>NC_142070.1:27880681-28197500 GCF_059756535.1 Pantherophis guttatus | reverse complement strand
GATTTTCTGTATCAGCTGTGTTGCTGTCACATGATCACGATACTTGGCTGCCCTTATCAAATGATCGCACATCTTCTCATCTTCACGTTTTTCTGCAGAATACTGCGCACACAATGACTAAAATGTGATGGGACAAAAAAAAGAAAAGAAAACTGCATTGTACTTTTAGGGTATTTCTTTGTCAACAGTGAAATTGCTTATATACTTATATACTTTTGACTTAAAATTTCTACAACAAATAGAAAATGAACACATGACAAAATTTAATAATACACCAGAAATTGCAAACAACAGCTGAGCAGAACATTATCATCCTCATAAAACATGGCCCACTGGGGAAAATATGCAATTTGCCCTTTAACGGTATCTACAATTAAAACCATAAAATGTTTACATAACAGTTTGATGCATTTTTATGCAGAAGTCTCACTGGATCCATTGGACCTTTTTTTCAAGACACTGAAGACAAATAATATTCTCTATAAAATATAAACAGAGGATTCTATTGGGAACATCTTTCAAGGGCCAAAATGCATATACATATTTAATAGGTAACTGAGATTTAAGTGTTATATTATTATGTTATGTTATGTTATGTTATGTTATGTTATGTTATGTTATGTTATGTTATGTTATGTTATGTTATGTTACATAAGAAGTTTTTTATTAAAATCTACAAATTACTTAAATATAAATTATTCTATTAAATAAAATGTTCTTTAAATATATTGAAAGGAAAACTATGATCAGATGTGAAAATGGAACACTGAGACTTATGTTATGCAAAGTTGCATTATGACAACAGAAGCAATTTTTTTTTTTCAGGTAAGTAGTACCTGTTTTATTAAACAGCCATTGGATTCCATCTGTTTGTCCAACTTATTTGTGGTAGCGGCAAATACAGTGCTTTAAACTTTGCAGATAAGCTTTTTTTCTTGCTTAGAATATGAATATGGTATTATAAAATAAAGTAAATATTATATTTTACCCATTATACAGAGCTATTATAGATTAAACATCAGACATGGTTTATCTACCGATTTAGGTTAAACATACTATTATGTCCCAAATGCAGTGGTGGGATTCAAGTAATTTAACAACCGGTTCTCTGCCCTAATGATTTCTTCCAACAACCAGTTTTCCAAACTGCTCAGAAAGTTAACAACCGGTTCTTCTGAAGTGGTGCGAACTGGCTGAATCCCACCACTGCCCAAATGCCTACATGTTTTAATAAGACTGGAGATACCCACATTAAACACCAAAATGCAAAATGGCAGCAACAAAATAAAAAGAGTTAAAATTTCATTCAATATTAGATATATTCTGCACTTTAGCTAGAAAATGCTGATAAATATATCCTTTAGGGAGCATACTTTTTTCATTAGCCCAACATTGTGATACTTAATTATAAAATTAATAGACAAAATTTTACTGAGGGATAGAACTTTACTACTTATTGTTATATCCGAAAAACTTACTATGTCTCATTTATGACTTACTATAGTTTATTTACGACTAGCATGATACCTATTTCTATAACTGATTACAATTGCTGCTCCATTCCAGAGAGACTGAAAAGTTAATACTTAATATAATGATGAAAAATTAAATTTTAATCAATCAATATGATGCACTACCATTTGGGGGAAGCATCATCTTACTCATATGAAATACCTATCTGAAGAGTCATGTCACAGAAGCTACTCACGGAGTTATCAAGGCCCTAAGTCATGTAGGGCTTTAAAGCTGACCAACAGCAGCATCAACTACACCCAGAAATGAACTGGTAGGCAATGCAACTCCCTTAATGTAGCATTACATGTGCAAACCTTGGTGTATTCATAATTGCATTCTGTACCAGATGGTATTTGAGCATAAGAAATTGAATAGGGCTTCCTAATCTAGGAAAGGACAAACCAGGCTATAATAAGTATTTGGGCAAAGGTCCTCCTGCCAAGACAAATTTTTATTTAAGAGCTATAATTTGAATCAGAATCAGAATGCATAACAAAAAGGGAGCAGGCATAAATTGTAGAGAGGTTTGATACCATATTTATATATTTAAAATAACACTTTTATATCTATAGAATGTTGAATAACAGCAAATGGGAAAATAATCAATATTTAAAATAAATATCTTTTAAACTAGCATAGTACATATTGTGTTTTGATTGACTTTAATGCAGTGATTTTAAAAGACAGGTTTTTGTCTCTATAGTCAGTACATGGGCACACAAAAGTACACAGAATGCATGATCTACAAGATTCTTTACATGCTTATCAGTAGAGGTCAAGTGGATTGTTATGGCATGTATTTAAGGACAAGTGAATAATGCAACACCACATAATATTCCAATTTTCTCCTTATTTTATTTAAGATAGAGAAAAGTACAGCTTATACATGAGGAAAAACATTTTCTATGAACGTCTCAATCATAGAACACAAGTACAAGGATTCCTCATCTTACAACCACAATTGAGCACAAAATTTCTCTTGTTAACTGAGGCACTTGTTAAGTGATTCATGCCTCAATTTACAACCTTTTTTGACACAGTTGTTAGGCAAATAACTGCTGTTGTTAAGTGATTAATACGGTTGTTAAACAAATCTGTATACATTATAGAAATTTATAGAAATCTACTCAGTATAAGTGGCTTAAATGTCCTTTTAAATTAAAAGCAGAATTACCAGTAAAACTGTGTTAAGCAATGAAGCAATCCATGTGACAAACAAGTTGCATGGGGTAAAAAATAAAATTTTGTCCCTTTATTTCTGTGCAGATCAATGATTCTTCTACCCTACAGAAAAGAGACTTAATAAAGTTGAAAGCCTATCTTCCATGTATATTATCTATTTTTATATTCTATTAAATAGTCTTTTCCAAATGTATGAATTTACAGTATACTGATTCCAATTTTGTAAAATATATTTTACCCAGAATCTGTAAGAGGACATAGAGAAATCCAATCGAACACATAAGCACCTGAGAATGCAAATTCTCGTCAACATCATATATTTTGACAACAGGAAAAGCTCTTGGGTTGTTCTTTAAGACTTTTTTTGCACTTGACTTTTAACCTTCAGTTTACAGTCTGGACTAAAAATGCCACCGAGGGAAATCTTCCAAAGCTCCTGAATAAGACTTAGAAAAATGAAAGCTTAAAACCTCAATAGCAAACAAAAGTCAACCAATGACAATGTCTGACAGCCACCTTCAATTCTGAAGTGATGCTTCTGTCATCTAACGACTCAAAGTATTGATTTCTTTCAGCATGAAAAAGCCCAAGCCAATGAAATAGATATAGCAGGAGGCCCATTCCCCTCCCCCGATAATAGCCATCAAGGTTAACACAGGCAGAACACTTATCAAGGTATCTTTTCTATTTCTTCTTGTTTTAATGGACTGGATACAATGTATTGGTTTTTCATCTCTGCAACCTGCAGCCTCCACCCCCCTCATCATTTATCCAGCCTTTTACAGATCAGGAGATTTAAAATCTGCATATAAATTAGCTGTCTTTTAACCTATTTATTACAAAAAGAAATGTTATACTTTCATTGCATTACAATTTCCTCAATATCCCAGGCATTAGAAATATTAAAACATGCTTGAAAAAGAGTATTTTGAAAATAAAACAGTAGAAGTATCATGAACAGAAGGATAGATTTAAAGGTCAGCATACAATTTAATGCTGAGAAAGTTCTTTTTTAGAAAGGTAATGTGAAGTACTAGAGTGAAGAACTGCTTTTATTGTGCAACATGATTACGTTATTAAAAATTGTGCTTAACACTTCCCATATATAAAAGTATTTGTTAAAACAGTACTGGTTTGTTGTGGATTTGTGGATCTGAAAATAGAAATGGAACGTAGCCAAAAGAATTGTTCAAATGTCTTCCATGTATAGAGGAGAATTTAGGTCAACTCACAAGAGCTCAGAAGCTCAATTTTAATTTATCTCCCTTTCTCCCTACACATATTGGATTTCCAGAATTCTCCACTCCCACCATCCTAGCTATATATGCATGAAGTTTGAGTACTAGATTCTCTTATATCAACAGATAAATATGAAGAGATGCTTTGATTAGTCTCAGTGAGGTGATGCCATTTTTGTCAACAAGGCAACAAAAGAAGTAGATGAAATGAACAACATGGGGACTTTTCACTTCCGTCTTAGAAATGAGAAGAATATACTGTTCTGCAAATCAGGTTAAAGTGTGCTTTGTTCAAAGTTTCATAAAAGGAAAGCACCTCCTAAATTGTATAACAGAATATTTAATGTTATATACCTACTTTTTATATATTTATTTTAATGAACTCAAGGAATATCTTTGTACATGTTATTGTTTTGTTACAATATGAAACAATATAGCATTAGAAATCAGCTCTAAAAATGAATCGTGTTTATATATGTGTGTGTGTGCATTTGTAGATTCATGCATCTATTTTCAAATATAGAGTATATCTTGAACAAAAAATTAAATTAATTATAAAACTACACTATGATAATTAAATTTAGAATATTCATATTAATTATCTGTTGCCATATAGTATACTTTGTTTAAATACTGTAAGTTCAGGGCAATTGAAACTAAATATATATTTTCTCTGCTCTTTTCCGTGGTTCTGGTTCCATTGGTACATACATCTTGAAATATAACAAAGAATCTTTCAAGAGTGAAAACTGATTTATGTAAAGTGAAACATGTTCTATATTTTTTGCATTCATGTCAGAATCATTGAGGCACTTGCAGATTGAAAGGATTAGCTGGTGGCGTCTCCGTTGCCTGGGGGATGCCCAGTTGGTGGCTTATTTCATGCCTCCGGCAGGAGCTGAAACAAAGGATGAGAACTCATCCTGTCCCATGGCAGCACTCAGGTCTCGAACATGAGCTTGCTCCAACCACCATCCTAACCACAAGAGCCACCACGCTCCTGTATTCTCTGCTAAAAAATTCCAAAACATATATTTAATCTTGAAAGATTGATAATGTTAAATAACAATATACAGGTATTCCTTTAACAATGGTGTGAAATTATGATAGCCCCACAAAAGGTACTTTATAACTTGTAAAGAACTTCTGGCTGTTGCAAGATGTCATAAAACCCTCCCCAGTCATGTGATTTCCACCTGGGTGCTTGGCAACACATTCACACTTACAACTTGTTGTCAAACACCTCACAATGATGTCATTGCCATCTGAAATGTTCTCAGCTGGCTTCCAAAAAGAGTCAATCGAGAAGCTTGGAGGGAAGATTGCTGCTGCTGCCTGCTAAGAGGATTCTTTCTGGAAACTGCCAGAGGATTTCAGTTCCATATGGAGCTGAATATCTCCTGGCAGGCAGCTCTTTTGAGAATGAAAGGGCTGTCTGCAAGAGAGTTTCATCCCCACACAGAACTGAATCACTCTAGCAGACAACCCATTCACTCTCAAAGAGTTGCCTGCTACAGGCATTCAGCCCTGCATTTCGTTCTTAAAAAGCTGTCTGCCTGAGGATTTGAAATCTTTCATCAGACAACTGACATATTTCATCAGACAAACTCTTTTGCTCTACCCACTTAACGACCTAGTAGCTCATGATGACTACAATTGGGTCTGCAAGGATTGTGGTCACTGAGTGAAGCAATCTTGTGAAGTCTTGCTTCCCGCCTGGACTACTGCAACGCTCTCTACATGGGGCTCCCCCTGGGATGCACCCAGAGGCTCCAGCTGGTCCAGAACGCGGCCGCGCGGGGGATTATGGGGGCGACGAGGCGCTCCCATGTGACACCTCT
The DNA here is from genome assembly GCF_059756535.1 of Pantherophis guttatus. Lineage (NCBI taxonomy): Eukaryota > Metazoa > Chordata > Lepidosauria > Squamata > Colubridae > Pantherophis > Pantherophis guttatus. Next base: position 28,191,724 of record NC_142070.1, on the reverse strand, counting down.
CCTGCGCGAGCTGCACTGGCTCCCGGTGGTCTTCCGGGTGCGCTTCAAGGTGTTGGTGACCACCTTTAAAGCGCTCCATGGCTCAGGGCCGGGGTATTTACGAGACCGCCTTCTACCACCAGTAGCCTCCCACCGGCCAGTACGCTCACACAGAGTGGGCCTCCTCAGGGTGCCGTCCGCCAGACAATGTTGGCTGGCGACCCCCAGGGGGAGAGCCTTCTCTGTGGCGGCGCCCACCCTCTGGAACAACCTCCCCCCAGAGATACGTACAATAACAGACCTCCGGATTTTTCGTCGGGCCCTGAAAACCCATTTATTTCAACTAGCTGGGCTGGCTTGAGTTAAATTTTAAACTGATTTTAAATTGGAATTATTTTAATTACAGCCAAAATATTTAATTATTTTAAACAGTTTTTAGATTTTGTATGTCTTGTTTTTACTTTGGCTGTTCACCGCCCTGAGTCCTATATTGGAGAAGGGCGGTATAGAAATTTAAACAAATAAAATAAATAAATAAAATAATTGCTTTGTTCAACAACCTAGATTCCTTTTCCAATTGTGGTCACAGTTACAGGTAAGTAAGTCGAGGCACCTACTGGACCGGTTCTGATTTTTTCAACATTTGTCTTGGTGGTTGTTAAGTGAACCTACTCTTTCAGCAAAAAGGAGGAAACCCAGCAAAAAACATCATAACAAATAATGGTCATGTGATCACAGGATGCTTAAACCAGTTGTAAAGATGAGACAGAGTCGTAACTCCAAACAGTAGTGAAACAATTGTTTTGTAAATCAAGACTGCCTGTGCCTGTATTTTATAAAGCCACAATAAGCCCGGGACTCCTTATCTACACATAACTTATTAAAGATGCAGAATGCCTGTGTAAGCAGTTCTCTTATGTGAAAATAGTTTGCTTTTGTAAGCAACCATTATTTTTCTCTCTGAATGTAACCCTAGAGGTAACCTGATATGGATATCAGAATACTGTAAAGGTAAAGGTAAAGGTTCCCCTCGCATATATGTGCTAGTCGTTCCCACTTCTAGGAGGCGGTGCTCATCTCCGTTTCAAAGCCGAAGAGCCAGTGCTGTCCAAAGACATCTCTGTGGTCATGTGGCCAGCATGACTAAATGCCAAAGGTGCACGGAACGCTGCTACCTCCCCACCAAAGGTGGCCCCTATTTTTCTACTTACATTTTTTACGTGCTTTCGAACTGCTAGGTTAGCAGAAGCTGGGACAAGTAACGGGAGCTCACCCTGTTACGCGGCACTAGGGTTTCGAACCGCTGAACTGCCGACCTTTTGATTGACAAGCTCAGTGTCTCTGCCACTGAGCCACCGCATCCCTATAGAATACTGTAGAATTAGGCTAATTTAAAAATAAAGGACATTAGTAAAACTGTATCTTTAAAAAAAAAAGAGGGAGATAAGAGAGAGGGAGAAAGAGAAACCTAACTCTGCAATTATTAGACAGAGATCATTTCAAAATCAAAAGTGCCTATACCCATGATGGCGAACCTATGGCACGCGTGCCACAGGTGGCACACGGAGCCATATTGGTGGGCATGCGAGCTCAGCTCTGGCACACATGCACGCACCAGCCAGCTGATTTTCGGGCCTTTTGGGCCCACTGGAAGTCAGCAAACAGGCCATTTCCAGCCTCCGGAGGGTCTTCAGGGGGGTGGGGAAGGCCATTTTTGCCCTCCCCAGGCTCCTAGAAAAGCTCTGGAGCCTGGGGAGGGTGAAAAACAGGCCTGCTGTGCCATCACATGCCAAAAATGAGGGAAGCGCAGGGTGGGTCACCACACATGCACGGGGCAGGGCACATAGAATTATGGGTGTGGGCACACACACACGCAACCCCCCTGTGCTCCCCCGCTTTTGACACACGATGGCAAAAAGATTAGCCATCACTGGCCTATACCCATCGTTCATTTACCGCCAGGTTCATTTGTCTTTTGTAACTATATAGAACTAAATCTTCCTGCTTCAATTTTTTAACTTACAGAAAATAATTAGAAAGCATTTTAAAATTAACTTAATGATGAAAATATTTTGTTCAGAAGAGTTGTATTCGTTCTACAACAAACCTAGACAAACTGCACACAATACATTTCAAATTCACAGATTTGAAGTACAGGCAGTATCATCACAATGGCTTGCTTGAGCAACAGCATTAAAATAATTATTAATAATAGAAGAGCATGGTCTACTATTACTAATATTTTATTGATCCTTGAAATTTTACACATCATTTAAGAAGCAGTCACATGATTCATTCGAATGAAGGTCTAGACAGAAGAGTTCACTTTATTCTGAAGGTACGTATCAAAGTAGATCTTGCCAAGCAATAAAGGCGCATCATCTAAGGATCTCTTTCACATTAAGAATCCTATTAGAAGGAAAACACTAAAAGGTAATTGAATTTCCCTCAGTTATCTTCATCTCTGTCAGCTCCTGCTACAATAACTTACTCTCCAGAGCACAGATAACTCAATTCTGTCCAGCAAGCATATGTTATGAATCTCTAAAGCAAACCTGTCTAAATCATTCTGGTCTTCTATCAAGGTTGGCTGTGAATATGAACTCTGACAGAAAGCAAACAAATTTATTTTTATCTTCAATAATTCACTTCTTCATGACCTAATACAAGTATCTAAAGATATTTATGTTACTGCTAATTTCAGTATTATAAATACTGACTGACTATTGACTGGAATTAAAACCTATTTAACCAGCTACTTTGCTGTTAACAAAAGAAATTTGATTTCAGAATAGAAATTTGATGAGTACTGAAAATAACTTCTGCAGATTACTATACATTCAAATGCTCAGTTTCACTTAGTATAATTTATTAACTAAAATAACTATTAACAGTATCATTGCTATTTCATGTTTAATTTAAAAATAATTAAAATTATTGTCACTGTGTCTTTTTTCTTTAGATGTTAGGATTTCTTTTTCATTCCCTGAAAAATAATGAATATATTAACCTGTTAAAATTTGTATATTTAAGGAGCCACTATCACTACTAATCTTCTTTTCATATACATATGGGTGTGTATTTGTGTGTTTTTTTCATTTATATTTTAAACTGAGACTTAAAACATTAAAAACGTTTTTCCTTAAAACTACCATAGAGATAAAAGCAGCTTATGTGGAGGTCTGCATACCTGGGAACAGGGGGAAAAATCCAACTGAAAAAGATTTTACAGTATACAATTCTGCATTCATGTATCCTCCCTTGAAATACCACATATAGTTCTGATTACAAGATATGATAAAAGTGCAGATGACAACAACCAACCTTGAAAGTTTAGAGTATTTTCCTCATGAAAAAAAGAAAAGCTGGAAGCATGAAGGGAAAATAAAGGCATATGGAATCACGCATGCAATATAGAAAGGGAAGGAACATCACATGAAGAGGACTTAAAGGGAGATAGAACAGATAAAAGATGCTACTTCATGTAGTTATCAATAATCAGTAAAACTATCACCCCAAGATCACTATTATTTATTTATTTATTTATTTATTTATTTATTTATTTATTAAATTTTTATACCGCCCTTTTCCCGAAGGACTCAGGGCTGTGAACAGCCAGGATTAAAATACATATAATATGAAAATTAAACTAATTTAAAAAATAATTAAATCAATTTGGCTTCCCCAATTTAAAACCCCTTACCCATAAAATTAACCAATTAAAAATTTTAAGCCAGCCCGGCTTGCTGAAATAGAAAAGTCTTCAGAGCCCAGAGGAAAGTACGGAGGTCCGGGATCAGTTGTATCAGTTGTATCCCTGGGGGTACCTCTGGCACCCGCCAGAGGGCGGGTGCCCCCACAGAGAAGGCTCTCCCCCTGGGGGTCGCCAGTCGAGATTGCTTGACCAACGGCACCCTGAGGAGACCCCCTCTGTGGGAGCATATTGGCCGGTGGGAGGTTATCGATGGCAGAAGGTGGTCTTGTAGATACCCAGGCCCTAAGCCATGGAGCGCTTTAAAGATGAGAACCAATACCTTGAAGCGCACCCGGAAGACCACCGGAAGCCAGTGCAGCTCGCGCAGGAGAGGTGTTACATGGGAGCGCCATGTCGCCCCCATAATTACCCGCACGGCTGCATTCTGGACCAGTTGGAGCCTCCGGGTGCTCCTCAAGGGGAGCCCCATGTAGAGAGCATTACAGTAGTCCAGGCGGGAAGTAATGAGGGCATGAGTGACCGTGCATAAGGAGTCCCAATCCAGAAAGGGGCGCAACTGGCGTATCAGGCGGACCTGATAAAAAGCCCCCCTGGCCATGGCCGTCATATGCTCTTCTAACGACAGCTGTGCATCCAGGAGGACGCCCAAGTTATGAGCCCTCTCCGTGGGGGCCAATGACTCACCCCTAATAGCCAGCGATGGCACCAGCTGGCTATATCGGGATGCCGGCAACCACAGCCACTCGGTCTTGGAGGGGTTGAGTCGGAGCCTGTTCCTCTCCATCCAGACCCGCACGGCCTCCAGGCACCGGGACATCACTTCAAGGGCATCATTGGGGTGGTCTGGGGTGGAGATGTACAGCTGAGTGTCATCAACGTACAGATGGCACTGCACTCCAAAACCACAGATGATCTCACACAGAGGCTTCACATAAATGTTGAACAGGAGAGGCGAGAGGACCGACCCTTGTGGCACCCGACAAACAAGGTGCCTTGAGGTCGACCTCTGCCCCCCTGCCAACACGGACTGCGACCGGTCGGAGAGATAAGAGGAGAACCACCATAACACGGTGCCTCCCACTTCCAATCGCTCCAGCCGGCGCAGCATGATACCATGGTCGATGGTATCAAAAGCCGCTGAGAGGTCTAATAGGACCAGAACAGAGGCCTTCCGAGCTCTCCAGAGATCATCAACCAATGCGACCAATGCCGTTTCCGTGCTGTACCCAGGCCTGAAGCCGGACTATGCCACTAACTAATTATTTTAAGAGGCTTGCATATATTTATGGACAAAATGCCTATGAAAGTCAATATGTAATGTTATCTCTGAATGAGGAATAATGGAAGGAGAGGGAAAGATTGACACATATTTATTTGTATGTTAGATTTATATCCTGTATTTTATATGGATCATAAGGTAGCACATATTATTTTCCCCCCAACAACTCTTGGATTGATTGGACTGAGCGTGAATGACTGGTCCCCAAATCACCCACTAAATTTCTATGGCTGAAGGTGAGCTAGGATTGGATGTCCCCAATACTAGTCCAACATGTTGACCACTATCCATACTGGGTCTCAACTTAAAAGTAGACCAGAAGCATCTGGCAGATTATTGTGAGCCAAAAAATGCTGAATTAAGATGGATGCTGGCCTGATCTAATGTAGCTATTCCTTTTTGCAATCATGTTATCATTTAATCAATCTCACATTACATCTCTTCCTACTTAAGGTACACTCTAGGGACTACTTCTGTAGCAGTGGTTCTTAAACGGGTGTATTGGAAAAGTGCACATTAGGAAATACATGTCAGTTAATTGAAAGTTCACAATTGCTTTAATTCAACAGAAATATTTGAAATCCTTGTTATAGCCCCTTAATAAGTCTATGCAACAAATTCTATTGGGCATCACTATTGGGCATCATAAAAATCTGTCTGAAAGAGGATTTCCTGTGCTCTGATATAGTTCATAGTCTGTTCATACTGCTAAAACAGAATGTGATTTATGATTTTAATTAAGCAGGGCTCACAGAAGTTTCATACTTGACTTCAGAGGTTTCTCTAAAATGAAACAGCTATTTCACAGCAGAAGCCAATACTCTAGTTATAGACATCAAGAAATTAAATCTATAAGACATCCAAATATTAATTATATTTTCTTCTCAAATGCATGCTATATGCTGTGGGAAGTCTAAATTGGTAAAGAATTTTGTAAATATATTTAATTTAGGCTTCATTAATTAAGCAACATTTCCAAAACATGGAAAGAAATAGTTCCAAAACTGTTCTGTGCTTGGTTAATCCCACCACAAGTAAAAGGATTTACACAAATGGAAAGGGTTAAGAGAATAACAACATGGAAACTTATGAAGAGAGATTGAAGGAACTATGTATAGGGTAAAAAATCACTCCACAAATGTCTAAATGAATGTTATCCTGGTTGTGACTTTTCTGCATCCTAAATATAGGATGTAAAATAATGGTTTACATTACAGGAAGACCAATTGACTGAATATTATAAAAAATATTATAAAACATAACAGTTTGATAGTGGAATCAATTACCTAGTAAAGGTAATCACAACCAATGTACATGAGATACACATCTTTGCCAAAGAGCAAGTACAAAATAAAGCAGGCAGAATACTAGAATTGCACCAGGGAATTCTTGCTCAGCAATCATGAAACTCTGTGGGTGACCATCAGGACTGGAAAGAGATTGAACACTCCAGTAATGAAAAGTCAGAACAGTAAAGTAATAAGCTAAAATATTCAACAAAGGAAAAAAGCCTTAAACATATGTGTTTTGTACCTCTCAAGCATGACTATAGTTCTGTGATATAATTACTGATCAAATACCTATGCACCAATTAAAATATCCTTAGAGGAAAAATACAACCTCATATATTCTTTTATTTCTATTTGGAGATAAGGCATGCAATGGGCTAATGCCTATCCAATTGTATCCCAATGAGATTCCTTTACAAGCATTTACTGTATTTATCAAATCAGATTCTTATTTTGCAGGGCATAAACAAAAAAAGAATAGCAAAAGAGTCTACTTGTAAGTAGTATGAAAAAAGGAAATACTAAATAATTTCTTCAGGTCAAACAACTGGATTTTGGAAATCAACCCTGTTATTTCTGCAGTTTGGGGAAATTCTTTTTTTTTTCCATTGTGTTATCTTGATTTCTTGTTTCCCAAATTCCTGGCTTTCATCTAGACTAAAATTTGGAACGAGGCTCTTGAGTTGCCTATAAGTATGAAGAGGATACATTTCACCCAAAAATGCCCTCCATGTTCTGTCCATGAAACTGCCCATCTGAATCTATTCATACATTTTTATTGGTAGAAGGGACAGTGTATCATCGGACAGCTTTTTAACACTCAAAAGGAGGAGAGCCATGGCACCACCCAATGGAACCTCACCTCATCAAAGATCATATTGACCCCATCATCATTTACAGCAGGGATGTCAAACTCGCGGCCTGTGAGCCAGATGCGTCATGCGCTGGCCACACACACTCTCAGTTTAGCGATGTGATGTCGCAAGTTTGACACCGTGATTTACAGGTAACCTTTAAATATAATATATATTAATGGCAAAATATTGTATAATTCATCTGTATTATGTATGACTGAATAATTTGAGAACAGCTTTTCAATGACTCTTCACAGGAAATTTAGCAATATTATCAAAGCAAATCCTTTAATTATTCATAATTCCTTAGCATGAATTCTACCTTTAATGTCATAAAAATAGGTTGTGTAAAATATTTCCCTTATTAGGATTCTTTTTTTAGCAAATCGTATATTTGTAATTTCTCTTCAATAATTCTACTGCATTTGGCACTTATATTTATATGTTCACAACTGATTCAGTTCAGTTCTGCCATTCACATTTTTAAAATAATTCCATTCTTCCTGAAACTAAGCTTATTCTTAGATATTAATGGATATCCTATGAGTTAATCAGGAAAAACCCTGATCACGAACAAAACCTTAGCTTTTACTTCAGATTTTGATAAACAAAAATGCTTATTTTCTGCTAAAGTTCAAGATGATACCATTTAAACCCCTTGAGCCATCATGCTTAGATGGAAGAGTCGAGAGAAATTCACATGAGAAGTATCAGACAACAACCCTTAAACATTTTAAAGATATAAGCAATGCAAACAAACCAAGAAAAACAATAAATATCCTACAAAAATTGTTTGTGCAACAAAATAAAAGTTCCTATTTTTCTATCTATTCTCAGGTGAAAAGGGTATAGTCAAAGAAGAAAATACCACTAGCAACTGGAAAAAAGGAGCTATCTCATCAATGAGGTTTTGTCAATCATAGTACACTGATATAAAAGCAGTCTAAGCTGTCATCTTTGTCCCAGTTGAATGATTATGAGGCAATGAACTAAAAAAGATGTATATTTCATTTCCAGAGGACTGTCTACCAACGCTTGATACTTTGATTTAACAAACGAAATCTACCCTACCAGTTCACAAGCCAAAATGACACTGTAGATATATGACAGCATTTATTTTTGCAGGAATAGATAACCAGCTTTAGATTAAGTGCAGACAGCTTATTAAATAGTGCCTAGCTTGAAGCCAGCACAGACTTTAGAACTTTAAGCCTGCTAAATAAATAAATAGATAGATAGATAGATAGATAGATAGATAGATAGATAGATAGATAGATAGATAGACAGATAGTATATAGTTTAAAAATGGTTAAGGGGAAAACAGGAGGAAGGAGCATTATGTACATTTGCCACCTTGAGTTATGTGTTAAAACAATAAAAGTGGGATAAAAATCTAATAAATAAATCTTTGCTTTTCATTTTTGTTCTATGTTGATATCATGTTAATTTTTATGTTTTAATTTCATAATAGATATTAATGTAACTGGCTTTTCCTATTAAAATATCCCTTATATTTAAACAAATATTTACATATAATTATGAAGGTCATAAATGTGTGGATTGATTGCAAAGGTATTTTTTCATTACTCTCAAAATGGCAAATAGTCGCTAAATAAGGCAGTTGGCAAATAATTGATCAAGAGATGCATTTAGAGGAAAATCATTTATAAGTGCACACCATAAGACTCCTATTAGAATACAATGCCCTAAAAATGTATTCTGAAATAATATCTATGTTTCTGCAAACATGATATACAGAGATATTAAAAAATTTTGAGAAATAATATAATATCTAAATTTACCTAAAACAAAATTAAGAAAATTGCGATCATGAATGTGATTTAGTTGTAGAATGCAGAAGTTCACTTAATATTTTTATGTAAATAGTGGACAAGTTTGTGGACTAGTTCCTGCACGGTTTGCCATTTCCTCCATCCTAGTACCAATTTTAAAATTAATAAAGAAACCATGCATCATCTTTGCAATAAAATGGAAACATTAATCAGTATTACGCCTAATATAAACTAATTCCTGGATTAATTAACTAGATTATAAATTTAATTAAAATATTAATCATTCCATTATATTGTAAGCCAAACTATCAGTCTCAAATAATACCTCTGTTTCCAAAAATGTTTGTAGTCCTATGAAAACCCCATTGACATTCTCAGAAGATAAGAAGGCTAGATGACTATAGCCATCTTCATAACACAAAATCCAGTCTAGAACTGCCTTAGGCATAAAAGCTGGCTGAGTGATTTTGAGCAAGTCACTCTCTTTCAGTCCAACTCATCTCACAAGGTTGTTAAATAGGAGGATAGAGGAGTATTAGGTATGTCTTGAATTATTTATTCAAAATAATAAAGTTGAAATGAAAAAAAATCTTTTAAAAAACAATGCATATCTGTTCAACTTTATATAGATAATTTAGTATATTTTCAAGAATACCTATTGGCCTTTTAAAAACTGAGGACAATAGGACAGGACTTCAAGGAAAACCATCTAGAATTCAATGAACAGAAAACTAAAATAATGGTTAGGGTCATACTGCATTCACTGAATTATATTTCTATGTAAAACAGTTGTTTTAAAAAACTTTTATCTGTATTAATTTCAGAGAAAAATAAATATCATCGTTCAAGATGCAATATTGATACTCAGCATGAACAGCATTTCAACATTTGAGCATCAAGAATTTTAAATTGCATATTGACCGCAGCTGTAACAAAATTCTAAGAACAAGACAATGCAGTGTTAACTATAGTATAAAATAAGACAAAAACAAAAAATAAGAAAACAGAGATACATAATTAGCCAATACTATTTACAAAGCAACATGATTTTAGAAATTAAAAATTCTCTATGTCCAAATTTCCTTCATTTTTATTCTGACATGAAGTGACCATGTCTCAGATTATAACTACAATACATCTAAATCAATTATTAGTGCATTTTCCAAGAAAATGGCTTACCTCAAATTCAGCATGCCTATGAACGTCTTCCGCTCTCTGCCTACTCAAGATAAATTCTGCTTCATTTGCTACCCTCACTAAATGATCTTTCATTGTTTGACTCAGCAACCTATAAATGCAAAATATTTAAGGTCAAAGAAATTGTGAATTTATAAAATTAAAACATTTTCCAATATTTAGCTACTGGAATAAACAACAGAGGCAATAATTGTGATCGATTACCTAAAACAAATTTCCTGTTAACTCCAAGAGATAGAGTTCTGTTTTCTGCAAGAGGTAGATGCAGTATGTCCTCCACTATCATAAATGGTGACTATTATGCAGACAAGAAATTTATCCCCAGAAAATATATATGGAATATTTGTTGCAAGTAGTAGCAAATATGTGGGGCTATTCTTGAAAGAAGATGGAGATTAGAAATCTAATTGCCCGAAGATAGTTAAATAATCAAAACACATAAACAAATGTAAATGGCAAATAAAAAACAGAATTCTACAAATCCAGTACTAATATTAAATATGTGAAAACATAGTTTTATAGATTTAAAAAAAACTTAATAGGATTTTATATAATATTTTCATATTCAAAGTATTTTTTAGAAGCAAGATAATTTTATTTTATTCATTCATCTACTAATCGATCTCCTTTTGGCGGGCCTTCATGACCAGATCATCTATAACAAGTTTCCTCAATCAAATCCCCTCCAGAGATACTGAATTGCCAAAAAATGACTGGGAACTCAGAAGACTTAAATTCCAACTCTATGGACTGAGAAAAGGAAGTATATGTATTTCAACTATTCATTATGTAAGATTTTCATAACAATGCTCTGATGAAAGTGCAGCCTTTTTGTCCATGTGAAATTTTCAAGTAATTTGTTTATTCTTCAGCATTAGGGCTGCTCTGTCTCCATTTTTGGATTATGATTACTGCTAGACCCAATATTGCTTTTTTATATATGGTTGTACTAGTTTTCTTATTATACAAGACGTCAAATTATTTTAATTGAAAAATAAATTTCAAAATAGATTCTGCCACAATTATTTGTTATAATAGCCAATATGTATATTCATATATGGACATAATAGTGTGCTTTTTAATATATTTAAATAATTTTATAGTACTTTTACATGAACTGAACTGCATTAATAATAAACATTTTTTTAAAAAGAAAGGAATTTGTATGTAAATGCTTGAAGGATTTCCCAGGATTCAGTTGAAAGACTGAAAATTCTTTTAACATTTACTTTAAAATAACCAAGGCCTTTTGTAAAGCTATAGCTTAAGGATTAATGCAAATTGCAATGTATTTTTATATTTAAAACAGTTATGTATAAATGTGTATTATTTTAAAAATGCTGATCTGAAAAAATACATCAATCCAATATAAGTTCTAGCCAGGGGTGAAATTCAAAAAATTTCCCTACCGGTTCTATGGGCGTGGTTTGGTGGGCGTGACAGGGGAAGGATACTGCAAAATCTCCATTCCCACCCCACTCTGGGACCAGCCGGTATTTGCCAGTTCTCTGAACTATTCAAAATTTCCGCTACCGGTTCTCCAGAACCTGTTAGAACCTGCTGAATTTCACCCCCGGTTCTAGCTAACTAAGAGTGATGTATTAAGGTCTGTTAGCTGACAAACTATTGTATTTAAACCAAAGAAAATATAACCGAGCCCTTGAAACTTACTAAAATCAATTCAGTTTAAAGCAATGTGTATCTTCTATAAACGCATTATGATTACAAGTAAAAAGAAGCTAAATCTCAAACTATTGCCAGAGTATTGAGTTTGAAGAATATTTAGAAACTATATCAGACCTACAAAGTTAATTATCCAAAGAAATGTGTAGCATATTTTTAAATAAAAACATTTGAAAACTTAATTGTAAGTGATCAGAGGAGGTAAATTTGTATGGTTGATCACTATAAAACAATAATAAGATAAGATAAGGATACATTTAAGTTAACTAGGAAATTACCTTCCTTCATTGACAAGTTCAATGAAAGCTAGGCCTGCATTCTTCTGTATTGAGTTCTGCCATTCCTATAATACAAAAGTGATAAAAAGGTAATTAAAATGCTTTAAAAGAAACACAATTGTTTTACTTAACTAGTAAACATAATAAAAAATTAAAATTAAAATTTTATGACAGATAAAAAAGGCCATGAATCAAATACTAGAGCTGAAAAAATACCACATAAAAAGCTGAGTTCACTTATTGTTCTACATTATTATAAATTATTATGGCTAACTTCATGCATGTCTAGCCAAGTTAAAAAAAAAAACAGAATATGAGGTAGGTGGCAAATGAACCATTATTTGTCTGTGTTTAACAAATACCCTACATTTGTTGAAATGTAAAAGCTGCAACTATTCCTATCATATTGCTTAGTTACCCTAATTACATGGTATATAAACATTCCCCAAAGTGATTTAACATTTTTCAAACTACATTTTTGTGGTTATGCTTAATTTTTTATTGTATTGATAATATCATTGATAATATTATAGTAATTTCTTAATTTTTATCAGTAAGGCCAATAATTCTAAGTGATATAAAGTAGTAAAAGTTATTTCTATCATAATGCCACAACGAGATCATTGGAGACAAATCTTTCTAACAGAATTCCCTCTGTCTTTTAACAATTTATATTGAGGAAATGATTTAGACCACCACTATTTTCAAATGCTGGTTTGGGAATTCTGCGAGATGAAGTTCACACATCCTAAAATTGCCAACTTTGAAAAATACTGATTTGGATCATTCTCTATGGTGTAAATTATTATTTTAATTATTGCTTATTTAGCACTATCAATCATACTATAATTGTCATCCTATAGTTCCCCTATTTGGGGAATAAATACATATTAGTGCTATAAAGTAACTGTTAATCAAACACTGCTTTTCTTCTTCCAACAAAACTTTTATTTTTAACATTCATTCAAAAACAGAAAGGCAAGACAGGGGGGAAATATCGTTGATCACTTTCTTTAAATGACATCATGCATATATTAGTGCTCAACTGAAATTCCTTTCATTTTGAATCATACTATAGTATTTGAAAGTATAGTTACTGAAGGCAGAAACTGTAAAAGGAACAAAAATTATTGCCGCATGATCCAGCACAACTTTATTATAGATAATTATGAAAAACAATTATTAGTCTAAATAAATGTTTTTAAGCTAAAAGTAAATGTTTTCCTCATATGTATTTTAATAGTGGATGAGAAGGGAGGAGAATGTAATGTCTATTACCTGTCATGTTTAATTTAACATTCTAATACAGTGTATGTATCCTATATTGCAGTTAAATTCATGAAGCCAAGTGCATTATGTCAAGATCTTTGTTATTCTTTTCCCTAAAGTGTTAATAAAAATGTTAACAGCCTCAAAGCCAATCACTAATGAAACCCAATAACTGTAACATCATTTCAGCAGTTTAAAAAGAACTACAACAAAATACTGAGAAATTCAACCCATAATTAACCTATATAGTGTGGCTGTAGTATTATTATTTACCCTTCTTGCTATCTTTTTTACTTCTCCCTTTTATTGTTATTGTTATTGTTGTTATTATTCTCTTTGTTGCTTTGCTTGTGCACTGAGTACCAGAGACAAAGTCCTTGTATGTCTGATCACACTTAGCCAAATGAAGTATTCAATTCAATGCAAAAATGTCATACCTGATAAACTGATACTATTTGCTATTCCTATAAAATGTATATTGCCTGTTTCTAATCTTTATGACCATGCTGAAATTTATAGAAAATTTGTCACTATTTTATAACCAGCAGCAGGAATGTAAAATAGTATTAGAGAAGTAATATGAGTTGCCAGAAAACCAACTGGACCATAAGTACAAGGCAATCTTTTATAATTTAGAATCCTTAAAAACAATTCCTGGAAATTGGAGTAGGAAGCTGGAATGTGATCAAGAGCAGGTAACAGTTTTGCTTCCCTGCCAAGGCAATGTAGATCTAATCAAACACTTCAGATTCCTGACATATTGGACACCTCTGCTTAAAAAGAAATCTGAGGTCTGAATACACATATATGGATTTGTACAGTTTATGTCCTATCAAGCACCAGATACAACAAAGATACCAGATACAACAAAGGCCAGGGGGGCTTTTTATCAGGTTCGCCTGATACGCCAGTTGCGTCCCTTTCTAGATCGGGATTCTCTACGCACAGTCACTCAGGCACTAGTCACTTCCCGCCTGGACTACTGCAACGCTCTCTACATGGGGCTCCCCCTGGGGTGCACCCGGAGGCTCCAGCTGGTCCAGAACGCGGCCGCGCGGGGGATTATGGGGGCGACGAGGCGCTCCCATGTGACACCTCTCCTGCGCGAGCTGCACTGGCTCCCGGTCTTCCGGGTGCGCTTCAAGGTGTTGGTGACCACCTTTAAAGCGCTCCATGGCTTAGGGCCGGGGTACTTACGAGACCGCCTTCTGCCACCAATAGCCTCCCACCGGCCAGTACGCTCGCACAGAGTGGGCCTCCTCAGGGTGCCGTCCGCCAGACGGCACCTCTCCCAGGGGGAGAGCCTTCTCTGTGACGGCGCCCACCCTCTGGAACAACCTTCCCCCAGAGTTACGTACAATAACAGACGTCCGGATTTTTCGTCGGCCCTGAAAACCTATTTATTTCAACTAGCTGGGCTGGCTTGAGTTTAATTTTAAATTGATTTTAAATTGGGTTGTTTTAATTTACGGCCAAAATATTTAATTATTTTAATATTGTTTTTAAATTTTGTATGCTCTGTTTTTACTTTGGCTGTACACCGCCCTGAGTCCTTTTTGGAGAAGGGCGGTATAGAAATTTAATTAATAAATAAATAATAAATAAATAACAGTGTCTAAGGTTGGAACAGGCGTGCAACTATATATTATATGTGCATTTGCATGCCTGTGTATGCATTCAATAAGTTATTTTATGTTCATTATAATTAAGTTATTTACTTTGTCATTAGAAAACTATCTCCAAGAAAACTGTCTCCCAATTAAATTATTTTCCTTGGTCAATAGTATTTCTGTTTCTTCCAATTCTTCTAATTCTATTCCACCCTCCAGATTTTCCAACTAGCTGAGGAACAAGGTCAACGATGGCCTCCAAATCTCAATTCATGTATCACAGTGTCCTATGCTTTTCTGATGTTTAAATGTTCCTTTCTTCATGCTAAAGAGTTGGAATGGGCAATGAATGTGAAATCAGAGGGTTGCCTATTCCAACTCTTTAGCACTGAACTTAATTATTTATGGAGGAATAGCATGTAACCTTAAATTTTGAACATTGTTTATGGTAATCACATGCTATAAAATTTTAATTTGACAATGAACTATCTATATATTCTTCTCCAAGGATGTAACTTTGCAGAAAACTTCATCTGTGACACATTCTTCTCTTATCCAATGCAAAGGGTTTACTTTCATAAACTCATGGTAAAAGTTGCTCAAAGTCCACTCTTTTACAAGTTGCAACAGATTATCAACATTAAACCTATATCAAGCTTCTGGGGTTGAATTGTACAAATGTGTTCTATTAGTACATAGCCTGAATGTTTGGCAACTTCATTCTTCAAGACAAATGGCAGCTGCTGCCCTTTGAGGTCTCAAGTCAAGTCTTTAGGGAAGCTCAAAGCCCAAGTGAGGAAGGGGGAGGCCTGTTCATTAGAGACTGCTCCAGGCTAAAACGTTCAAGGCAGACATTAGAAATGTATGTAAGACTATTTTTTAATCTATAAAATATAGTGAAATGTAAGCAGTAAGTTCTTCCATACCCTTTGTTACATTTATATTCATATTTGTATCCTAGTAATAGAGTCTGACTTCCATCTAACCATCCATATTACTATATCTACACAAAAGGAGCAATTATACAACTGTGTTGGCATACACACATTTTAGTTATGAGCCACTTTGTGCCCAATAAATCCCCAACAGGCATACACCCATATGTGACATCCCATTTTCAAAATGTCGATAGGAAAGAACAGGGAAAATTTGGATCATTAGTAAATAAAGGAAAGAAAATCCAAATTCTGTGTGTCTAAGGCACTTTCCCCTTTCTCTTATGCTGTGAGAAAGAAACAAGGAAATAAATGCTGAAGACAGTAGTTTTAAAAGGTTATGGGGTAATTCTGTCAACAAATAAATTACCTTTTAAAATCAGATTGAGATCATTACTATAAAATGATGATCAATAGGCAAACTTTTTAAAGCCTTTTTAAATGATGCAGTCAAATGCACTGAGAGATATACATACATACATACATACATACATACATACATACATACATACATACACCTCAGTATACACATATACACATACACATACACATATATGAATCATACAATTATGGTAGATAAAGTATTTGCTTCTTGAGGTCCACTGTAACTTTAGTCCTAACAAAAAAAATGTTTAACAACAAACATGCTTGCTCAAAGAAAACAGTTTGGGAATGATTTATATCAATGCATATTGCTGAAGTTAATTACAACTAACCCAATAAAATAAAGCCTGTATTATTATACAGCAAGTAATAACTTTAGACAGAGAAACCAGAGCTGTTTCTGCTCTTTTGCATGCTCAGTTCCACAGCACACTACGTTAAGAATTAAGTAAGTTGTAAATATGCCATACAGAAACAGCAGTCTTTAACTAAAAGCAGAAAACTCTCCTGCTGCTTAACCCATTTTATGCTACACAATAGTATGCTACACTATAGTATGCTACACAATAGTATAACACCAGTTTATAGGAAGTAAACCTGGGCAAACTTCCTATAAACTGGTTTTATACTATTGTGTAGCAAATTGAATACCGTGATTCTTAAGTAAATGCTGCAGTTGTTAAAGAAACTCATTGTTCACTATGGGGTGTTTTTTGCCAGGAACAGAAGGTAACTTCCTGTTTTTGGCAGAAATGTTGTTTAATCATGTGACATAATCACAGGGCACTGCAAACAGCAATAAACGTGGCCCAGTTGCTGAGCACCCAAAATGTGATCACATGACCAGATGGGCAAGACATTGGAACTTCGGAACTGGATCAAAAGTCCTATAAAAGTGCTGTACATTTGAGCAGTTGCTAAGCAATCAATTATAAGTCAAGGACTACCTATATACAGTTGGAAACTATAAGGTACTTCTGTTTGTTTAAAAAAAGAACCTAATACTAAACCTTATACTGATACATAAAGATAATAACTGATACATTATGAAAATAAAAATGTAGTTGGAATTATGTTACTTAACTTCCTCATTTTATCACTGTGAAAACAGTCACAAAACACATTAAGTATCGTGAAGGCGCAGCTCTATGAATAGTGAAATTATTACCTGTTTAGTTCTTATGCAGCTGTATACAATTAACAGAACTAAAATTCCGAACATGTGGCTAAAAGTAACTGGACTCATATAGAATGTTAATAATTCTGATATGAATATTGAATAAGGAAGACAGTACACTAATAAATGTATTTTTCTCTCATTTAATCTATATCCATAAAGTATAAATACTGAATATCATGAACAGTGAAGGACAAAATAGTGTTGTATCACAAGAGATGGAAAAGAGATTTATGCTGATCACATAATTTCATTTGTAACCAACTTTTATATAAATGTTATCTAGAACCAAACTTTTACACGAAGTAAGGTGAAGAACCCTAGTTAATGAAGCAGCAACTGAAAAGGTTCATGGAGGGAAACATAATAGATTGAATTCCAATCTCTTTGTTTTGCTATCTGATATTATAAAATATACTGTTTTTTCAAATACCATGGATGCATAAATGTGTATGTGCATGTGCACAAATGCCATATAAAACTAGAGGCCACTTAGGCCAAAATAAATTTTGATTTAATAAACCCAAATTGCCAGGGAGAATGATCTTTGTGAAAAGCCACACTATTGCATCATACTAATCAATAAAATGCATGTATTTCAAACATGACATTTTAAAGAAGAAAATGCATGGTAAATTGGAACCAGATTTAGTGATTTTTTTTTAAAAAAAAAAGATGGACTCACTAGAATCAATATGATTTAAGTCAGTCTGAATCTAATCCATGCATAATTTAGATAGACATAAATTAATGTGGAAATAGAAATATATAGCTCATAAACTCTAGGTCATTGTAAACTAAACAGTGAAATTGTTAGTAATGTATTATTGATTAATTGATTATGTGCTGTCAAGTCATTGTTGACTCACAGTGACTACTTACAGTAAATGAGAAATAGTGTATTATTTATATTGTCCCTATTTGGATGTAGTACACATAGTGAACTGACACACGTGAGCAATATTTCCAGAACTAATGGGATAATTTGTTAATTTGGACAACCTCCAATACTTTTATGATAATACCAAAGAGCTGAACAAGAAGTGTAATGTTTCTGCTTGTTAGAATTAATTGGATTAAGCAAAGTTAGTGAGACAAAATAGAATAATTTTCAACAGAGAATATTTTTGTAACACAAATGTTTCTTTAAAAAAAATAACTCAATCTATCAAGCAGAACATGTAAAGAAAAAAGATATTTCGAAATCATCCAAAATTACCAAGTTCCACAAACCAGGGTTAAGGGAAGAAATACACATTCCTATGTAACCAATTCTTAGTTCAGTCTAAGAAAACCATAAATTATTTGTAGGTAGAAAAGTAAACACTGATACATACATATATACATTCACACAAACACACACACACATAAACAATAAACACAGAGAGAGGATGGATGGATGGATGGATGGATGGATGGATGGATGGATGGATGGATAGATAGATAGATAGATAGAAAAAATGTATAATAAAATGCAACTTTTAATTATCTTGCTCTTTGCCATCATGAAGAAAACTAATTTCAGGACTTTACCTTTATTGATAATAGCAGTAATATAGTTATATATTAATACATTTTAATGTTTTTCATATTTTAATTAAATTTATGTTTTTATACTATTGTAAGCCATCCAAAGTTACTTGAGACAGTGAGATGAATGAGATATAAATTTAATAAATAAATATTATTATTATTCTTTCTAAGGCGAAGGCAATATACTTATTTTACTGTTTTGTTAGCACCAACTAATATATGATAACTGATCCCCCCCCCCCGAAAAGTATGATATAGCAATAATTACTAGTGAATTGCTTTTTCCACACAGCTTTCCCACAGCGAAATCTACATAACATTGACAGAACCTACTGGGATTAGCTGCAGAGGTACCTAACGTATTGATTACTTCTTTTTTTTTAGTCACAGAGTCAGCTGAATTTGGCATTTTTGTCTGCCTATTGAGTCCTTCCCAAGGACCTGAGATAGGTAAATGTGCATGTTTGATATTACAGGTATTGTCACAGAATGTAAGGTGTTTTGAGTAAAGCTGCATTTTGCAATTGACTGATGGGGATTTTGTCAATGCTGATGATATTCAAGTGTGCTCCAGTTCTGGGATTGCACCCAAGGAGCCTATTATTATTGGTATTATGTTTTTTATTACTAGGATTGAAGTATACAAACAAATATATGGATGGACCAGTAATAAATCATGTTCTAGCTACAGAAAAAATAAATTGGTTTGAAACTCAGGTGAAATTAACATGACTGAACATACAGCCAGCCAAACATTTCATTCATACCACCAGAATATAGATTTGTTTGGTGAATTATAATCATAAAAACATAAGATAGTACAGATAGTCCTCATCTTATGACTGGTTGCTTAGTGACCAATCAAAGTTACAGTGGCCTTCCCAAAAGCTACTTGCAACTTAGTTCCGAAGTTACCGTGGCTGCACCACCCCTGTAGTCATTAGCCCTTACAACTGACTACAGGGATACCACACCCCTGTCTAGTTCACTCACCATGCCCCTGTTTCTCACTTCACAGTCCTCACGCCTTCCTCCTCAATTACTTTTCAAAGATCACTAGAGCTCAGGTTAGGGAAGGAGGGCAGGATGCTCCATTCTTGGGCCACATGTTACGATCCCAGAAGCAGCTACCATTTTCAGGGTGGCTGCACTGAATTATGGATGCTTTGAAAATGGCAGCTATTTCTGAGTTCATGCCACATGCCCAGGAATGGAGAGACCTGTTCTTAACACAAGCTCTGGAGAGTTGCAGACCAGTGTGAAGCTTTCCAGAGTTCATGTTCGTTGCAAAAAACAAATCCAGAAGCACACACAGATAAACTGATGCAGCAGGATTCATTAACTTCTTTATATACACAATAATACATGAAATAAGTTTACAATACCAACAGCAGATTCAGAGTTTCATTTCAGCTCAGATCAGCAGACAAGTTCACACACACTGGTTTCAGTTTCTCTTTAGACTCAGAAGCTGCAGACTAAGACACACCCTGGCTCCAGTCTGTCTCAGCTCCCAATTGGCTGACTTAGTTGCTATGCCTATTCATTGGCTGACCTTGTTACCATGTCTTCCCAGTCATGAATATTCTGACACATGTTAGGGAATGAGAGCAGGGCTCTTCGTTTCTGGGTTGCATGATGTGACCTTGGAAGTAGACACCATTTTTGAAGTATTCACAATACAATGCAGCTGCTCTGAAAATGGTGCCACTTTTGGGATCATGCCATGCAACCCAAGAACAGAGTAGCCTATCCTTCCTCCCTAACCTGAGCTCCAGATATCTTCAAAGGTTAAGTATGTGATGGACTATGTAGGATGAGGTTGGTGTGGGGTCCAGTGAGGTGGGAATCAGGCCAAGTCCTGAGGGGTAGAAAGCAGAGCATGAGGTGCTTCAGGGAATGGGGAAAGCTTTGGGGGACCAAGGGCAGGGTAAGAACTAGGCCTCCCAGGATCCTCCGTGGGGACCCTGAGGCACACCATGCTCTGTTTAACAACTTCATTGAGAAGACCACGAATGGGGGATCATAAATGGGCACTTAATTTAATGGCCATCACAACTTCCCACCATTTCGGCATAATCCATTATTGTCATTGAGGATTATCTACCGTGTTTCCCTGAAAATAAGACCCTGTCTTATATTTTAGCCACCAAAAAAGGCACCAGGTCTTATTTTTGGCGAGGGGATGTTGACCACTGACTCACCTCACATGCGTGCATCACCCCTGGCCTCCTTTTTTCTGTCAGAAGCCTTCAGGAACTTCTTCTGAGGCCGGCAAGGCTTTCCAGAAGGCCTCTGCAGTCAATAACAGAGCTCCGGATCGATATGGAGCTCTGTTATCAGCTATAGAGGGCTTTAGGAAAGCATGGCAGGCCTTGCTGGCTGAAGAAGAAATGGGCTGGCAAGGCAGGTGTTGGGGTGTGCGAGGCCTGGCTGCAACTGTCCGAAGGTAAGTAGTAGGGCAGCTCCACCTCCCCATTCCCACTCTAGCTTAACTTTTACCCGTGCACCCTGGAGTGGGCGGGGTCTTAATTAGGGCTTATTTTGGGGTTAGGATTTATATTGGGTGCACATGTATAAATCAAGCTAGGACTTACTTTTGGGGTAGGTCATATTTTCAGAGGAAGACGGTACATAGGTAAAAACAAAGAATTTCATTGTAAATTAAATATTAAATAAGCCTTTTGAGTAACTACCTCTTTTTAATATGATTGAATCCCTAATTTATATAAATTGTCTTCAGAAATAGTTTACATTATCAATTTCCAAAAGCTACCGTATATCAATGCATACTATCCTATACATAAAAAGAATATAACTGAATGCACTAAAATATCTTGGAAATACAATAGTAAAATGTTAATATTCACATGTAAAGGCTACTGCATACAGAAACGTCTTTTGAATATATATGGAAAGTTTATGGAGTTTCAATGATTTACACATGTTCATGTCATATTAAAATTAGGTCTATATAATAAGAGTCTATCTCAATTTTAAACTGACTTGCCTATATTTATATTTAGTGTAAAAAGAATACTCTAAAAATATCAGCTTAGATCTACTTCTTTTTGCTAACTTCTCAAACAAAACAAGCTGTAAAACAGCAGGCTCTCAAGCCAGAGCACACTTTATTTTCAGGGGTCTCTATACTTATAGACTGACTTCCTGTCAGGAAGGGCTCTATTTCACAGCCTAGGCCAATCAGCAGGGTGCTCATGGAATTAAGTGCCAGTTGATGTTACTTTGTTTTACATTTAACACTCATGAGAATATTGTTCAAAGATTCAGTTCGAAAGCCAGCATGGTATCATCCTTCTGACTAGACTACGTACCCCAGGGTGTATACTCTGTTAACACAAAATTCACCTTAAATGGTTCAATTTTTTAAAGACCTGGTGTGCAGGTGAAGCAACAGGATGCCTTAAAGTTTAAGGGTGAAGGAAACACTTGTTTCTTCGCTAAATTATGTTCTCTTAGTTCTTGACGTCTGGGGAGACATGCTTAGACTACTATTTCCAGACTAATTTTGATTTTTTTTAATTGAAACTTTGGAATTTACAATGTAGTACAATAAAGCAGTTTTCTTTTCTTTTTTTAACAATGGCCACTAAAATAATAAAGATGAAGGATCTTACAGATTTATTTATCTTAGAATACAGAATATAATCTTCAACTATTCAAAATACAGGTAATATTTTGGAGCTGCTCTAGAGAAATTTAAATGCATGGTTCCTGTTCAGAATCTTATATGAGGGGAAAATAGCTTTTTAAAATCCAAACAAAAAGTATTTATATCACAGTTGTATGTATAAATGTAAACCTAGTCCTAATCTTTAAATCTAAAATTTAAAGAATTTAATTTTGTCTATCAATATCCAATGAAACATTTTATGTCTTATTCATGTATAATGAAACTATTTGAAAAATTCTAAATAGGTTAAGTATATTTAAATGTTAATGAATTTGGAACATATAAGAAAATAATAATAGTATGATTAACTGTATTTTTGCCTATTGGCATTAATTCTAAGATGAATTAGACTATCCCACAATTTGTTTGAACATGTTAAAAAAGTGCATTAGGGTTAAAAAAATGAAGTATGTGGTTCATAAAGAAACAAAATTTTGAAGGAAAAAGATGATGGAAACTATGGGAAAGTGAAAATAAGGATGTGATGTGCGATGTGCGATTTTAGTATTAGAGGACTTCCATTTCCATGTGATGGATGCTAGCTCCAAGTAGACCAAGAAGTTCAAGTTCCTTGCCAACCATAGCCTTGTTCCCAGGATCAAAATATAGCTTGTCCGTCTGGAACCCACTCTGTATTTCGGACATTAACATGATTGAGCGGGTTCAGAGGTATTTCACGAAAAGATTACTACACTCCTCTACTCAGAATAGAATTCCCTATGCCACCAAGCTTAAAATTTTGGGGTAGGACAATCTGGAATTGTACCACCTGTGGTCTGATTTAAGCATAGTACACAAAATTGTCTGCTATAACGTCTTACCTGTCAACAACTTCTTCAGTTTCAACCACAATAGTACATGGACAAACAATCGATACAAACTCAAGATAAATCACTTCAAACTTGATTGCAGGAAATAAAATTTCAGCAACAGAGTGGTCAATGCCTAGAATGCTCTACCCGATTCTGTTGTTACAGCCTCAACCCATCACAGTTTCAACCTCAAACTGTTTATCGTGGACCTCACTCTATTCTTAAGAGGTCTGTAAAGGGAGCTTGCGTAAGTGCACCAGTGTACCTACCGTCCTGTCTTACTGTCCCCATTTGTATTTACATCCTTTGTTTATGTTCATACCTACACTTGTTATCTTGTACATGTTTGACAGATACAGTAAACAAACAAACAAACAAACAAACATATACAGGTGGAGCACTTTATGTCTTGCCCTTTTTTTTAGAGTGGTTGCTATATTATCTGGAATGCAAAGAGTACTATCATCAACCCAAGTCAGAACACTTCTGGCCCAGATGTGATTGATTGCCATTAAAACTCTTTTAGAGCTAGAGCTATTTGAATGGTCCATTCCAGGCACTTCATGGATCCAAATAATCACCAGAAGGTGCTTGGGGAATTTCACAACAATCTGATAGATTAATCCATTGAGGATCTTGTCTGGTGTTATTAATATGTGACCCAGTTGTCTGTCAGTCTTTCCCCTAGGGTTTACTGATTTAATGAAATCTGGACATGAAGGTGCAAACAATGCTTAGAGCAATAGTAGAGAAAGACAAGAAATCTGAACAAGCACAGATATGTACTCATGTACAGACCATCTGTGGCAATAAGGAAGAGTAAATCTATTACTTTTTATTGTGCCAACACGTCATCTGGCAGGTGCACCATGTAGGAGAGAATAATTCTCTGCTAGGAAAGACCCAATACCAAGAATTCTTCTTTGTAGCTCTGATTAATTACACCTACATTTTGCTTGGTTACTTGAGATTTCTTTTAATCTATGATCACTTATGAAATGAAGCTCTGTCACGTATGAGGTAGATCTCTGCTGATTTCTTTGTGCAACTGGAGAGAGAGAGAGAGAGCAGTTTTCTGAATCCAGGTGATTAACACCTCATTTCAAGAGGGAATACTGTTGAAGAAAGCTGTTGTGTGTGCCCTCTTAATGAAGCCTTCCCTGGATCCAGAGGTGTTAGACAACCATCCCCCAGTCTCCAATCTTCCTTTCTGGGAAAAGTTGTTGAGACAGTGGTCAAGAGTCAACTTTGACACACTATAAAGGAAATGGAAATACCTATTCAGTCCTTAACATGGAACAAATATGGCATCGTTTGTACTAATGGATGAACTTTGTTGAACCTAACTGAAGATCGTCACAGATTCTAGTCCTTTTAGATGCCCATGTACATTACTTATAGTGTTTAAGTTATATCAAATGGTTAACCAATCAATATGCAGCTTTTCTGAAAATCAATTAAGAGTCAAGTTATTATTTATAGCATAGGAAAAAGTATGTTAGGATTCAATCTTGTGATATTTCCATAGCAAAATTAACTTATGCTATGGGGATTCAGTATTCCTTTTAATTACATCTGTATTCACTGAAGAATTGGACTTCAAATTATGCATCAGCATAATACAATCACATCTACTGTATATGATTCAGTCAAGAATCTTTTAGAACAGCTTCTAAGTAGCCACGTTTACAGCACATTGGAATGAACTGGGAAGTTACCAAACAATAGTTATTACAAAGGCTGTTTCTCTTCAGGTAAGGTCGTGGTTTGCATATCAGTCTGAGCTGATAAGGCCATTTTAATTCCAGTAATTTTGATGATGGCTATAAGCTAACTGATAGTAACCAATGCTCTTTAAAGCATGGATACTATTTAAACAACCAGAAGAAACACCAAGAGCACCAAGAATAAAATGTGTATTGTCTTGGTTAAGAGTGTTGTGAAGAATTTACTTCTCATTTATTGGTTGAATTCATTGTGGCTGTCATGTGTGATAAATTGGTTAGTGAACTCTGTGCCCCACCTTACATCGGCATGCACAGAGACAAATTAGTTCTGTACTTTGCTTTTTCATTTTACCAAAGAACACATTTCTCTTCCATTTGAATCATGATATCTAAACCATCTTTTTCATCAATTCCAGTATAATGCTGGAATGATCCTTACATTCTTTAGATATTATATGCCCTTTTTCAGTGTCATATAGCATTTGTTGATTCTAAGAATATTTATGATGATTTTAATATTAGGCAATTATAAAGCTGGCAGTGTTTGGATCAAAACCATCAGACTGTGGAATGTTCTACAAACAGAACCAATTGGTATGAATTCACAGAGGTTGACAGAGAGAACCATTGTTACAAGTAAGCAAGCAGTTCTATAAGTTCAGACTCTATTAAACTGTATGTATCACGAGAAAATAGCATTTTTTAATTTTAATTGACATTTTAAATGTTTAAAAAATAATTATGACATCTATTTTTAAGATCATGCATTTAGACTGATATGCAAGTTTTTGTACTGTAAAAGGGGAACAGTCATTTTATGATACTCTGATTACATCCAAAGTCCACTGAATTTTGGTGTAATTCAATTACTGGTGTAATTGAAATTTTTCTGATTGATTCATTTAAGAACTATGCACAATTGTGGATCTTTGCAGCAATTGACTCAATCAAATAATTTATAAACCAAATCAAAATTATTTTTCTTGGTCAAAGAATTTTGCTTATTGTTGTTTCTAGAGTCATTTCTGAATCCTTATTTATCACAAAGCTACACAATAAAATAAAAAATCACAAGGAAATAAAAGATACTGCTTAGAGAAATAGAAATCCGACTACAGGATGCATATAATCTAATGCAAAAAAGCAATGCATCTTTTTTCTTTCTTTCTTTCAGGTTGCATAATGTTTAAAGGTCTCTCTCCTAATACCTTTACTCACTATTCCAAAGTCTTCTGAAGGTAACCATGGTTATGTTCAGGAATATGCAAATAGGTTAAAGTAAAGAAACTTTTCAAAATGTATAATTTTACTGGACAATTTTTAGGACCTGGTTTACAAACATTGAGTAGACTTAAAAAAAGCTGTCAGCAACATATGAAACTTTCAAGACAATTTCTTCTATTTTTTGTACTCAAAATGCTACATTTTTCATTTGTTGTAGAATGAATTAAAGGAAACACATCTGATAAGCTAACAATTTACAGATGTTTTCACGTGCATATCTGTATGCATGCAATAGTATAAAACTTAAAATTGTTCTTATTCAAGTAGCATTTCATAAGACCTTTTAAATAAAAAGCATTCTGGAGTAGGACAGAAATAGCTCTACATAAATTCTGGACATGATACACTCAAAAGGAGCATCTGGCTGAGAATTTCACACTTTCGGTTGGTATAATTACTTGGACAGGAAGCCAGACTAGATGGTGCATTGAGCTTCAATGTACTGTATGCATTTCTGATAAATGGGAAAAGAATAGATGACCTGGCAGAAGGCTCAGACAATAACATGTGATTTACAGGACATAAATGCAGCTACTATAAGATTTATCTGACAGCCCTCTATGATAGTGGACTGTTGAGTATCCGATGGAATGATTTCTAGTCTTGAATGTCTACTATTGAGTAGCCACACACATTATTTATTTATTAGATGTTTTGGGTTGAAACCATTTTTAAATGATGCACTTCACAATACTTAGCAATAAATTTAGCGTTAAACTCTAGAGGGGAGGTAGTGTTATTGGAATATATGTCAGACTGAATTAGGATGAGCAAGCCAATGCTTTTATAAAGAAGCCTTGAATGTAACATGGATTCTTTCAAAAAATGATATTAATGTCAAGTAAGCAAGGACATTCTTCAGTTAATACTAAATGCAGAATTCCTTTATGCTGTTAAACAGCATTGGTACTTGGCCTCAGAATACAGTATCAATTAAAAATGTCCTGAGGTCTTTAGGACAAACGAGGACTTCTGATGGAGTTGACAGGGAGAATAAACAATAGTATTTCAAATAATTTGTCATTTTGTGTATACTATGAAAAAAAAGGCAGTCAGTGTATTTAGGAAATAAGTAGCAGCAATGGATTTTTATTGCATTGCAATAAACTTTTAAAAAAATATATAATTACTTTAAAAAATATCAGTGTATTACTTTTAATATACTTTTTGTGCACAATTTGCATTTGTAAAACTTAATTTCTGCATGATTACAGAAAATAATTTTAATAATATATCATGATAGAAATTAATCATAGCAAAGCTTTAATGTGACATTATGTCTGCCAATCCATAAAATTTTAAAATCACATTTACAGATGCGTATGTTTAACTGTATTGTATTATTTATGTGATTAAACCTAGTTTCTGACCTGATCTTTCGATCTTTGGCCCCTCTATCCTCTCCATCTCTTCTTAAAAAATAATTAAAATTTTAACAAGAGGGTCACTTCATTTTCCATCTTATTTGAAAAGAAAAAAAATCAATCAAGCTCAACCCCATCCCTTCATAGTATTTGTAAAATGTCGGGCTGAAATTCAATTTTGATGTCTCAGGCTTCCTATGGTAACACAGTTTTTCTCTTTAAAAATATATCATTTCTATGATTGCAATACTAACCTCTCTAAATTAGAAAAAAATCAGAGAAAAAAATATGTAATTATCACCCAAGTTTAAATCTTTATACCGCTGAGATCCTTTCAGTTTCATTTCTTAGATTTGTGTGTGTGTGTGTGTGTGTTATAGCTACTCTTTTCAACCAGGATATCATTTCTAGTTACTGTATTCTTTTTTCAACTATTTAATACAAAACAACATATTTCACTGTCATCATCTCAATTAATTCATTACCATATTGTATTCAATAACAGGACATAATATGAATGAAAAACAGAGACATTAGAGTATACCATTTATTCTTTGAATCACAGAACTATAGAAGTAATTCTGATACAAGTAATTTTCATATGCATTCATAGTTATGTATATTTTATATTAGTGCATGTGATAGGTTTGTGTATTGTGGGTGCTAAACAATAAAGTTTTAACTATTTTCTCAATTAATAGTACTTTTACATGTTTATCACTGTTTCAAAGAAGGTATTAAACAAATAAAGGTCCTTCCTTTTCAAAAATCATTATTTTAAAATATGCTGCCTTGGAAATCTACCTACCTACCTACCGGTAGTGGGTTTCAATTTAGTTTGCTACCGGTTCGCTCACATGTGCATGCTGCGCGCATGCGCAGAAGCATCCGGGTGGGTGGGCAGAGCCTCCCGCCACTACCGGTTTGCCCAATCCAGGGCAAACAGGTAGCAACCCACTACAGCTACCTACCTACCTACCTACCTATTTATGTATTTATCTCTACCTACCTAAAATTGTATAGTACCCAGATGCTTATGTGCTTTTGTAGAAACAACTCAAATATTCCTAACATGTTTGAGTGCATTACTGAATAACAGACTCACTAGAAACAAAACTATTCTTCATTAGTTCATTGTAAAAATCCATTAGCTATAATCTCCAAAAGTAATTGTTTTTATTGCACTTTATTGTCGATGCAAGTTATTGATTTTTCACACCTTCTATGATTCTTTCATTTGTATTCATGAAATGTCTATCAGCACAGACTAAATACATTTGGCAATACAGGCACTAAAACAAATAAATCAATGTAAAAAAAACATTAATTTTGCATTATCCTTATTCGTCAGGCAAGTAAACCATAAGGGCTTTAAATGAAGGTCAAAGGTTCTGAAATGGGTCAAAACCCTTGACCTCTAGACCAATAACATTCCCATTAAAAAAAGCTATTTTAAAGTTTTAAGTAGGGGAATTTACTATCAGTAAAGATGTGATTTTTAAAGGCCAAAACAAAAAAGCTTGATAAAAACTTTCCATATGATAAATGGGAGATGAATAAACTATTGCCATTTGATCAACTATGTATTATAATTTGTTGACATATCTAATTTTTTAGATTATATTTTTTTGTAAAGCACAATTAATTACAACACCACTTTCTACAATAGTACAAAATATAAAGTTATTCATATTACTAAGAGTTGCATTTTACATTTCTCATAGAACCTATGTCAAGAGCAATTAGTATGAGGCCCTATGTATTTTAAATCCTTTTTAAAAAGGCAAAGATCAAATCCCATTAATTGTAATGCAGCTATATTATTTTACATTATATGTTAACATCCATAGTTTTGTATTTTCCTTGTTAAATATATTATTGGGTAAAAAGATGCCTCTTATTAAAATAATATATATTATTATTTATATATATAATAAATCACAAAATTTTAAGGCAGTATCTATCTTGATCACATTGGATAATATAATATTGTTAATGCATTGTTTTATATACTAGTGAACTTTTCTAATTTTTTCTAGATTCTAGAACTTCTGTTATTTCAAGGCAACACGGATATTGGCTTGGAGGTGGGAATGTAAAATATAATGGGACACCAAATTGCAGCTACCTCTGCTGTTGTTCTGAGTCTCTCTTTTGTAATCAGGTTTGTTGAGTAATGCCACAATAATGTTATTTAGGCTATTATCATTGAACAGAAAGAAAAAGACATGAAATTGTGACAAAAATGGGAGTTTGGAGACAAATAATTGGGAAAAAATTAGATCTCAAGTTGCTGAGGTTAAAACCAGAATATCAATACCAATGATCTGAAATACAATTTCAAAAGCTCTAAAACTAAATGTTTTTTGATTGCTAGTTTGCTTGCTTGTTTTATTGGCAATACTAGCTGAAACCTACCTGAGAACAAAGCAGCATGACCAATTCCACAACTGAACTGCTAGATTTCATACATACAAGACCTAAAGGAAAAAAGAAAGGGAATTACATACTTTGATTGGCTTTACCTTCATATATTTAATTTACAATATTGGAATTTTATTATATAATAAACATTCTATTTGAGATTTGATAATATTGTCCCTATGCTGTAGAATAATTCTCATTTAATACAAGGAATCTCACATATCCATTGTTTATCCAATTGTTTATGTCAGTAGAATATGAATTTAAATATGTACACTAATCTCATTACTGCAATGCATAATTTTAATATAAAATGATAACCTGAAGCTATTTAATTGGTATTACATAAATATTAGGGTTTCAAGTTAATAAAACTAAGTATGGCATATGGTATATTGATTTATAATATTACATTTCTTCACCTTGGAATAGATTGATCATTATATATGCAGAGAAGGGAAATGGTTCTGTGACCTTTGCTTTCTCCATTGCGCTCTCTCCCTTCAGCCCTCCAGCTATCAATCAAGTTTCCATTTTGTTTCATGGCAGCCGACATCCCAAGCACTCTTATTAGTACTTTGACCCTTGACCCTCACCTAAACCTTAAGGAGGTGGAGAGCACAAGAGTAACCTATACATTTATAAACTAATTTGGTTATTAATATCAGTTCACACTTCATGCTATTTCTCCAGTATAATATGAAAACATGTTATCCTAAACCCCCTAAAATGGTGGCATTCTTTTCAGCAATCAATGTTTCACCATGCCAAGTTTAATTCTGTTTGTCTTTGGGCTTCATTAATTACACTGAAAAAAACCTACTAAGCCATAATAGCACATATTTAATATGTTACAAAAATAGATAGACTAGCTGAGGTATTAGATTTTAAACTCAATGTTTCTATATACTATTAGATACAACATAATGTATGTATGTGATAAGCATTTTATTTATGTATTCATTGAATTTAGGAATCATTCCACTAATAATGCACTTAATAATACTAAATTATCAAACTCTTTAAAAATCATAAATTTGTAATGTATGCTAAAGTATTTCCTGAATTCACCATTTAGCTTGCCCAGTTTATATGACCTTTTATAATGGCATTTTTCAAGTACTCTAATACTGAAAGCAGAATCTCTCAATTTTCTGGTGTATTTCCTAAACGTCTGTACGCATGTCACTAAGATAACACAATTGTACTAATCAGAATTGAAAATGTGCCAAAATCTAATTTTTAACAGAACTTTAATCACCATTTTTAATTTCAATCATCTAGAACATTTTATAAACTTTTAATAGATTTGCAATTGCCTTGAGATGTTCTCCTCTGAAATATGAAACACTCATATTTCTGGAAAAGTAATAGCATAATAGCTGATACCATCCACTGCACCCCCTATGAAAATCTATCTTCACATATTGTATATTACTAAACAATTCATATAATGTGAACATTTAAATGAAAAATGGGCAACAAATAGGAATGAAAATACAATATTACAATATTATTATATGATAATCTGTGATTAGTTTATCAAAATATAAAATACAAAGAGAAATTCAAAAAAGTAATAGAAAACTAGGAGGAGGGGGAGGGAAAAGAAAGAAAAATGATGTAAAGAGGAAAAAGGAAAGAAAAAGGCACCAAAGGTAGAGCAACAAACCTTTTAAATGCAATTGTCTGATTCATAAATCATTTGTACCGCCTAATACTTGAATTGTACACAACAAAAGGCCACCATCTGCCTGTTCTTCTATTTGCTAAATCTTTCTGTAAATCAGTTTCAGATGTTCAAGGTTACTATGCATTTCCTGTATTGTTTCTCTAAAAACTGCCTTGCCCTCTCACAATTTGATATACTCTCCTGAAATTATACATGAATTATACATAAAGTCTATATTCTTTCAATACTATAAATTACTTAACGGTACTTACTTTCAACCCTTTTATAATCAAAAGTAATAATGTAATAGTTTAATAAACCAGCCAAGTTTATAAACCTGATATACCCAGATGATTATATTTTACTATGACTTATATTATCCTAACATTTTGTTGCTCAACAAACAATAAAATTATCCTGTTTAACAGTGCAGCAAAAAAGTCGTGAAGACACTTTGCTATTTCAGAAAGAGAATAATATAATTTATATGTTTATTGTATACATGTATACAATGGCAAGGTAATATGAAATAAATAGAGTGATCAACAAAAATTAAAGTTTACAGTTGAATCAATACAATTGTTCTGAGTAGATGCCTAAGTAAGAACCAAAGTGGAAGTCGTGGCTAAGAGGACTTTTACTAAACTTCACCTTTTTCATCACTTTCCTGCATCAAAAAGCCCTTCTTTCAGTCACTCATAGCTGGTCATCCTCCATATGAATTATTGTAATGGGCTCTAGATGGGGCTATCCTTGAAGAGCATCCACAGTTGTAACTGGTGCAGAACGTAGAAGTGTGAGCATTTTGGGTGCCCTAGGGTTGTACATGTAACATCTCTGCTACGTGAGCTGCACTAAGTGCCAGTTTGCTTCCAGCTCCAATTCAAGATTTTGGTTATCACCTTTAACGCCCTTCGTGGTATGGGACTAAGTTACCTGCTGGGAACCATCTCATACTAATTACTGTCTCCTCCCACCTGGTCAGGAAGAGAGGGTGTGTTACGAATCCTGTTGGTTAAAGAGTTCTTATTGGTTGGATCCTGGAAGACATCCGTCTCTGCCATTGCCCCTGGCCTTTGCAACATTTTCCCCCCAGAGGGAAGGCAGCCCCCATTTCTAGCCTTCAGCTAGAGTGTGAAAACCTGACTCTGCCAACTGGCATGGGGGATGGACAAGGCTACGTGACTGTGGAGGTACTAATGACAGAATAACAGAGCTGGAAAGGAGGTTGGAGATCTTCTAGTCCAACCCCCTGCTCAAGCAGGAGACCCTATACCATTTCAGACAAATGGTTGTCCAATCTCTTCTTAAAAACTTCCAGTGTTGGAGTATTTACAGTTTCTGGAGGCAAGTTGTTCCACTGATTAATTGTTCTAATTGTCAGGAAATTTCTTCTTAGATCTAAGTTGCTTCCTCTCCGTGATTAGTTTCCATCCATTGCCTCTTGTCCTGCCTTCAGGTGCTTTGGAGAATAGGTTGATTCCCTCTTCTTTGTGGCAATCCCTTAGATATTGGAACACTGCTATCATGTCACCCCCTAGTCCTTCTTTTCAAGGGTGGCAGGTGTTTTCTGCCATTTTAACTCTTTAACTTTTAATATTTTTATCAACTTTTTAATGTATGTCTTTAACTTTGTTCTTTATGTTTTATATTGTGAATTGTTTGTTGTATTGTAAACCACGCAGAGCCACTCAGGTGAAATGGGCAGAATAGATATGTTATGGATAAACAAAGTAATAAAAATGGTGAGCAATAAAAATGGTCTTTACCAAAGCCAACGAACTACTGAAGCCACACAATGTTTTTATAAACCACTGAAAACAGACTGTATATTAAAAATTCACAGATTCAGCATTTCATAAAAAACACTGCATGGCTTCAGCAGTTTTTGGCTTCAGAAACGAGAACTCTGTGTGATGTTTTTAATAAGAGGCAGTCCATTGTTAAATATAAGTTGTCCATAAATTGGACATTCTTAACTCAGAAATGACTGCATGATATTCTAAGGGAAAATGAAGGAAAAAAATGTAGTTGGTTATAAGGATAGGTAAAAAGGATAGATGAATAGGAAAAGTGACCAAGCAATATACAAAATAATAATTGAATAGAATATGACGGGGTAGCTAAGTACAGTCCCCCCACATGTATACTAAATCATCTTGTGGCTTTTTAATTCTAATTATATCAGCTGAACGTAATCCTAAAATAAATACTAAATAGTTTGGTGGCAATACTTGGCTATTAATATTATTTCAATGATTTATTCAATATAAAGAATAATTTTAAATTAGCTTCCAACGTCAAATATTTATTTAAAATATTACAGTTCTTATAAAAGCATAAAAAAGGGAAACTTACTTGTACCTTCTATCAGTAGTTCTTGACCATGACTACCCAAGAGGGTACGCGAAAGAAAAGGAGCAAAGTCCACAAATATCTCCCTCAGAAGAGGGGCAGCTTTTTCCAAAGCATGCTCAAGCCTCTCTGAAATACTAAGAGATGTACAAGTTCATTGAAAAACATAATTTAAGGAGCAAAAATTCTCTAAGGAAAAAACAATCTGCAAAAGTACAAAATGCATCAACAAAAGTCAACAAGCCAGTGGCTAAACACAGTGAGTTTAATTATTATTTCAACGGAAATAGCAGTGATAGAAATCCAAAATTTACTATAGGCCTCAAATGAAAGAGCACAATCCAGTCAGAAGTGTAGAGTGAATTCCATATTATTTAAATAATTTGGAATATGATATAGCCAGCTGGAAGAAACTTAAAAGTTACCTCATGTTTGAAGCAGAATCCTCAGGCACAGAAGAAAGTGTAGGAACAGATGGTAATCTTGAATCTGATGATCCATTGCCTGCCAAAGAGATTTTTAAGAGTTCAAATAGCTGTAAATATATGAAACTATCTTTAATCAAAACCCATGCTAGTTCAGTACTTTCTACTTTGACTGGTAGCAGTTCATTTTGGTTCCAAGAGCTTTACTAGGGCCACTGTCTTAATTAATCCTACTCTATTCTCATATGAAGTAAACAGAGCTAGTAGACACTTGTATTTAAATTTACCAGCTCCAAAACATTTATATGTGGGACATATTTCTTTTCATATTTCTAATTTTTAAACAGTTTATCCTACATCTATAGCTTTATAACACTAGTTGATTTATGACACAATAGTTCTGAATTCAAAACAGGGGTATCAATTTGTAAGTGTACAGAGTAATTCACATATAATTCAGCAGATATGACTAGCACTCTACTTTGTCATCAGCAGCATATTATATTAATATTGTTCTTGGAATCTTGGAAAAAGATAGCTCAAGCCCTTAAAGACCTGAATAACATTCAAATTATTCCCTGTGTTGCTTTTAGGGAACTCATTATTACCAAAGTTATCCATTACCAAAGCGCATCAATTAAAACTGTTTTAACTGACTGGGAAACAGACTGGGAAAAGAAAGAATAAAAAGTACAAAAAAGTCTGTTGTTTTTCTTTCTCTACTTTGATTAAGATATGTGTGCTTTACATTAACAGTGTCTCTCTACTCTTTAAAACTTGCCCACTTCTAAGAAACAGTGTTCACACTTACCAAAATCTGGTTATTAAAAGATGGTATGATATAGAGATGATGAAAAGCTGCTATAGCTTAAAATACAACTGTGCAATTCTATCGAGCACTGGAACTACAGAGTATTCCCATTCTTGAATAATAGATATATACTGGATATAAAAAGTGTTTTTATTAACTATACAGAAGGTCTCTCATGTTTCTATTTTACTATCAGAATATATCAGAGGGATCATATTGACAGCTATGTTTCTTAACCAATAAAATGCCATCTAAGATGATTGAAACTAGGTGAAATATTTCAGATATTCCTTTATTCCAAATAGTTAATTTCAGTAACTCATTTTACAATGTGAGATATTAACACTGAAACTACCCAGCATTTTTAGAAAGAAAACAATCTGGAATACATTTTCTATATAATTGCTATGATTACTATCCTTCTGTTAATGAACTACTATTTTTAACATTTAATGGTTTTGTATAATATCTAAGTACCGTATTTTTCGGACTATAAGATGCACCGGAGTATAAGGCGCACCAAGATTTTGAAGCAGTAAACAAGAAAAAGTTTTTGCCCTCCCTGGCCCCCAGGAGCACTCTGCAGGCTTCCCAAACCCTTTGCGAAAAACGGGCCCGCTCGGGGTGGGGTTTCAGGAGTGAAAAATGTGACCGATACTATTTCTATCCCATATCTCGGTTTGAAACCAGACTGCTGTTGCACAACTACCTTCTCTACTCTTTCTCAGATAAATAAATGAACAAATATATATATTTTTAATTAAAATAAATCTTCATCTCATTCAAGATCAAAAATGTATTTAGCTGAAACTATCTCTACAAGAAATAATGCATACCATTAGATCAATAAAATTACATAAAATTCCAGGTCCTAATAGTTTTCTGATAATGGGAATAGGAATGGGAGATGGAATGTGGGAGTGAGAAACATATCAAAATGGACCCTTCCTAGGGCTGTAAAGGTGACTGGCAGAAACGTATTTTCAGACTTGCAAGACAGTGTCAGTCTTGCAAGGTTGTCCACACAGGAAACATGCTCATGTGTACTAATTATATTTTACTTTAAGGTTATATTAATAGAATCTTGAAAAAGTAAAGATATGATGTTAAATTGTGTTCCAAAAATTTTGAATATCTCAAAAATAAGAACTTTGGATTTATCACGAATTTTCCATGTTTTTTTAATTATTTTAAAAATGAATATCTGCATGGAAACTTCTATGCAGATATGGTATATTGTTACTTATGGTATCCTGCATCATACGAAATTTGCAATTATAAATTGTAATGCAGAATCTATGATAAAAATTTGAGAAAGGAAAATATAGCAGTATTGCATGTATTTTGTATATATTTGTGTGTGTGTGTGTGTGTGAGTGAGTGAGTGAGTGAGTGTGTGAAAATTATCACTTTTCCCATAATATTTATGTTTTAAAAAATAAACTTATAACTATCACAAAGATCAGGAGCCAAAAAAAAAAAAAGTAAGCACGCAAGCTAAAAATCTGTTATAATAAATGTTCTTCCTTTTAAGTTGCTACTAACTCTGATCCTTTGGGATGTGGCAAGTTATAAATCTAACAGGACAATATTAAGTTATTTGAGATATCAGCTTCTGATGTTGGACATTCAGAGTCAGCAACAGAGTTTTTGGTTACCACTAACTAACTGAAGAGCTTGGTTTATGATGAAAAACTTGGCTTGGTGCCCAGATGAAATGAAGTTTTATTGCAGCACAAGCTACTTCAAATCACATTTTCCATACTGCTAGAATCAGTAGAATGTAAATAGCAGTGCAGCACATCTGTTCAGGCTAATGCCTGCCTTAGAAAGGAGAAGCAATTCCATATAGCAGTTCCACTCCAAACTTAATTAACCAGTCAGGAAAAAAAATTGTGCACGTTTAAAAAATTACTTGGTCAGTTGATAGGTTTAAAACAACTGTGCAACTTAATATGAATAAGATAAAACCTAAAGCTAAATATATACAAAATGCCACACATTGAATTGAACCTCAAATTTTACATTTCCTATATACAATATATGAGACAGTGTTAAAAAAATCCAACCAATTTCTTAACACATTTAGATTTCAGACTGTATCCTTTAGGGTAAAAACATCCAAGTGGTTCTACAGATTAAAATACCATTTAAGGCTTATAACTTCAGCACTGATAAAAATAGTAGTCTCAAAGAATATATTAGATTAAAGATTGTGAAAGCACAAAAATGCCAGTTAGGCATTGCTCTGCAAGTGTTTCCAAAGCACTACATCATATAAATCTTATTTAGATAAATGTACTAAATGTACTTCCAGTTGAGTTTTCATTTTAAAATGGCTTTTATTCATTTAAGGAAAGAGAGATCTTTCAGAAGCATGTTTTCTTCTAAAGCTGACATGCAAGTAACTGTGGTAACTACTTCAAACAAGTGGAACCCAAGTGGCTTATCTCTCTTATCCTTTTACTGATAAACTGGCTCCCTCAAACTGACAGTTTTACAGACATATGTAAGGACATAAAAGGAAATGCAAATAGATCATCTGTCTAGCACCCTTCTAGTGAAAGCTTATTGTTTATTCAAGGTCCCCAAGGGTCTAAACAAATAATGTCTCTGGCAATAAACTGCTCTTAAGAAAAGGGGTTGTTCCCAAAGCACCTGCATGTCTGAATGCATATGTGCAAACAAAGGTGTCACCTAACTACTAGTTTAATGACAAAGTAACAGCTATGAGACAGATTTTATTTCTCCTTTCTTTAGTAACAAAGAATTCTTTTTAAAAGGAGTATGTACAGTAATTGGGCTAAGAAATATTTTACATAAAAATATTGTTGCCTAACATAGAAAAAAGATTTAAAAAGTAAATCTCAAGTTATCTGTTGCTATTTTAAAATACAAGAGTGAATTAATTCACTTATTGCAAAATTTAAATACTATATATCTCAAATTTATTTTCTTTACAGTAGTTACCTGATGCTCTCTTTAGGACTGAAGCATACATCTTGTCCACTATGAGAACTATCCTAAACACCCTCACTGCAGGATTGTTTCCTATTTCGAATTGGCATGAATATCATCTCAATAATTGAATGAAGGTATTTAATTGATGCATAAAGCTAACAATGGGCAGGTAAAATAATCTCTAGAGAATCATTCCAAACCAAGGTTTCATACAAATAAAAAGGTAGAGAACAATTATTTTCTTTCAGCAGCCACTAAATTATCAAAATAGATATTGCAATAGATAGATAGATAGATAGATAGATAGATAGATAGGTAGGTAGGTAGGTAGGTAGGTAGGTAGATAAAATAAATGAACTTCAATTTCAGCTTTGTTTATAGTATCGAGTAATTTTATTGGCAATGAACAAGTAATCAGAGCTAGTTGCTTCGGAGGTTAAGGAATCAATCTAGAAACCCGGAGACCGTGAATACTACTTCCACCTTAGGCACAAGCCAGTTGAATGACCTTGGCCCAATCACTCTCTCAACCGTAGGAAGAAAGCAATGTAAACTATTTCTGAAAAACCTTGCCAAAAAAACTGCAGGGTCTTGTCCAAGCAGTCTCTGAGAATCGGACACAATTGTATGAAGGAAAAAGCAACCACAAATAACTACCAACATTTTTTGCATTTCTTTTATAAAATATGGAATTCTACTAGAAGGGAGGATGTTATAATCCAAGGCAGAATATTTGCATATTACATGTTTAAGAAAGATCCAGGACCACAAATGAATACCAATGCCTATTCTCACTTTACGTATAGTATTAAAAACTATTTATATGGAGAAGAGGGGATTTGCTCAGAGGTCTCCATCTTATTACTTGAAGTCCATATAACAATCTTTGCAGTAACATCAGCACTGAACTTGAGGACATAATACTTACGTAAAAGAATTCTAAGAGCCAAATTTATAATAAATAAAATAAATAAATAAAATGTTAAAAAAGATAAACGATCAGTACTTAAGATTCTTTTAGCCAAGGAAACTCAACTTTGCAATTTCATTTAGGTAGTATATGATGATTCAGTAGCTGAATTACAAATATATATCATATTGCTTTGTTATTTTATTTTGCACAACTCATCTCCATTCTCTCACTTACTTGGAGAGCCTCCAGTTACATCTGGAGCTTGGGAAGAATCCAAAGAAGAAACCACACTAACAGCATTTGTAGGCACGTTAATTGTAGCTGCAGATGAACTCATTGACTTCTTTGGTGCCACAACCACACTCCTATGACAGAAAAGATGTAAGTTACAAAGTATATTTTAAATGCTTGAGAATGGCTAAATACAGTAGATATTTAAAATATATAACAAACTCAGACTTATGCAAAGTAGTCAAGTTTGAAATTCAAATATTACTTCTCTTTTCTCAGAATTGTCAAAATTTTATTATATGTTCTAAGGATACCAAATTGTTATTAAAAATCTGCTAATTTTAAAGATACTCTGAAACACATTCTGATTTTACCCTTTTATGTCAACACTTTACATTATTTCTAGCGAAAACTACACAAAAGTACTTTTAGGGAAAGTAGTCATCACTAGAATCAATATGCTTAAAACTAAATAGACATTTGCACAAGAGTTTAAATAAATTGAAGACTACTAAACAGAAGTTCAAAATTAAAATAAACTGGATCAATATATGTTGTTAACTTTATAAATAAGTTGCTATAGAAAT
Source organism: Pantherophis guttatus (assembly GCF_059756535.1). Lineage (NCBI taxonomy): Eukaryota > Metazoa > Chordata > Lepidosauria > Squamata > Colubridae > Pantherophis > Pantherophis guttatus. The sequence goes on along the minus strand of NC_142070.1, from coordinate 28,151,489 downwards.
GACCTATGAAATTAGTGTTCTAACCTAAATACTCAGAAAATTCAAAACTGAATATAGTCCATGTTTCAGGCATCATTTATATTAGAAAGAATAATTGTGGCAAACCAGTTTCAATTAAATAGTAATGTTTTATTCCAAACATCTAAAATATCCAGTTAGCCATACATAAAAGACACTTTTAATTGCAAGTTAGCTCCATAAACATGCAATACCCCTGTTAATGAGCTAAGGAATACAGTTGATATATATTATGGACTCCCAAAGCAGTGCTTCTTTTTAATTACCTGGTGTTAACTATAAGCCAAAAGTCTTCAACATTCCATTTATTTAATCAATTTATTCTGTTGACAGTACTGTTAAGTAGTGGTAGAAAGTATTCCCTTAATAGCATTAAAAATATGCCGTTTGTAAATAAAACACATTAATGCTGACTCCAAACTCAGATATATAATGTAGAAATTTTCTAGCAGCTTATAAATTTATTAAAAAGATAACTTTATTTTTTCCCATTTTAAGTTCCACTGATTACTGTAACTAAACTAGGCTTGATTAGACATTCTGAATACTATGAATGAATAGGTATTCACTGGATGTTATAGTGTGCATCAAATTATTACAAGGGTGACCGCTAATGTTAACTATACATTAAAATATGGAAGCAAAAGCCACCTGAGCCCTAAACCAAGGAATTAAGGCATTACTGTAGATATTCTTCACATGCACATAAATTTGCACAAAAACTTATTAGGTTATAAATTCATATTATCAGAATATGAGCTTTGATTTTCACTTTAAAAACAATTTAAGATTAAAGACTATAAATTTTAGATGTATGTTAAGTTTATTATGATTAATATTTAATTTTGAATGGTCAGGGATAATAATGGCCATTAATAATGGCCAAAAAAAAAGTACAGAATTTTTTTTTTTGGTACATCATTTTGCTACATAGAAAAAATACAGTATTTTTGCTATGCCATGTCAAAAGTTAAAAGTTAAGATATTGTGAGTATGTGAGTGGCAATTATCATAGTACTTTGCCATGGATCCTGAATCATTAATTTGTAGCAAGGATGAAGTAGTGTTACTGTCATTCAATGAAAAAAAAATGCATTGGTAGATGTATGAATGAAAAGAAGTGAATTTGTTGGATTATGTCTTTAAGAGATACAGGTATCCATGTGAGTGTAGGAATATGTGGGGACCCTACAAGCTCTACTTAGCATCCCAAGTCAGGTAATTGTTTATTAATAACAGATATGAACCCATTATTAAAACAAAAACCAAAATGGCTTTTAAGCCCTGTGGCTCTGGAAATTCTTTTGGCTTTCCCCCCCCCCCCCCCCGCCACAGCTGAAGCCTAGCCCAGCCTGTCCAACATCCAGGCCGAATATGCTTCATCAGCAATGGGAGCAAGAAAGGGGTGAAGGTCACCTGGGATTGTGGAGTACAGGCCAACAGAAATCCAAAAAGCCTTGGTGGGGGGGTGATAGGCAGATGACGGAGTTTGAAGCACCCCTAGGGCCGTAAGTGTGGGCAGGCTGCCAAGTGGCAAATATCTGTAGCGCGGATATAGGATGAGGGTGAAGGTTCGTTCTCCAAACCTTCACCCTCAAGCTGCTAAGTGCCCACTTTTAAACCAATAATTAAAATGTCCATAACGCTTCCATTATTTATTTCATCTGTTTCTTCAAAACTGATGACTATTGAAGTAATAAAAGTACAATTTGCATAATTCAATTAATTTGCATATTTGACAGACTAATGAGCCTGTGTTAGGATAAATACATAAACATGCTAACATAAAAACATTGCAAAAACTCTGAAATACCTTAAAAATAGGAAAAAGTTTGCCTTCAAATCTAATTTTCACTGCAAAGAACAACTATTTCTAGTATTCTTCTTTTTAAAGAACTGAAAAATGTAAGATCATATTTCAGTACTTTTAATAACTATACCATAGATGATTTTGCTTAATTTATTTTATTCAGCAGGACTTTAGATAATTTCCAACATTTCTATTGTTAAAAAATGAAATAAAGTAGCATTTTTGCCCCTGGAAGTCTATAGAAAATAAATACTGCAAATAGTCTGTCAATTCACTCTCTCTACTTCTTTAATGAAAAAACCAGACCAGGCCTTGAACTTTTATCAAGATAGATCCCTGGCACCCACTAATCACCAGATTGGATCTCCATGTAAGATAAAAGAGTAGTTTTGGGTATGGGAATAAGCACACATCATCTTCTTGTTTGCAAAAATCCACAACCTGCCAGCCTTTCAGCTAGGTCTCACTCACGTAGCTGTTACTGTATATTCTCCAGCTATGGCTGAAAAGTTGATAATCCTTAAAATATGAGGAGAGTTTTGATTTCTGACACAACATTCCTGAGATAAATGTAGGATCAGAGAGATGCTTTGAAATTCCCAGAGATATTTTTCTGTATAACTGCTACATAGGAAAAAAAAAATTAACAAGATTTTTTCTTCCCCTCACCCCAAAAATTAATTCAAATGCCCTGTGTTCCACACTAGACAATACATTAAATATAAACCAGATACATTAAGTTCCTTAGAGCATCCTGAAGCCAACTTGCTCCAAGTTTCCAACTGTAACGTTAGTATTGTGATGTCCCCGGAGATAAAACCAGTTTGTTTCCTGAACAACAGGTCATAACCCATTCTACCCAATATCAACATTAAACTATAGCACATGCGTGTGCACACACACACACACACACACACACACACACACACACACGTATATAATCTGGAAAAAATGAGAGCAGACAATGGGACGAGGTTCCACCACATGTTAAAATCTTACAAGAAAATCAATTTTACAAAGTGCTGGTTTTAGTTTTTGCCCTTTTAATGCAGCAACATTATATTTTGTATTCACCAATGTATTCAAATTAATTTTGATCACTTTCTTCAATCTGCATAATAACTGGAAATTTAGAAACTCAGTAAGCAAAGTCATACACCTATATAAATCCAAGAATATAGTTTATTTTAATGAAACATGAAGGTGGTTTATTTTCATTCAAATGAATAAAACTGAACAATCGAGTATTAAAAAAACAACTTTAGTCATAGAAAGATTTTCACTTGTTTTATGGTTATTTTTCCTTTCACAAACACTGCCCTAAATTGTATTTAGTGTACAAGACAATATGATACTTTTTATTTTATTTATGTATTTATTAAATTTATATGCCGTACATCTCACTAATGTTATTCCATTAATTGATTAATGCAAAGTATAGAATGCATGTGACAAAGAGGTTAATTTAATTAATTGTTAATTGTCAATTAAATTATATTATCAAAGAATTAACAATCCTAGATGCTAACTATAAATATAAATTGAACATGGAATAGAATGATGCGTGTGCTTGGTACAGCAATACACGACATTAACATTCACTTTACTATTATACCTACTCATTATAAAGTAAATTATGACCCAGAGAAGCATACACCTTCTCATGAAATTCCTATTCTTACAGTTCTTCCCTAATAAGTATATATGTTTCAGTCTACAGTGTCAGTGTCCTTTTATTCTAATAAAGTTTTGAAAGTAAATCACATGCCATGCAATGAAGCATCAGAACCAATATATTATACTCTGCAGTCTGGCATAAAAACTATACTATCTTTTATGTCATTCAATCTCCTTAAAATTGCAACAATACTTGCTTCTGAATTTGTTTATGCTTATGCTTCTGAATTTGTTCCCTGTAATGCAAAAAGTCTTCAAAACAGCACAAAGCAATCCTGAAAAACTAATGTTGATTTTCCTTTCCACCATCTGCAAAAACTTGTTTTTTATTATTATTATTTTTTGTAACTTTTATTTTCACTAGTTTTTTGTCACCATGGCTAAATTATTTGCATTCAATACGTCAATATGAAATCTCAATCTAAAAGGTTTTTACTATGTTATTCTATGATTGCTTTACTTAAAAGTAGTCTATATTTCTTAAGTATATCTTGGTGATTTGGATTCTAAAAATATTTTTTAAATAGTCTTCACTATGAGGCACATATTGCAAATAATTAACATTTTTATGTGCTTTACCTTTACATTACAGGTAGTCTTCATTTTGTAAACATTCATTTAGTAACCATTCAGTGTTACAATACTGAAAAAGTGACTTAAGACAGTTTTTCACACCTATGACTGTTGCAGCTTCCCTAGGTTAGATGATCAAAATTCAGACACTTGGCAACTGGTTCATATTTATGATGGTTGCAATGTCCTGGGGTCATTTGATCACATTTTGTGATCTTCTGACAAGCAAAGTCAATGGGGAAGGCAGATTCACTTAACAACCGTGTTACTAATTTAACAACTGCAGTGATTCACTTAAGAACTGTGGCAAGAAAGATCATAAAATGAGACAAAATTCACTTAACAACTATCTCTTAGCAACAAAAAAATTGGACTCAGTCATAAATCGAGGACTGCCTATACTATACTTTTAGATTTATAAAATATATTTGCAGGTATGCACATTTCAGGAAAAATACTTATTTTTTGTTTAAAAAGTTATTTTATATCTCATTTTATATAGGTCAAGGTTTAACCATCCTTACCTGTCAAAAGATTGGAATTGTATTGGTTGTGCAGCGGCACCATCACCAAGGACTCCAAGAAAAACAGGTGGAAGAACAGTAGGGTCCACCGTGGCCCCATCTGCAGGAGCACTGACCAAACTTCTTAGGATGTCTTTCACATTGACGTTTTTTGCAGTTTGTACAGAGGATGCAGTTTTGCCATCAACCTCATTATGTACTTCATTTTTATTTTCTTGAGATTTATTAACTTCTGAAGAAAGAGTACATAGTATTTCACTGATTGCATCTGGACCTGTACTTATACTCTGTCTTTCTGGTTCAGTAACCATCTCAGAATTGTGTCCTGATCCAGAATATGCTTTCTCCTGAATTCCAGAATCCCTTCTTTGTGGAGACGTCACATTTTCTGACTGCTCGGCAGGTTCCTGACTTAAAGTAGTAATAGCTTCAGATTGTTCTTCCTTAACTTAAGAGATATATAAGATATAGTATAAAACATCAGAATTACTTTCAAAGTGATGAAATTATTTTCTAAACAACTGCTGTTTTAGCAAAAATTACAACAAATATCTGTTCTTAAAGTTTTCTGTTCTTAATTCATCATTAGACAATACTAGGGATTACTGTAACTAAGAATTCCAACTAGACTCTATGCTAGAGCAATTAAAACATAATACTTACGAGGTCTCTTTACTTACTCAGTTATCAAATATTAGGACTGAAAAGAAACTGGTTAGGTAGACAATCTACAACTTGTCAAAAAGAACACAGTGAATCTAGAAAACAATTAAAACTATAATGTACAGAATATCAGGGTCTGCTATAATGGGTTCCAGATTCCATCCAATCTTGCTATTCTTAGAAAGTTAATTTCCAGCAGAATTATCCAATTTGGGAAGTATGTCGATGGCTTCTATATCTCTTTCCTGCCATCTGGAACTTCGCAACTTTGAATTTTCCAGTCATACAAATCATACAAGCAAAAACAGCAGGACTCTATACTTACAAACAAAAATGGCAGGACTCTTTACTTACTAATAAATCAATGCACAAATTTGTCTATTCCAAGCTATTTATCTACTTGACATGATCAATTTATCCTTCAGCTAAACACATTGTTACACTTAGACTGCATTTCTTAAAGTGTGATTACACACTTTTTTGCGCCGTAGGGTGGGTTGGACTAGATGACCTACAAGGTCCCTTCCAACTCTGTTAATCTGTAATCTAATCTGTAATTTATATCCATGTATGAACATAAGGTATCACCCAGTTAATTTCTGAAGGACATTGATCCTAGTTTGTGTTTACTACTAATATATTTTTATCTATTAAACTTGCATTAAACCAATGAAATATTAAAAAATAATGTTCTGGACAGTAAGCAAAAATGGATGATCAGTTCTAAGGTTCTCTGAGGGCTAATAAACTAACTCCATATTTAGAAGTAATAATCAGAAGTGTTTAACATCAATTTTCAAGTGGCAGATTAAAAGTAATCTTTCAATTCATATTTTTAAAGTACACATATGAAAGTCTATGTTATTAATAACATTTTTCATAATCAAAACCAGTATCATAGATCTATGAATTATTCAGAATGTTAACAAAGATTATTGTGAATAGAACCTAATCTAAAAATAAAAATATTCACCATTATGCCCCCAAATTATATATATAAATAAATAGAACAGTCCTATATTTCTATCAAACCTATGCTGTATGAATATATTTACTGAATAGTAGTTTCCAACCTGATCTGTATGGCCTGCTAATGATTTTAAGTGTATTCCCCAACATCAGCAATGTTGTGTGGATTTCAACCTACCTGTTTGAATTCTCCAAAAAGCATGGCAAATACTAAAAATTCTAGGAATTGAAGACACATGTCTTCAAGTTGCTGAAATTTAAAATTTTATGGATATCCTACTCTAATCAATAAAGTATATTTCCAGGTGCCTACAGTACTAACCTATTTTGGGTGACTGAGAAGGTTGAAATTGCCTCCGTTCATCTTGAGGTTCCAAAATATCTCTGTATTTTGATACCATGAGTACAGAGATAAAATACACTACAGCCAAAGCCAAGAACTGTGCCTGCTTACTGTCCTCCTAAAAAAACCAAAAACAAATAAAAATTACTTTATTGTCCTACACTAAGACCTGAATTACACATTACTATCACAAAATAATTTCCTCAAGGAAATTACAACAAAAATATTTACATGGATTTATTTATTAGGGTTGTGTGAATCACATGAAGCAAAGTATCCCTTCAAGTCTGTTGCTTGATAAAACAGCTTATCACAACTGTTTCAAAGAGCTCCCCACAATGTCTTATGTTGAGTACATAAGCAAAGACTCTTTATCCAGGAGTAGAAGTGGAATTCAGAATTCATTTAAAATATGCAGAAGCACATTTAGAACTCTCCCTTTTTGCTCATTTAATTCTGGACTAAATCCTGATCTTTGCTAATCACATATGTTGATAAAATAGCAGAACATTTTGTTTTATAATTTTGAATGTTCTGTTATACAGAAACTTCCTCTCATGTAGAAACATTCTAATCTAGTCAATTGATATATTATTCTAGTTTTATATTTGAGTGAAGTAAAGCATCTACAGTTTCAGAATTGGGAAATGTTCTGTTGGCATTCTATTGACATGTATTGGTGGTGTACTAAAAAATATTTGAACTCATTCCAGTCCTACTTTTTAAATAGAAAGAACTTGGGTTATCCTGATGGTTCAACTATTGTAGGAACACAGTGATAACATTCTGGTTTTTAATACATTCCAATTTTAAAAAATTCACAAAATTGAATTCACCTGCAGAAACAACTGCTAATATGATCTTAAGCTTTTCACATGATCTCAATTCCTGATTTGCTATTCCTACAGTATTTTACAATTCTTGTACATACACTCTTAGATTTTGGTATCATTGGATGGTGCATAAGTTTAACAACTATACATGATTATTAAAAGAAGGAATTAAGTAGGAAAAGTTGCTCACTATATCTCTGAATACCACTGCACGGAGCCGATTAATATCCATATCCTGTAGAAGTCTGTCAATATCTCTTATTGGAGAAATTCCTCCGGTTACAATATCAACTGGACTCTGTTCAAAAGAAAAAAGGGGCATGTATTATTTAATTTTGAAGATCTATCTATATGTCTGATGAAAAATCAATTAGTAGTTTTTCAAAAATTTATATACAGTTTGAAATCTAATCATATATCTGTAATCTTTAGCTGGGCAAAATTATGCATCATAAGGCAAAACCTTGTCAACAAATGTACCTCAAATGGGCTAACTTACAGAATGCCAAGATCCATTACTTCTGAGAAAATGAAATTTGAAGAAGTTAAAACTACTTCAGTAGCTCGGCCATTGTCGTGGTCACATGATCCTCATTTTCAACATTCCATAGCAGCTTCTCAGCCACTCACAATCCCTCATTCTCTCCCACAGAGGAGGGAAGAAGGGTGGAAGAAAGAAAGAAATGGGGAGGGAGGGAGGGAGGGAGGGAGGAAGGAAGGAAGGAAGGAAGGAAGGAAGGAAGGAAGGAAGGAAGGAAGGAAGGAAGGAAGGAAGGAAGATATCTGAGGGTCAATGCCAGCTTCTCATAAAGAAATTCAATGAGGAGGTCAAAAGGAAGTGAGAAGTTGCTCCTGTTCCCACTGATTTTTTGTCCACTCATGGTCATTCTGTTTTAGGTAATATCTGAAAGGACTACACATGATCCTTATTTAAGAAGGTTCCCTAACACATTCTCACAAGCCAAGCCAGGGAAGCTTGCAGCGAAATTATGTAACTGTGGCTGATGGCAGACACTGGGTTTGAACTTGCTACTTTTCTTTCTGGGAAGCTTGCAGGAAAAAAAGTCAATGGGGAATCTTGCAGTCAAGGCCACAAGTTGCTCGGGTAAGTCTCCCCAACCCCACACTTTCTGCCAGTCCCGTTGCCTCATGCCGTGCTAGGCAGCCTTGATCAACAGATCATGGTTGTCTAGTAATAAAATAAAACTGTGCAAGGAAACTTAAAAGTATTTATGACTTACATTTAGCACATCTTTCTTCCTGAAAAGTGACAGCATTTATATGTAGAATTATTACATTGTATATACAACTGAAAATAAATGCCTAGGTAATTAAACAACCATGCTTGATTTTTAATACATACATTAAGATAAAAAAGTCACATAAATGTATTCATTTGGATACAGAGGGAAAAAAAATCATCATTTGCCAGTATTGATTTTAAAAAATCCACTTGCCTTTGCTCCAGTCCTTCCTGAGGCTATAAGGCTTTGTATTGTTTTCTGATGCTTAACATTTTCTCCACTAGGCTTCATTAACATATGCTGTTGCTGACACTCCAAACAATTTCTGACGGCTACCGCACATACTAAAATGAAAGGATACATTTTAGGGACTGCTGAATTTTAAGCAGTGCAACCTGCAAGTAAACATAACTAGCCTAAAGAAAAAAGTATATATCTCATAACAATAAGATTGCTTATAATCCAAAGGAGAATCAAGGTGTATATGTGTGTATATATACATATACACAATCCATATGTATGTATGTATGTAGGTCTTTGGTTATTCGGGTCTTCTCCCACGTAAAATTGGAAGTGTCTTGGCGACGTTTCGACGAAGTCTCATTCGTCATCTTCAGGCTGATGTTCTCGGCTTCGTGCTTCCAGGAGCAAGAAGCACGAAGCCGAGAACACCAGCCTGAAGATGACGAATGAGACTTCGTCGAAACGTCGCCAAGACACTTCCAATTTTACGTGGGAGAAGACCCGAATAACCAAAGACCTACATACAAACACCCGCGAAAACCTGAGAATATGAATATATATATATACATATATATATATATATATAAGAAATATATATATTTCTATTGAGATATTTAATTAATTTTCAATTGTGTGGTGTTTTCATTTTCCTACAATGGAATGTGTCAAACATTCAATGTTGCTGCAATCTGATTTCCAAAATGCCCCATTCATCTCCACAATATTCTAAGGGTGAGTCATCTATTTTTGCACTGGATTTTCGGACAGAAAGCAGTTTCTGATGTTAAAGACACAATAGTGTCATGAAGCATCTAGAACACTAAATGGTTCTGAACCATCTACTTGCAGAAATACATGACTCATCTCTGGAACATTGTGATTGGCTATTCTAGATTGTTTTGCATATAAGAATTTCCAATTCCTTTTAGAAAGGAAGAAATAATTCCTTTCCACTCTGCAGAACTTTTCTCCAATCAGCCTTTTTATATAAATGGCCAGTAGATCTCTAGATGGATACAGGGGCATTATAACTTTGATAGGAATTTTCTTTGTCAATATATTTAAGATAACTTATCAAAGATAAAGAACATCTCAATGCTAACAACTATTTGCTTACCAAGTCGAAGACATTGCCGTAAAATTCCACCAGATGACATATTTTTCTCTGACTCAATTTCAGTAAATCCAAGGGAACTTGCAAAGATCAATACATCCACAAGGCTAATTAACCTTTGAAGGAATGCTATGGAAGCTTCCACTGATAATCCTTGAGTTGGCTCAATGCTTTCTAATTCATGCTGGAGAATGGAAAATGATTTATTTTTATATACCTTCCCAAATTACCATAGTCTAATGTGTGCTATGGTTGTGTATCAGGTAGATCTCACTTAGCAACTGCCTCAGGCAGCAACTATTTGAAGCTACAATAACGAAACAGGGGTACCAAGCTAGTAAAGACTCTAATCAGGAACGCTTTACAATAGCCGACACTAATATATTCCTTTCAATTATATTCCCTATTGTTTGCTTCCTGACTTTCTTGTAATCCTTTCCTCTCCAATAAATATAAACTGAAACATTAATTCCCTTTTTGCTAGTTATCCCAGCACTAGGGTAAGCATTCCAAAGGATGAGGCAGTGGAGAAAAGGGGAAGCTGCAATAAAATTGTAAGCAGTCATGGTCACATGGTTTTTCACAGTGCCTATGGCATTTAGCAACTAAGTTACTGGTCCCAATTCTGGTCACTAAATGAAGACTAGCTGTTCAAATGGAATTGATGGTTGACGTGTCTCAATTTATTTGTCCAACAAGCTAGGAACTAATGACAATATGAATAATAAACACTGGTTCCAATTACTGTTGGAACAGGATGATCTCTATTTTCCCATTCTAAGAAATTAAGTGGATAATGATTGAAGGAAGTTGCTCAACAGTAACATGTTTGCTCATATTCATTTAATACAATTCTCTTAAAAGTCAATTAAGGATTTTAATATTTTCTTAGTGTTTTAATGATTAACTCTTTTCTCAATGTTTACCTTAATGTTCTCTAGCTTTTTATCTGTTTTATTGATGCTTTCTGTGAAGTTGCTGTGATTTATTATTTTATATTTTTAATATTCTGTAAAAATACAGTATATTGTTCTAATAAATAATACAAAATAATATTTTTTCTTCCAGAAGTTTTTCCTGCAAACGCAGGCTCTGCTTCTTCTTCTTCTCCCTCCCCACCTCCCACTCCCAATCAACTGGGTGTTGAAGGAATTGACCATTGGCTTATTATCTGAGCTTGACCTTGTGGGCTGAAATAGATGACTGGCCTAAAGTCACCCAGCCGGCTTTTATGCTATACTCTCTTGGTTCTAGCTTTGTGCCTTAATCACTAGACCAAATAATATAAATAATTTCTATTACTTATAAATAATATAAAAGAGAACTGTTTCAAAACTGGTTCCATGAAGAAGCAAGTATAACTTTAAATGACCTTGATTGCCTAGATACCATAATAAACAAACTTTAAATTACTACAGAGAAAGATCTGAAATAGAAATAAAATGGACAAATATTTCAACAAAATTGTAAAAACATAATAAGTCAGAATGTGATTGTAATTTCTAAAAATTAGTAATCTAGTGAACAGTGATGGACACTTTCTTGGGAAAGAAAAAATGATTAAGAAACATGCCAACAGCACAGATAATCTTGTTCCCTTTAAGCCTTTTTCTGGATACAAAAGTTCCATGTCAGTTACTCCCAAAACCTTCTGTAATTCCTGCCTATTCCCCAGAAAGGAAATTTATGACAGCACATCACACATTCTTGTTTTCAGCAGACAGTCATGGTGCCCTGTTATATATAGGCAAAGGAACTGCATCAAAGTCACGGTGTCCCTACGGGACTTTTGAGAATAAGGGAAAGGGATAACATATGAGGGTAAAGGTGCATGAATAAATGCATATGTTATTCCTTAACTGGCAATCTGTTCAAAAAATTTGTGAATCCTGTCTTAAACTAATTATGAAATGTCCCAAATTATTTTATTATATGGTAGACTTCATCAGTAAAGCAAAAATTGCATTTATGATAAGATTTTAACAGCAAAAAAATTTAGAAGGGCCAAAAACACAAAATAGGCTATCACGCCAATCTGGTATCCCCTTCAAAAATTGTTTCCTGGTCTTGGAAGAAGATATATGCAGAGATGATAAACTAGTATGTCATAAACGTATAAATGGCAGTGCTTCAATCACATGGTTGCAATTGTCATCTTACCCTTTTGCTCTCCTTACATATGCCCCTGGATGATACTATAGAACATGAGCACATTTGGGCAAGAAAGAAAAAAAAAACAGACTGATTCCAAGTATCTCATCTTTAACAGACTTAGATTGGATCTGAGAGAATGTTTTCATATATCCTTTTTTAACTCAAGGAAAAGAAAGGCAAAATGAAGTCCTTGTCACATAATTCAGTTTTTTAGTGTTGGCTCACAGAATAAATCCCCCCCAGCAGAGCCCTAAGCAAGCATACTTGAGCATAATTTTAGTTTAATATAATCCAATGTACAAAGACACAAAGCACCACTTGTGTATTGGAAACTGAATTTCTTACCGTAGCAGATGTAGCAGCTGAAAGCAAAGGTAATATGCCACCACAAGCCATAATCATATTGTCCATCACTTGAGAGACAAGATGAATTGTGTTATGTACAAAGATGACATTATCACTGCTGTTCACGAAGTCCATCACAGTCTTGGTAGAATGACTGCTCCAAAATAAAATATACAGGATATACGTAATTTCTCTTGCAGTGTTACAAAGTACTTATTTATTGAAGTATTATTTACTTATATCAACAAGAAATTTCTCCTGCAGCCAAAAATCACACATCAGCATTCTAAGTTACCAATGCATCTTCATCTTAACTTGAAAATGCCTTCTTCTTATCCTTCTAATTTTCTCCAGAACATAGAACTCCACAAACTATGTTTAAGTATGTGATGAATATTTATTATTAGCAACCCCAATTATCTAATGTCTGCAAAAAACACTGAATAAATTATCAGATTTCTCTTGAGGGTTACTTAAGACAGTGAGATGGGTGGTGCTTAAATCTGATAAAATAAATTAATAAATTAGATTTGAACTCATTCCCCCTAAGAGGAAAACAGTAATTTATAAAGATATTGCACACTTCACTTTCTAAGCAAAAAGAATAATAAAAATGGAAAGCATGAAGAAATTTAATTCCTGCTACAACAAATAATTGCAATAAATTCCTTCTATTTCTTGGGCTTTCAACCAAAGTATGCACTGCATGTGATTTAATACATTTTCATTTTGGTCCATCAATAGACTAAAACTGATGAGTTGGGTATCCCAGAGGTGCTTTTTCAAAAGGCAACTGGACTTTGTTTTTCCCTGAAGACATTTCACTTCTCATCCAAGAAGCTCTTTCGGTTATGAGTGTTCAGAGTTCACTCAGAACTGAAGAAGCTTCTTCGATGAGAAGCAAACATCTTCAAGGAAAAATGAAGTCCAGTTGCCTTTTGAAAAAGCACCCTTGGGACAACCATGACCTGGATGACTGAGAAACTGCATAGATATGATAAGTAGGGTAACTTCAGATTGGACAGTTAGACAATAGTCCTTTCTATTCATATCTAATCTCTCACAGAACATTTTCTAATATTTGATTCTGTTTTTTAAATAACATCCTAATGCTCAAGGGAATGTCTTGTCCAACTTCTTTTCAGTAATGCCGGGTGTTGCTAAACCTCATTTTAAAAAAGCAATCATAGTGTTTCAGTAAACTAGAACAAGTTTGAAAGGAAAAAACAGCTTACAGAATTGAGTTTTGAAGAAGCATTATTTTCCTGTTCAAATGAAATCAAATCACAAGGGAGAAACATATAGAAAGAGTATATTTTTTAATGCAATGTGATTCTTGAATTATATGAAAACATTATTTAATCAAGATTCGAGATGTGTAGCATTTCAGAAGATGCCAATGCAACTTGGTCACAGAAGGCTCCAATTCAACTTTGAGAACTCAGTTATATATTACAATTCATCCATCTAAAAATATAGTTCAACTTTTTTTATCTAATTAAGACACAGTTTTACAGTAAACCGCCTAAGATTTTTTTACCTTCTCCACATTTGTACATCTGTTTCTATAGAAAAGAGAAGATCTGTAAGCAAGCGCTGATGCATTTGAGACCATCGGAATTCAGGGATACGGAACATGGTAGATCTAGAATCCTTCCTCTGCCCATCTGCAGGAGTTGCTACATTTTGATCTGATGAATCATATTGCCTAGATGTCTTTGTAAACAATATATATCGAGAGAGATAAGTCAAGCTGAAGATCACACTGAAAATTTCATCTGAGCCTTAGCATATCTAATTCCATGAAAAGCTGTTCATACTCTACAGATATGATATAGTCAATACTAATTTTATAAAATCATGATTATTTAAGGACTATGCCTAAGCAGTCATATCAATTCTATATACTACTTAGCAACTATGCCACCATCTCTGCCAGCCAAGGTAAGAATAAGCAGCAGCTAGACCTTACCACATAGGGTGCATATATTGCTGCTGCCTGTGATTTTCCTCCTTTGAGGAAGTGTGATGTAACTTGATGATTATCCATTGGAAGGTATTTCTGCAGGAGGGAAGCACTTAGGAACATCACTTTAATTAGGAATAATGCATAAGTGATGCAAATCGTGCATGCATTCTATTTTTAAATTATTAAAATATTTTAATACAGAAAATTATGTGACATTTTAATCTCAACCTTATAATATTTGCAGTTAAAACATCTAATCTATTTAGGTACTTTACAAATCTGTTAGCATTCATAATTATAATTGCCATAAAAAGTTAGCTAAGTAGACAGACATTCTCGCATACACACACACATTCACACAATCATGCTATCTGGTAAATATTTTTAACTTACTTAAGTAGATAGTAGTGAAAAACCTACCTCAGAAATGGCTCTAGGAGGATGATTTACTTCTGGATTTGCATGGGGTTTTAATTCTAATCTTTCAGTATCTGATGCAATGCTGGAAACATCAAGTCTGGCAATTTTCTTATCTGAAACAATTATTGCTTCTGAAGTCTGTGGTTGTGTGCTATCTACAACTGTCTTGGTTTGGGGTTGATTAGTATTTTTGTCATCAATGTTATTCTCAGTGTCTGAAGTTGACTGAGCTCTGTTTATTTCAGGACCGCTGATTTCTGGCAAGCAATCCTGCTGTTCTGTTTCCACTGATCCTTCAACAATTGATCCTTCAACAATTGATCCTTCAACAATCGATTCTTCAACAATTGATCCTTCAACAATTTCAGGTACTACTTCTATTGAAACAGGTTCTTTTGAAGAAGCAGTGCACTGCTGTACAACGGAGGTTACCTGGCTATCGCACAAATCATTTTCCTCAATGGGTTTTGGAACACATTGTTCTGATGTAAGTGCCAGATTAGTCTCCTCTTTTAAATCAACAAAATCTTCATCTTCCTCCACACCTTCTGGTGTTACATTTTCTAACATTTCTGGACTTTCTAGTGTTTCAACATTTTCTAAAGGTGATTGTGAATCACCGGTACTTATTTCTTTTTCTTCATGGTTTATTCCAATAATTTCAGCAGTATGTTCTGAGCTCTGTTTTGTCACTTGGGCTTGTAGGGGAAGATCCAAACTAGGAGCTTCATTTAAATCAAGAGTTTTCTGAATATTTTCTGATTTGTTTTTTTCTTTGTTTGTTTCTAAATTACTGTGTTCTTCAAAATCAGGTAATCTACTTTCATCTTTCAAAACACTGTTGTTCATGGGTCTGTTGTCAATATCAACTATAGAAGTGTCAGCTTCTTTTTTTTCAAGAAGATGGAGTTTCTCTGTAACTTCGGTTTCTTTACTAATACCTGAAACTGTTCTAATAACGGATGATGGACCAGCACTGCAGCATTCGTCTCCTTTCTCTTCATATTCCCTGAACATCCGAGAAAGGTTCTGTTTATGTATTTCAAAAGTTACCTTTTAAAAACAGAACAGTTGGAAATGTTTTAATTTTAAAATATTTAATGTTTACGACTTGCTATATTTCTCTAGTAATATATAGAAGTTGACAGAGTAATTGTAAATATATGCACAGTAACCATAAAAACAAGTTAGATGGCAATTACTATATTTCGGTCTAGCTTTAATGGAGTGAATTTATGGGTTTCATGGATACAGTATGTTGTAAGCTACCAGAAGTGGTAGAATAAAAATGCTTAAATAGATAAACCCGTATCATTGTTTAGACTGAACACTTAATCATTATTTTTCTAGTTAAGTTACCTCAAAATAAATCAATGTTCAATTCTAGAAGCATTTGGGCTGGAAAAAGCCATATATCATGCCTTAGCCAGCCACATTTCCATATCTATTTATAAACATCCTGTACTCAACAATAGTTCTTTTTATGCATTTATTGTAGAGCAACGAGGACAATATTTTTAATATTAATCCACTTATTCAGTTCCAATTGGATCTTTCCTTAAAGTTAAATTGAGATTATTTCATGGTCCAGGCATTGCCTATATAAACAGTTGGTGGTACTTTATGGGGTTGTTAAGAGCTGCAATATTATTAGATTTTTATTATACAGCAAAGAGAAGAGAAGAGAAGAGGAAGAGGAAGAGGAAGAGGAAGAGGAAGAGGAAGAGAAAGTGGTTGAGGCTGAGGTAAATCTGACTCAGAAGAACCATATCTCAGCACTAGAAGCATAGCATCACAAGGCCTGTTGCTACTGCTGACATTTCAACTATGGATACTGGGCACCTAGTCTGCAAACACATTGTTACTGACACACCAAAACCAAAGAGACAGAAAAACATCAAATTGTGTTGACAGCACAACTAACCTTGCAATCAAAGCTGATTAGCTCCATCACAGTTCAGAGAGAGATTCAAGTATATAATATACATACTCTACATCATTTAATTTCAAATATACAATTTATATCTGGGAAAAATTAGATGTCAACTCATAAAGCATCGCAAAACATAGGAACTACATCTGTGATAGCCTGGGCCTATATAAATTATCATGCCAAAAACATTTCTGCTTTCTACTAACTTTAAGCCTTTATCCATGCCTGACAATATCTTAGATTAGAATCATTTTAATTTGTAAATCTTCATGCTTATACAAATTTTCTATACATTCCTAGAGTATTTTATGGCTCTTGAACCTCATGCTCTGAACTAAGTCTTTGCCTATCAAGGTCACCATGGATACCTTTGCCAATGTCAACCTCCAACTGTTATTTTTTTTTGTGAACAGGACAATTTTGAAATGATAAAAAATCATGAGAAGCAAATTCTGCCTTTACATTGGGAATTAGAATGTATACCATTTTGTAAGAAAGGTTTCCAGGCATGTCACGTTTCAATGATATGTTATCTGTCCAATACTGAGTTGATATCAGACAATTCTGGCTCTCTTTTTCACTCCAACATTCTTGCTGCTTCATCATTGTCTTATATATAGCAAATTTTATATAGATATTGTAAGATATCTATATCTATATAAAATGAAAGACTATTTTTATACTCCAAATATTTAACATATATCTATCATACTTATTTTATATATAATTTAAACTTCCACAGTACTATAACAATTCATCTAACAAGTATGACATAAAATATTGTTAAGGTAGCAGAGAGCCTATGTTTTAATTTCATCACCAACATCACAAAAAACAAAGAAAATGATGGAATCCATAGTGATCCAAATTTCACAACAGCTGTTCCTGAACCAAAAATGAATCAGTATTTTCTCCTGGTTGCTATCATGCATTTTTCCATTTTGTTCACTCTCTCTTATCTATGTCAGCAATATATTTTTTTCATTCATCTTGACAAAGGTGCAGTGAACTGAGAGATATATAGCTCAATTTTTTAAGATTCATTTCCCAAAGAGGTAACCTAAGCCCTGTAGAGTTTTTCATCACCTAACTTGGTATCTGCAGCCTTAAATATTCCCTTAGGCAAACGAGTTTCAGGGCAATATGCTTTGACAAGGAAATTCATGGACACCTCCTCATTCAGTAACAGGGTATGTATTCTATCCTGAATTTCTGTAAAATTGTATTATTTAATGGATATATGAAAAAGGAACAAATCACAAGTTAAAACTTGCAGAACATCTTTTTGGTAAAATCAGCATTTTATTAATAAAAGTACATTAGTATGCACAATTTCATTTTTCTTCAGAATGCTTATAAAATGGACAAAATGGCAAGGTGTTTAGAATTATTTGAGGTTAAAATATGTATGATCTCGAATCCAGATTTCCATGAAGAACTCTCAAGATACAGTTCAATATTCAAAGCAGATGAAGTCACTGCAAACAGCTTTAAACTCAAATTACTAATCCTTATATCTATTACATCTATCCTAAACAGCAATAGCTTCAAAATCAGATTTTACATACTGTAAATGTCTTGCTACAGTTGCTTCATCAATAGTTGTAGCAACAGATTGTGACAGTTCTCTCTGAAATTGTCTTCCAGCCACTGCTGCATATTGACTACAGCAGAGTTGAAATGTTGGAAGCCTTAATTGCTTAGTATTTTGGACAGGAATTATAAGATTGTAAAAATGAACTGAAAGTAGTACCTTGGAAAACAACCTGGAAGAAATGCTTCTCTAGGGATGTGAACTTTGCCATTGAATGTTCTTCTCTAGAATTCACTATCTCTGCCAACCACATGAAAATACAACTTAAAGAAGAATTTCTGCCTTTCTAATTCAAAGATAAATATTACAGTGCTCTCCAGAATTCCAAAACACATAAGAGAAATCGATCATTTGATTCTTCAAATATTTTCTAATCCATAAAGATCTATGCCACAATTCATCACTACATAAAGGAAAGTAGCCTCTTTTTAGAGTTTAGGCAAATCAAGAAATTATATGCAACATTTGTTAAATTTCTAATCACCAAGAAGATATTCTGCTAGTTATTTAAAATAAGTTCAATAGATCTGACATCCACTGAAAATGATTTGTATTGCATATTGAGTTTTTATGGAGGACAAATATGTTTGTTATTCACATTAAGAATAAATAAGGTAAATGACACTTGATTTTTTGTGGCAAGACAATTGGATAGATGTCACCCATTGTTACACACAAAAACATGTTTATTTCAGTCTCATGCTTTAAAATAAAAGGAAAATTAATGGCTTTAATTATTATCAGCATTAGATCCTGGTTCCTAATACCATTCGAACTGAACATGACATGAATTCCGGTTGCTGTAAACTTGCACCGACAACTTGAAACCTATTGTGTTAGCCAAGGGAATTTCACATGTACCTTATCTTTAATTTTATATTTCCCTTTAGGTATTTGCAAATGTGCAACTGATAATTTAGAATTAATTACTGGGTATTGCTTTAAATTAGCAAGCTAAAAGGCCATTCATTAATCTTCACAACCATGTGATACCTAATCTATAGCTATTTGCAACATTTGGAAAGCTCCTCTATGCACTACCAGTTAGGACAGTTTCAAGCTAATAAGTACAAGATTCCCTCTACCATTAATTTTAACTTAATTTGACATTCAGCTCACTAATTGCTAGACAGAAAGATTAGAATGTACTATAGAAAAGCTATGATGATATATTCGGCACTAGAATCAGAGTATAAAAATGACAAAAAGTTAGTGGTTTATAATGATTTAGTTTCTGTTATTCATTGTATCTTTAATGTATATCACATCAAAGATGAAGTCAAGATTCAAGGCAAAAGAAGACTGGGCATTCACATAAACAAAAGGACATTAATTTTGTGGAGTTTGTTTTAATTTTACAAGATTTCCTGGCAAAATATTTTATTTTTTATCTTAATGAGAGCTTTATTGACCTGTTTTTCCACCCTCCTAGGAGCAATGCTAACAGCTCAGACCTGGAAACTCTCCACACCATTCAGAAAACAAATAAAATTTGACTGTAGGCACCAATACCTGCTGATACCAATCCCAGGAAATCAGTCAAAAAGAAACTGAGGTCCTGTATACACAAAAGCTTGGCACTTTCCCCAACATAACAAATCATTTAGCCCCCATACTGGCAACTTACTTATTATACAGATCAAAAGACTGTTTTAAGTCCCAACATTGAATTTAACTGTCAGAACACAAAGAAGTTATGTTTACCATTATTATTGTAAAATAGTTTAATTGACAAGATTAGTTGCATCATTTTTAAGATGCGTATTGTGGAAAATGTTTTTCAATACAGTAAAAGCTATCCTATCTGTCAATTATGTTTTTCACAGAAATAATATGTTCTATAAACTCTGCCAAAGTAGTGAAATACAGGCAAGTATTTGTATTTTAGTGATACTGTACTTCCACAATGTATTCCAATCCTGAGTTATATACACTCAAACCTGTAAGTTACATGTTGATATTATGTATTAAAATCATGGAACAATAGTAATTTTAATCAGTGTTTAAAATTTAACTCTGGGAGTATATGATACAACAATCTTAATAGCGGCTAAGCTGGTCTAAATCTATAAAAGTTAAAAGTCCACTTGGGAGCTCTATTGTCAGTATTTTTGTGTGATGTTCCGTTTTTTAAGAACTGGAATAGATTTACAGAAAAAATTACAAACAAATATTATGAGAAGATGCTGAGAGAAATGGGAACATTCAGCCTTGAAAAGAAAATATGGACAAGACAAGGTGGGGGAGGGAGAGAGAGAGAGCTACAGTCACACTCTTCTATTATATGGTTTTTAATATAAGATGGTAGTGACCCACAGTAAGGATGTGGAGTAATAAATTTAAGACATTCTAGAGTATTTCAGAGATCTTCCTGGTGACAAAAGCATTAACTATCAGGAAGTGCTGAGGTTTCTCTTCCTTTTCTGGATATATATAGAAGAATAAGCAACATTCTAATAGCTAAGCTTTAATTTGCATTCCTGCTCTTACAAGAGGATTACACTCAGTGCCATAACACCATGATTCTTTCAATGTCTTGAGTGATAATGTCTAATTTCAGTATGTTCATTATATAAAGATAACTCTCAAACTATTATCAATGCAGCTGGGGATTCTAACTTGCACAGAACAGCATAATGGAGAAGAAATATAGTGTACATACGCTTTATTACAAACTATGTGACAACATGTGTCAGGGAAGTGGCATTGTACAAATGGCATTCAAAGCATGGATTTCCCAAAACTAGCATGAACGTGCTTATGTAAGAATGGGCCTTCAATGAATTTGTAGAATATTAACCAAAAGATATCAAAACAACTAGTACCATTAGCATAGAATGCTGCATGTGAGATGGGTACAATAACTAATTACAACAACCCCAGCCTGGAGTAACAATGAAAAGTTAATATCATCAGTGAAAGGATTTCATACCTCAAACTTTAAGACGATCATACACAGCAGCTTCATATACATGTTAAGAGAGCAGGGATGAGTGGAATCCCATGGCACCCCATAAAAAAGAGTTACCAGACTGATCTCTCATCCCCACTACTACAGACTGAATCTGCCCACTGAATAAGGAACAGAACCATTGTAGAACCACGGAGAGGGCCCGTAACTTGGGCGTCCTCCTGGATGCACGGCTGTCTTTAGAAGAGCATATGACGGCCGTGGTCAGGGGGGCTTTTTATCAGGTTTGCCTGATATGCCAGTTGCGCCCCTTTTTGGATCGGGACTCCTTATGCACGGTCACTCATGCCCTCATTACTTCCCGCCTGGACTACTGTAATGCTCTTTACATGGGGCTCCCCTTGAGGAGCACCCAGAGGCTCCAACTGGTCCAGAATGCAGCCGCGCGGGTGATTATGGGGGCAACATGGCGCTCCCATGTAACACCTCTCCTGCGCGAGCTGCACTGGCTTCCGGTGGTCTTCCGGGTGCACTTCAAGGTTTTGGTTCTCACCTTTAAAGCGCTCCATGGCTTAGGGCCTGGATATCTACGAGACCACCTTCTGCCACCGATAACCTCCCACCGGCCAATACGCTCCCACGGAGAGGGTCTCCTCAGGGTGCCGTCGGTCAAGCAATGTCGACTGGCGACCCCCAGGGGGAGAGCCTTCTCTGTGGGGACACCCGCCCTCTGGAACGAGCTACCCCCAGGGATACGACTGATCCTGGACCTCCGTACTTTCCGCCGGGCTCTGAAGACTTTCTTGTTTCAGCGAGCCGGGCTGGCTTAAGATTTTAATTGATTAATTTATGGGTAAGGGATTTTAAAATTGGAAAGCCAAATTGGATTTAATTATTTTTTAAATTATTTTAATTTTCATACTGTATGTATTTTAACTCTGGCTGTTCACCGCCCTGAGTCCTTCGGGAGAAGGGCGGTATAAAAATTAAATAAATAAATAAATAAATAAATAAATAAATAAATAAATAAATAAATAACAAGGCCTCCAATGTCCAATCCCACTCTGGTAAAATACTATGCTCAATGGTACTGAAAGCTACTGAGAAATCTAAAAAGACCAAAAAAGCTGCCCTATCCCATCCAAGTCCTGACATATGTCATTCAGGAGAGCAAACAATGCTATCTCAGTCCTATGTCGAGACCTGAATCATATCTGAAACGATATGAAAGGGTTGAGAGGAAGGAGACTTCCTTTCTGTTTTCTTCTGGAGGAGAAAGAAACCTTAAACAAGAGGTTTCTGTCTAAAAAAAAAATCAATAAAAGACCACGGTAGCAGCAATGATAGTTTGTACAGACAGTTTATGCAGATAAAAATATAAGTTTCATTGGAATAAAATAAATTTGATTAGATTTCTTTTTTATATTTCTATATTTTATATTTCATATTTTAAAATTATTGTTACTGTTTCTTATTCTTTTTTTTTTGTGATTTGTATAACATTGCTTCCTTACAAAGAGTATGCTTATTAGCTTGTGATTCTAATAAAAGGAGGAATATGGCTTCTTATATGTCCTTGCAGCATATTAGATACAAAAGAAGAAAATGGTCAAACTGGGAAAAGAGGGGTACAGTTAATAGCTGATAATTCCCATCTATAATGAGAGTAATTATTCTAATGGAATAAGAAAATGCTAGCTATAGAAGCAAACAGACAGAAGGTTGAACAACTAGCCTCGTGGTGTGACCAGAACAATCTGGAACTGACACACTCAAAACTATAGAAATGGTGATAGACTTTAGGAGAAACCCTTCCATACTACCACCTCTTACAATACTAGACAACACAGTATCAACAGTAGAGACCTTCAAATTTCTAGGTTCTACCATATCTCACAAACTAAAATTGACACCCAATATCAAAAACATCATCAAAAAAGCACAACAAAGAATGTTCTTTCTGTGCCAACTCAGAAAGCTCAAACTGCCCAAGGAGCTGCTGATACAGTTCTATAGAGGAATTATTGAGTCTGTCATCTGCACCTCTATAACTTTCTGGTTCGATTCTGCAACCCAACAAGACAAACATAGACTTCAGAGGATAATTAGAACTGCAGAAAAAACAATTGCTACCAACTTGCCTTCCATTGAGGACCTGTATACTGCATGAGTCAAAAAGAGGGCTGTGAAAATATTTACAGACCCCTCACATCCTGGACATAAACTGTTTCAACTCCTACCCTCAAAACGATGCTATAGAGCCATGATGGCGAACCTATGGCACGCATGCCAGAAGTGGCACACAGAGCCATGTTGCCAGCCCGCACGGCGTCGCCCATTCCTCTTCTGGGTTTCCGGGGCACACATGCACACCATCCAACTAGTCTGCTGGTTGCTGGTATGCATGGGCGTGCGATAATCAGCTGGCCTTCACATGTGCGGAAGCGGCCAAATGAAGGCGCTCTCAGCTTTCTAATCCACGATTGTGCAAACAAATGCTGAATCAATCAAAGTCAGTCCATCGGGTGAGTGATCAATGCTTGTTTAATTCGCTACGCACGGAGATCAGGAAAAGACAAGTACGAATGGTCTAAAGTCGGCGTTGAGCAAACGCCGCTCAGCGCCATTTAAATAAGCCATGCCGCCTGTGCCCAATCCCGGCAGCGCGTCTCAGCTGTTTAGTATTTTGGCTGCTACTTCCTGCTTGCTCTAGCCGGGATAACGCTGCTCCTGAAGCCACGATGCTGCCGATCCATCGTCTTGAGGTATATTCCCAACTTGTCTTCGTATGTGGTACCACCACCACCACCACCTAGTGACCCGCCCTCACCACAACTGAAGCCTAACCAACCAGTGCCCATTCCCCCCTTGAATCATTGCATGATCGTGTTTGTGTGGCGAGTCATGGCTGGGCTCGACAGGCTCGCTCTTAGTGCAGGTGCGCACTGGCCATACCATTGTCACCTGCATGCAGCTCTGGGACATCCACCCCTTGCCAGCCAGGAGCGCTGCTGCCAGTCGCTCCCCTGCGCCCACCCACCTGCTTGCCTTGTCACCACCACCGCTGCTGCGAGGAAAGGCCCTGGAGTTGCACTGCCTGGGATCCACGAGGGGTGCCACAGGGGGAGACCAGGTATGGCTGGACGCTGTCCAGAGTGTGAGGCTGGCAAGAGAAGGAGCCCTCGCTGCCTCTTAGCCAGTGCGAACAGCCTGCAGCAAGGATGGGCGAGACGGGGCTTCCCTGTCTCTCCACATGAGCAGGCTTGTAGCATGGCCCCAGGCCTGGGAGGGGGATTGAAGCCCCGGCATGCCTATCCTTTCCACTGCCACCCCATCGGCCCCGCCACCAGCGCTTCTCATGTTACCGCTTCCCTCTCAGTGGCAGGAACAGCCAGCGGCAGGTTTCAATCCCTCCCCTGGATTGAAGCCTGCAATGCACTTTTCTATGTTCTATGTTATCCCCCTAACATCTAAGAGGTTTTAATGTTTTGTGAACCTGTTTTGGGAGTAAGGAGAAGTTTGGCTCCATTGCAACAATACCCCAAAGTAGTAAATTTCCACTTATTTGGGGGCTAGTTAAATATACTTGTATTTGATGATTTTATCACTTAGAATCGATTGAGAATCAGATAGCTTCTAGAAAATGCCATAATAGTATGGATTGAAGGTTCATAGAAATATTCAAAATGTTTCTTTCTATAGTTACAATTATAGTTTATTTACAACATTTTCCTCTTGCACAAAATTAACTAAATCTGTATTATTCTTTAATATCCAGTTTAAACATTTTTCATATTTAATTATATATCTTATAATTTCTAGCCATTCTAGTACAATATAACCTGCCATTTTTTCACACCCTCCATTTTAATCTTTTCTTCTGCTCCTCACATACACTTCAAAGTAATTCCCATGAAACAACAGCAATTCCTCAATTTTCTTTTATTTTAGACACAAGTAAAAACATATGAGATTTCTCTCTTTTTCCCTTAGGTGCATTTAACTATAATAGTAAGGACCTTTTGCAAATTATATAGCTTAAAGGTCACTAAGGTATTTTTAGTGTGCTCTGTTATTTCTTTAATTTTTCATTTTATATTCAATAATTCCCTTATTCTATTTTGAAATAGAGTGGGTGTTTTACATTTTGACCACTCACTTCATTTTAAACAGCATAATTGAAATATGTGAGTAGTCAATCCAAAAATATAATTTTTATGATAAAAGCCAACATATGTAAGCAGGAACTTCTGATGTTGTAGAAAGTTTAGGGGGAGTCCTGCAGATATATTGATGGGGAAATGCATTTTTATAGTCATGGGGTTAACCCACTAAGGATATGGGATAGCTGTTTAAGTTAAGGGTTATATGTTAAATTTTTTCCATTATTTTTCCAATCATGCTCAAAATATTATTCTTATTTTACAAGAGTGTTTTCATGTTTTAAATTCTAAAAGTTTATATGAATTCTGATCCTACTCTTCTATTCCTCAAGTTATTCCATTGGGATAAGAACATACCAGGCCTTCAAGGTCTGCCATTTTCAAACTCTACGTGGCAAATCTACGCATTTCAAGATTCATCCATCCTCTTTTCATGCCTTCAGACTTTTTAAACTTTCCCCATAATTCAATACAACCAACAAATCATTTTTGCTGGTCTTCTCTTTTCAATTTGTTTGCATCTGCAAGCCTGGGCATGTCAAGTAAATAACTATATAATTCAACTTAATTTTATGGACATCAGTTTCACAGAGCAATAGTATTTGGCATTTAATCAATCTTATATTTTGTCAAAACATTAAATAGAATGCTAAAGTTTATCCCTTATTTTAATTTATTGCATTTGAATTCTCAATTCTTAGGGGCTAAGTAATTTCTAACTTAAAATTACATGTGACATAAATTACTATATTTGTAAGCATTTTAGATATATAGTGATCCAGCATTCAAATTGCAACTGAAAAATAAATATATTTTTTTCATTTTGCGATTAAAAATAATTATCCAAATTACTTTCAAAATATATTTTCAGAAAATGAATTCACTTTAAGAAGTTGCAAGGATTTAGCAAAAATAAAGAAGACATAAACATGCTCAAAACTGAAGAAATGATAGAAGAATTTATCACAATAGGAATATAGCTTCTATCTGGGTGCTTTTGTGGTTAATTCTGCTTAGGACTAATACAGAATCTAGACAGAAAAATCAAGTTATTTTATACATTATATAATGAAAAGAGCAGAAATGAGAAGTAGGAAAGATATAAAAATACTGAATTTTTTTTTTTAATCAGAGCATTACAACAGGCTTTAGCTATAATAGGATTATGTACACCTTCAAATCCTGAGAGCAAAAGAAACCTAGGTAGTGCAATTATGCCACAAAAGCCATCACTGCTTATAAAGCGTAGTACTGCAGTTGGAAAAGAGGCTACAGTGACAAACGGCTTCCCTGCTACAAAGGTGGCAGGAAATCTATCAAACTGGACAATAAAATTGCAATTGAGTTTCTTTGGCTTTTTATAGCAGCTCCATGTATCTTGATGTGCAGCTCTGCAAAATCTATCCAATTTTGCAATACTAGTTCTTTCCACACAAGCTCTTTACCAAAAATAAAATTACACAATAGAGTATGAATAGACAATGGCTGATGCATAAATGAAATAGAGCTGAAATATAAATTAAAGCGTACAAAATTTTTAAAATTACTGTGACTCAGTTTAAGGAAATTTTGTCCTATGAATTTGAACACATTGAAACAGTAAAAAATACTTACTTATTCAAACTAACACTTCCAGAAAATTCAGAATTCAGTAACAATTATTAAGAAAGTTTTGAGGATCTTTATCTTCAGAACATTTACAGAGAAATTTAATTAAAACAGGTTATTTTATTACTAATTTTTGTATGCTACTCTAGAAAAACAAAAGGATGAGAAAGAATATGACAGTTTGAACAATATATGTTGCAATAGCATTTATGCAATAGCATAAATCTTAGTTCATGCAGGTGATATGTCACAGGAATAATTAAAGTGAATTAACCTGAATTCAACATCACATGCCACCTTACTCTTGCATTGTTAAGACAGAAATGTAAAACTGTGGCTAATTTAACCCAATTATTAAAAAAACAAAACTGACTGAACTAGTGGTTGAGACACCGCTTTTCTCTACCGTAAATTGACTAGAATAATGAACTCTCGCAATAAACGCCACACAAAAAAGGCTGTCTGATTCTTCTTGTTCTTAAAATGTTCCCACCATCACTTAGCCACCCCACTTTACACCTGACTGGGAACAAGCCTGGCTGAAAGTGCCATGTAGATACTGAGTCTCAAACGAGTATAAAAATACATAAACTAGAAATGAAAACGGTATTAACAAAAGCTAATTTTTATAATTTTATTGGACTGAAAAATTAAGTGATAAACTTAATATTAATTTAAATAATAATTTCCCATGTCAGAATACAAATATGTAAACTATCAAAATCTATGTAATGCAGAAACGGAAAATTATTGTTTCTTATAGTATGTATATGCCATGTATATACTACGTGACACACACATATACCCATGTATTTATATGTATGTTCTAATTGGCATCCATTTATATAAGATCATTTTATGCCAAAACAGAGCAGTCCAAAATTTATATCTAGAGTTATTAGCAATTTTAATATTTATTTTCCTACAAATGTCTATGAACTCATAAGCAAATGTTCATGTTGGAACATTTGGTATGCGGTGTATGGAAAGCTTGAATCAACGTTAAATTGATGTCAAGTGTCTAATACCAAACCGAATTTAAAACTGAATAGACATATATTAATGGTGAAAAAATAGCTTTATACATAAAATTTATTAGGAATAAAACAGGGGAAAAAGCACACTAGAAAACGGTTAATTTCCCTATAAACTATACACAATTTAAGAAAATTATTAAAGCTAATTTCAACCTCTACAATTCAAAAGAATAAATTGCAAATTAAATATTAATCCAGAATCTTAATTATCAAACATAATTCATAAACACCTTTTAAATACAATCTACGTAAGTAAAATCGTAATCTGGAAAGAGAGTATCTATTGTTTCACTTTATAAATATTATGGTCTCATAAGACATTGACATCCACATAGCTGAAAGAACAATTTTTGTACCTGAACTGTGCTGTCAACACACCAGGTGTCCCATAATTCATGGTGTAACAGGGGGAAAAAGTCTCTTCATTTTTCTTACATTGTAAATCCCCATATGGAAATCCACCCAGAGCCTTATTAAAAATGTTTGGGGGAATAGAAGAAGGAACCACCGTGGCAGCCATTGCAACTTTATTCTAAAATCTGTTTCTCAGTTGAAAAAAGGTTTACCCCCCCATTAGAGAAAAAATTCTTTCCATCACAATTTTATTATAATTGTAAAAAAAAAAAAAATATTATTAGTAGGAATATTGTTTTATTTCTTATTCAGGAAGAAACCTTCTTCCAACAACCTTTCCTCTCTTTGTTTGGATGGAAACAGCTTTTGCTTCAGTTTTATCAGTAATTTGTTGCTCAGCCTCTCCATATAAGAAAAGGGCATCATTCTAAGGTAGAAATAGACGAAGTGCGCCACCTTGTGTTTCAAATTTATATGGTTCAACTGCACAGGCAGTTCATAATAAAAGGAAGTTTTCTGAACATCAATTTAGCTATTCTCATACCAAGCTGGTGCATGAAATTACACAAGCATTGCACTAAATATTTTTAATTATTGCTTTATGAAATATTGACACCTTCCCTTATTTTGTTTTCTCTAGTTAATTTCAGTGAAATTTGTTTTTGCACCAAATTGCCCTTCAAAATTCTTTTTAAAAATTCTTTAAAAATCAGAATTAGAATTGTTTTTGCATAACTCACCTTTGAATGTGTAATTGCTAGAGTATCCACCCAAACACGCCAGCCACCCCATTCATACTTTATTGCATGATAAAGTAGTATTCGAAAAATGGCATACACCATTTCTGTTATCTTCTGTTCATCAGAGCTTTGGGGATTAAAATAGCAAAGGGAAAGCATCCATTCCTGCCAAACAGAACACTGCAGTAAACTCCTGAAAAATTGCAAACACAAATTAACTTTGAAGAAAGCAGGAAAATACAACTCAAAGACAACTGAAATTTGTCTTGAACACCAATAGGAATTAGAGATTAATAAACACTTGATACGGCTAGTAATTGAATAAACCACCTGAACAATTTGAGGCCAATTCTTAGTTTAAAAACTATTTTTAATCATGCAGCTTGAAGAAACAACTTTTTAAGCTATATTATGATCTTACCTCCTATTCTCCCTGCTGTTATTAAAAAGCTTAATCATGTCTGATAGGAAGACTCGGTGGACTTCCATGGTTTCTGAGCACGGTGGGGAATTACGTAGCAAAACAGCAATAACTTTCAGAACCTCTGGAAAACATAACAATTTAAAAAACCAACATGAAAATAAGATTTTTATCCCCATCATTTTAGTTCCTCCTCCTTCTTCCAATGTTAAGAATTATTACATGGGTATATAACAGGAAGCAAAGTATAACTTTTTTGGAATTATTCCTGGATCATTTCCTATAGTGTTTTCATTAACAAACCAGTTTGTGTATTAAATAATGGCAGAAGAAATATTGGTCCTTCAAATACACCCTTATATCTTTTCCCTTGTATCTTTATTCTGGTTTGAGTATAATGCATCTTAAAATTCAATTTAACCATACAGCAACTTGAAAACACTCAATATTTTTATTAATTGCTTCCTGGGCCCGAGTCACAAGAGAAATCTTATTGGTGAGTTTCCCAAGGACATCTGGGAATGTCTACTAAGAGACAGAAATCAGATAAGCTGAATAGCACATATTTATAGATGGATAATGATTGCATCTTCAAGTATACCTTTAGAACAGAACATATTTTCAATTAAGACAGGATGTTACTAAATTCAGACCAAAACTTTATACTATACAGATAATCCTTGACTTGAAGCCATAGTTGAGCCCAAAATTTCTATTGCTAAGCGAGATAATTGTTAAGTGAGTTTTGCCCCATTTTACGATCTTTCTTGCCACAGTTGTTAATCATAGCAGTTATTAAGTTAGCAACATGTTTCTTAAATGAATCTGGCATTCTTGTTGACTTTGCTTATCAGAAGGTTGCAAAAGGTGATCACATGATCCCGGGACACTGCAACCATCATATATTATGAGTCAATTGCCAATCATTTCAATTTTAATCATATGACCATGGGGATGCTGCAACAGTCGTAAATGTGAAAAACAGTCATAGGTAGTGTTTTTCAGTACTGTTGTAATTTTAAACAGTCACTAAATGAACGATTGTAAGTCGAGGACTACCTGTAATTAGTAATAGCCAGTTTGGAAAATTATAAAAACTATATTCTATGCATACAGGCATTCTTCCATTCCTACGTAAATTAACTAATTTGTCTGAGAAATGCATAGAGATAATCTTAAAAAACTTTCAAGTTTATTAGTGATAGCATCCCTTACTGTTCAATGTGAAGAACTGTATTATCCCATTGCTCTAGCAGCATCTTTTCCCAGGATAGCATGGCTGCTTTCCTCAGAAAAGAAGAAAAGGATCAGTTCCTTAAAAGAGCTCTAAAGATGGTCATCTCCATAGCTGCTCCAACGCACTTTCTGGGATTCAAACCAGAGGTGGGTTTCAGCAGGTTCTGACCAGTTCTGGAGAACCAGTAGCAGAAATTTTGAGTAGTTCGGAGAACTGGTAGTAAAAATTCTGACTGGCCCTGCTCCCATCTATTCTCTGCCTCCCAAATCCCAGCTGATCAGGAGGAAATGGGGATTTTGTAGTATCCTTCCCCTGTCACGCCCATCAAGCCACACCCACAGAACCGGTAGCAAAAAAAAATTGAAACCCACCACTGATTCAAACCCAAAATAATAAACAATTCTATATTTATTATTTTCTGCCATAGCAATCCTATGCAGATACCTATGCAATCCTACTTGAAAGAGATAATAGATAAAACAATAATAAATATTTAAGGTCTCCCAATATAGAACACTGATAATGAAAGACTGCTAGGCTGGAAGCATACTGTATTCACCTAAACTTTGTTCCAAACTTTGTTCCAAATAAGAAGTCCTATAAGGCATATTTCCAGACTGCTAAAATATCATAAATGAATCTGAATGAACATGCTTAAAGGCCTATTGCAGGGTTACAGTTAAACACGGCTGCTGAATATGGGGCTTCTGTATATAGCCTTATTCCTTTTTACCTCTCATTTGTGCATGTTAACAGCTCTCATATTAATAAAAATAAGATAATTAACCATTCCAATGAAGAGCTTTCAAGTATCTGAGAAACTGAAGCATCAGGCCAGTTTTTCCCCATCACTGATATAGTTAATTTAGAATGGAAATTAATAATGAAATTAATTTCCAATGACATCATACCAACTTAGGTAGTCAGATATATCCTAGAATTGAAATTGTTAATGAAGTCCTATTCCTAAAAAAAAACACCTTTAAAATACTTCAAGTAACAACACTTCCCAAAGTAGCAAATATTAGATTATAAAAGCAAACATAAATATAAGAAATATGCTTCCTAGTACATTTTTCCCTTTTTGAAACACATAAAGCACTATTTACAGGCTCTCTAATAGTTTAACAGAAAGAAACACAGATGCTTACGGGGATTTTGTATTTTCACTGCTGAATCTGGGTCAGGATGCTGTTTATGCATCACTTGTGTACAAATCTGCTCAATAAGTATCTGATTAAAAAGAAAAAAAAAGAACATATTAGGAAAAATCTAATATTGAAATAATTTCCAACTTTTCAATTAAAAACAGCCAAATTCTGATCTTTAGAATAACTATATCAAGAAGTAAAATTAACTTTAGGTGACAAGCAGGAAGAATGACTTACTTCTTAGTAAATTAATGCTTCGTTATAATATTTTTCTTTGCTTAGATAACATTATTTAACTCAGACTGGTGACAAAGTTCAAATGATAGGATAATCAATAGGAAAAAAAAGAAAAACATAAGGACTCTATGAAAGTCTATTTTAAACAGTCTGTTCATTCAAATAAATAAAAAGTATATTAAAACAACAAGAGGCTTATTGTTGGACCATTCTGGTACACCAAACAATACATATTGTTTGTTTATAATAAACAGCATCTATAATCCTTGATCTCTGGCTCAAGACGGTCAGAGCTACAAAATCAATTCTATGGACAAAAGGTAGGATAGAAATTGAAAGAAGTCACAACAATTATTTTTAAGGCCTCTGGTTATGTGACTTTTCATAAAGATCTAATATTTTAATAATGAAGAGGCTCCAGACGGATTGAAAAAGTAATGTGAAGCCCTCAAATTGCCCACTCCTATCTTAACTGAAGGATTGTTCAGTGTTATACTCTAAGGTTCCATAGTTGTTAGTTGCCATAATAAAAACTTTTGATATATTATTATTCTGCACATTCATACACACGATTCAAGAAAGCAAACATACTTAATACTCCTGCTTCCTATTTTCTCTATACATATGCATACAGTATACATATACAGATATCATACCAATCAAAAAATTATTTTCATAATATTGAAATGTTTGACAATAGAAGTATTATTTTTAATTAAATTAACATTTTTATTCAAATTAAGTATTGAATTATTCAGTTTTGCTTTTCAAATTAAGGATATTTTTGTAATATTTATGTTTGCTAACTAGTATTTCTGTGAAATAGAAACAAAAAATCCAAATTTTATCACCTGGAATTTATCAGTATAAATTAAATCACCTTAGCTACATATTTTAAGTCTTTTACCTCAAAAAGTACATTGTAGGTAGTCATGGAAATTAAGTTTGTTTGAAGCGTAAGCCTCTCAATCAGAAGAGAAAACAGTCCATGTCCCATCATAATTTCTGCTTTCCTCCTAAAATTGTATGGAAAATTAAATAATAATAAATAATGTTGAATATATTTTTGGAGAACTATTACTTTCAGTACTTAAATCAAAACTATTCTCCTTTTCTTTCCCATGCTCATTTATTTTAATCTTAGCTTATATTTAGGTTTGTAGCTAATTTTTATGTTATGAAAAAGGAAAATTATCAAGTCTCATCTCAGAGATATTTCTTAATTAAAAAATTAGTGTTCTGGTGGAAATGTAATCTATATATTCAAATAATCAAGTCTTTATAAAATAAATTGAAACATGCACACAACTGCTTGGAACCCCTGCTTTGCTTCTAAGTTTCAAAAGTTGCTATGTTTATATCAGAAACGAAGTAGAGTTAATAACTTTAATAGAACCCATAATATGCAAATGAAATTTAGGGCCTAAAGATGTGGCTCTGCCAGTTAGTTTGGGGCCCCAGTGGGAGAACAGCACAGTGGAGGTGGTTGATGGAGTAACAACAGATCCCACCTCCCCTCACTCCGCCCTCTACCTCCCCGTGTGTCCTTAGATTTTAATGTTTAATTTTAATTATTTTATGTTTTAATTGTACACGAATAAAGATATATTTGTATGACTGTAAGTCCCCCTGAGTTATTGTACAGTAAGATGGGTGGGCAATAATTTTTATTTTTAAATAAATAAATAAATTTAAACTATGTTATCATGTTCTAGCTTCTTTGAAAGTAATGACTGATTTACAGTTTGATTACAATGAAAAACTATAGCTAACTACAGGGAAATATTAAAAGCCTAGTTGATGCACACTTGGCCAAGGTCTAATTGTTTGTAAAATGTAATCTAGGTAGACTGCTTGTTCAGTGATTGTTTGAAATTACAACAGCACTAAAGGAAGGGACTCTGCCTGAAGTTCTGACCATTGCAGCACTAAATAATTAATAAATATCTCCTTCAACAATATAAAATCAATTACAGGTATAACCGTTAATTTAATATTGGTTTTAAGTTACAATGGGCTCAAGAAAAGTGACTTATGACCTGTCTTCAAAGATATGGCCTTTGTACCAGCCCCACAGTCACATGATCATAATACAGGCATTTGGCAACCAGTTTGCATTTATGATGGTTGCAGTATCTAGGGGTCACACAATTTCACAGGATTTGCAACCTTCCTAGCCAGGTTCTGACAAGCAAAGTGAATTGGGAAAGCTGGATTCACTTAACAACAGTGTGATTCATTTAACACCATGCAATTCACTTAACAACCATTGGCTGTATAATTTGGTTCAGTCATGTGATTACTTGTTTAATGATTGCATTGCTTAGTAACCAACATTCCAGTCCCAACTGTGGTTGTACATCAAGTACTTATAGAAAATAATCCAGAAAAAAAATGATATTTAGGGAGTTAGATGTTTTTAGGGAGTAAGAGGCTTACTTTTGTTTCCACCTAATACTTACTTGGGTGCCAGATGCTTTAAAAAGTAGCCCATCACTTTCAGTGCTTGTACTCTGATTCCTTCACTTTTGGAAGCAAGAAGTTTGTAGATAACACTAAAAAAGAGATTTTTTTAAAAAATGTAAATTGCTAAAATAGTTTATTTAGGCAACAATCAAGCTACACTTATAAAATGGGGAAAAAATATTCATGATTAACTCAAATGCCACTAACTATTAACGGAAAAGAGAATTTATATAGCAAAAGGTCCCAAACAAGAAAGACAGGAAAATATTAGTTCAAAATTGAAAAATGCAAATTGTCAAGGAATTGCGCAGCAGCTGTCCAGATGAATTTGGAGACACTGACAGAAATTTTCAGTTTTTTATATAAATATATTTTATCATTTAAATCTATAGCAGTCTTTGTCATCATCCATAAAAGGAAGAATATAAATTAGTCAGGAACACAGGAACGTCATGAGGTAAATCTAAACCAGGATACAGAACAAACATAAGAAAAAAAGGAGAGAGAAAGGGGAAACTCCTCCCCTTTTACACCTACAGCAACCAATCACATCATGCATGAGTCGGTACTCTCTAACTCAGGGGTCCCCAAACTTGGCAGCTTTAAGACTTGTGGACTTCAACTCCCAGAATTCTGGGAGTTGAAGTCCACAAGTCTTAAAGCTGCCAAGTTTGAAGACCTTTGCGTTTAACTAATCAACTACAACTGTGTGTTCTGGCCTATTGTTCACTTTACAGTTCCAGCCACTAAATTCAATATCTTAACATAAATATTTATTGAAAATAATAGAAAATATTTTTTTAAAACATAGTTTTTTGAAATATATATAGAACACAAACTGGAGAAACCATATATTTGCAGCCTTTTTCTAACTTTTTGCCCAGGTAAAAAGGTAAATATTTATTATTGTGTCTATATTCCAAGTGATGGATTTAATATATCAGTCTTTTTGACAGAAAACTATGTTAACTATAACATTTGACATGTATCCCTTGCTAGTCATATATGGCAGCATCCAGAAAAGTGAGGGAAAGAAGTACAGCTAGCTAGTCCTCAATTTACAACCATAATCGAGCTTAAAATTTCAGTTGTAGGTCGTGACAGTTGTAAACAGAGTCACCATGTCACCAGATCCAATTTTTATGATGTTTTTTGAATTTCAAACAATAAAGATAAATTGAATTACTGTTTCAAACTACGTTCTTGAATATGAATTATTCAAAACAACCCCCACATTAATATGTAACAAAAGACATTTAACTTTCAAGACAACCAAAAATTCAACTGATTATTGCTCTTTCTATTGGAATTTATTTCTTACCGTAATCCATTCCTCTGATCAAAAGCAGGAATCATAGAACTGGGGTGCTCAGACATGAGAGCAACAAGCAATTGCAAAACATCCATTAAATTTTCATCCTAAGTATAAAGAAACTCATGTTAAAGCTGATACTGCATTTCAAACTTTGTACCCTGTTTCCCCCAAAATAAGACATCCCCTGATAATAAACCCAATCGGGCTTTTTAGCGCATGGCAATAAGGCCAAGCACTTATTTCAGGGTTCAAAAAAATATAAGACAGGGTCTTATTTTGGGGGAAATGCAGTATATTTTTATCTATTCATGAGTTACTATTATATTGCTCCTCTGTCATTATAGACCAGGAGTGTTAAACTTGTGGTGTCACATTGTTGTCACATGACACATCACAAGTTTTTTCCCCTTTGTTAAACGGGGGTGGCCGTGGCCAGCGTGTGACAAATCTGGCCCGTGGACTGCAAGTTTGACACCCCTTAGACCAGTGGTGGAATTCAGCCAGTTCGCACCACTTCAGGAGAACCGGTTGTTAACTTTCTAAACAATTTGACAAACTGGTTGTTGGAAGAAATCATTAGGGCAGAGAACCAGTTGTTAAATTACTTGAATCCCACCACTGCCTTAGACCAAACATATAACCTTTTTTTCATTGATGACCATAGTAATTAGCACTTGTTAAATTTAGGATTAGACAGAATGGAAGATGCTTGAGACACATTCGTGATATTTTCAGCCCTACCAGGACTTACAGAGCAGGCATGTTCCAAGTTGTTTTCTTGAAGCAGTATCATTTAGTGGGAGTCAGAAGAGATGCTTCCTCTGACACAGAGCTTGCCTAATTGCTTGCTCTATTCCTCCCAAAACTGAGTAGGCCCAAAAGCTTTAAAATCTTTGCTATTCCCTCAGGTTTTGGGTCAAGATAACAGGTAAACTCAGCTGTAAGACTGCATGACTGTGAGATGAAAATTTTGAGAACTTGTCTACATTATAGATAGTCCTCAAATTATGACCAAAATTGGGATTGGAATTTTAGTTGTAAATTGCAGTCATAAATTGAGGCACTATGTGACCATACTCAATTTTACAACTGTTTTTACAGCAGGCATTAAGTCATTAAGCAAATCAACCTCATTCTTAAGTGAATCTTATGGTCATAAGTGTGAATCCATTTTTATCCAATGGTGGCTTTCCAGTTTCTGGTAAAAACATTATAAAATGTGGTCAAGTGACTGTGGGATGCTGGAACCAGTCACAAATGTCAGCCTATTGCTAAGCACCCAGAATGCGATCGTATGACTGCAGGGGTTGTGCAGCAGTCATAAGTTCTAAGATATCATAGGTTCTGAGATGGGTCATTATTTTTTTTTAGTCCATAGTAACTCTGGTCATTAAGTGAAAAGTCATAAGTAAGTCAAGGACCACCTGTAATGTTGTGGTATTTATTTTTCTAACTTTCTGGGTTTTATTGTTAGAGTTGAAATTTATTCTTAGCCATCCAGTCATCAAAGCAAGATGGGTGGCTGTATAATTATTTAATGAATAAAAAATGCAGCTTCATATTATAGTATTCATGTAATGATATTCATAAGAAATATGTAAAGGATACTTATGAAATTTCATGATGACAATTGTAAAAGCCAAAGGAAGCAGTAGTAAGGAAAAACTGATAGTCTAAACTAAAAAAAAACAAAAAACCCAAAACTTAACTCAGATCTATCTAAACATACCTAAGGAACTCACAAAGTTATCCCTACTACCAGTATTTTAAAAAAAGTGAATATATAAAAGCAGGCCATATTAGAACCAAGGAAATAGATCCATTGGCTCACGAAAGCTTTGTTATATTTTAAACAAAACAATAATTTATTCCATGCTATAAATCAAAGAGTATCAGAAGAGACACTCAGAAGCAATTTAGTATGGCGGGGATACTGTTATTCAAATAACAGCTTTTGCTGATTTTTATTTTTGATTCCTAACACCAAAATCACCGATTAGAACACATCCTGATATACAAAAAACATAAAACAATCTGTTGCTAAACTGTTTCAGACTTCGGTCCTAAACTAGCATTGCTATAAAAAAATCACATATTTTTACAAAATCAAATAGTAACTGTTATAAAATGCATAAATCTAATACTGTAATCCAGCAATACTTTAAGAAATTGACAATAACAAAGCTGCTCGAAGTACTAAATAAACACACTCCATATTTAGAAAGCAGTTGATTAAATATAAGCAGACTGTGAAAATAAGAATGTGCGGTGAATGGAAAGCCCATGCTCCCCTTACCTGTTCTCCTTTAAGGCCCCACCCTGTGGAATTGATTGACCTGGACTTTTAAAAGTGCTTGACTCTGGAACTAGTTATGGTGGCATTGAAGAAGAAAAGTGGAAGAGAAGAAAAAGAAAAGGAGAAAGGAGAAAAGACAGAAGAAAGACCTGAAGTCTCACAAGAAAGATAACCAGAGGACATTAGAAACTGAGATTGGATAAGGAGGCATTAGGAATGGGGAAGAAAGTAGGAAGAATTCTTGTAAATGGCCAACCAACTGGCAAAGACTGAGCAGACTGGAGAATGAGATCAGGTGCAGCATAAATATGTAGGCATCATTCATTTCATAGACTCTGGCAAGCAGCCCAAGCACAGCTCAGGCACCTGCAAGCCCAGCAGAAGCAAATAAAAAAGACAGTCCAGGCCCCAACCCACCTCCTTGTTGAAAGCCCAGAATGGCTGCTGCGGCAGCATTTCAAAAACAGCTGAGCCAAGTATTGTCAACCTAGTAGCCAGTCATTTGAAAGTCATGCAAGTAACTATAAGACAAAGTAGGCTGGATCTAAAAGTTTAAGAACCAGGCACAAAGGGGTTAAATCAAGAAGCATAAATTAAAATGAAAGCACAGAAATAACAGCTATAGCACCTGAAGAATTATAGACTGTGATTCAAGAGAGAACATGGGACCAGTTTGATAAAAAGTGGTCAAGAGGTTGGCCTAGAAGCCTGGCTGGGTGACATTGGGCCAATCACTCTCTCTGAGACCATCCCAACTCATAGAGTGGTGGTTCTGGTGAAAATAGGAAGTGAGAAGATTACATAAAATGTTTGCTGCCGTAATTTGACTGTATAGATACAGTACATGCAGAATAAAATCTAATAATAGAAATCATAGCTAAAGAATATATGCTAAAAGATGAAATAATATTAATGTTGGCATTCCCAGGTTAGCATCTGTCTTACAATTATACATAAAAACAATACATAATTTTTGTATGCAATCTGCCATATTTTAGCATGTTTTCCATAGTTAGGATGGCTATGTTTGGGCTTGGTTTAG
The DNA here is from genome assembly GCF_059756535.1 of Pantherophis guttatus. Lineage (NCBI taxonomy): Eukaryota > Metazoa > Chordata > Lepidosauria > Squamata > Colubridae > Pantherophis > Pantherophis guttatus. The sequence continues at coordinate 28,112,085 of NC_142070.1, read as the reverse complement.
TTGTTAATAGAGATTGCCTGTTAAATTGTGAATCACATACACTGAATGGAATTTTTGTAATTATTTGATTTGTTCTGTCCCTTGTTTAAGGGGCAAAATACATTATTATAATTGTTCACCACATAGTCAGCCAAATGTTTAGCCTTGATTTGTCATTTTTATCCACCTATCAAGTCCCTTCCAAGGACAGTGGAATAGGCAGATGTTGATGTTTGAGGGATTTTAAATGTCTTATTGTAAATGTGAGCTGTTCTGAGTAAAGCTGCCTTTTGCAATCGACTGATTGTGATTTTGTTTATACCAATGGTGTACAAGTAGTTCTCTAAATGTTTTGGGATTGCACCCAAAACCCTTATCACTATAGCTACTATCTTTGTTTTCTTTTGCCACACTCTTTTTATGTCTATTTGCAGTTCTTTATATTTTGTGATTTTTCTACTGTAGTTCTTTCTTTCCTCTCTTCAGGTACTGCAGCATCCGTTATCGAGACTTTTTGTCGTTCTTATTGACAGTTCTTAAGTCTACAATATTATGCAGCAAACATTTGTATTATTATAGATAAAATAAAGCAAAATAAATAAATTCTATTTAGTTTTTAGATGCTTCAGGATATTGCCATCAGTGTTTTGAAGAGAAAACATTATTTCTAAGTGCCAGAATTAATGCACATAGAACTCAAACGGTTTGGGGCAAGCTACTTATGATGTAAAATTACTCATTTTAATATCCCACTTTCTAAATGTTTGATATTACTTCTTGCATCAAACTCTTCCTGACACCAAAATATGAAGCTATAGATAATTACAATAGTAATCAATGCCTACTTGTACTTTTAGAATTTTAGGTGGCAAAGTTCACCCTCAAAATTGTGTTCAGCTTATCCATGAATGAGTTTATCAGGAAGTATATGTAGCAATACTTTTTAAAAATATCCATACAGCTGGTGCATAAACATGGATAAACCCATCAATAAATAAGCAGACCCTCACATTTTAACTGAAATACAGTGAAAAAAGTGCCATGTGGATAAGTAAATTGTGTAAATTTAAAACAAACATTTTAAGGGCTTGGCTTATTGCAGATGGCACATTTTTCACATGTATCCAGAAATACTTTATTTAAAATGGTATTATTATTTTTTTGTTTTTCACGAAAAAAAATCCTTCATAGGTACAGCTTCATGATTTGTTCTTTTCTCTGCCCACCCCCGATATTCCAGTTCGATGAAATGAATTAAAAAAAATCTACAGAACCCCGTTACACAAATAAACTTCACGATAAGAGTTCTTAAAGCATATCTGTAGTTTCAATCAATGTTATGCATGTTTTTCTTACTTCAATGTTATTGGATGGTAGGAGGGATTATTTTATTCAAAAGCTTCTTGGAAGCAAGTTGCTAACTTAATTTACCTCATGAATGGTAAGAAGATAATTCAGAATGCCCTGGAGTTCATCTTCTTTCACTCCATAGTCCTTAAAAGATAAAAACAAGAGAAATGTAATTCAAGTAATGTATTTAAAAGCAGAACAGAAAGATCGCTCTCTAACATAAATACTAGTGAAATATTTTGGATTCATTAAAACATGATTTCAGTATTAGTTTTAGTTAGAATTAGTATTAGTTTCCATACAGGTCCCTATGACTATGTGTACCACATATAGATTCCATACATCCCCATATATTGATCCTTTAGATCAGGGCTCCCCAACTCCCGGTTTGTAGATTGGCATCAGTCCGCAGCATGCCAGAAACTGGGGCACATAAATGAGCAAAGCCCCATCCGTGGGATGCAGGCAGCACACAAAACCATACCCCCTCCGTTCCACAGAAAAACCTCTCTCCACAGAGCCGGTCCAGGGTGTCCAGGGCACCGCTGCTTTAGTTCTTGTACGCTTGGCCTTCATTTATTTAAAGGGGGGGGGGCTATATGAATTACAGTTTACTCAATAAAAGAGGACTGTGGCTCAATAACAGAACTTATGTTTGCCTGAAGGAGCTCCCAAGTATAGTCTTTCAATTAATTTGGAATAACCATACCATGCCACAAAACCTCAGAGTCACTGCCAGTTATCAAACCAGAGAAACAAATTGTATGTTTGAATATAAAACTAGCTTTAAACACTCCCATCATTTTTTATGCATTTAAAGTGATCTTTAATTTGCTGAAAACTTCAAGTATAATCAATTGCTATATTATATTATATAACAATTATATTATATTATATTATATTATATAAGAATATAATATTCTTAATTATATATGGTATAATCATATAGATCTATTAACTTGGCTTGCCTTAGAGTCACAAATAAGAAGAAATACTGAGCGTGTTATTTAATAAGGCTTTAAGCATTCTTAAAGCAAAATCAAATATTCTACCAATTCCAAGCTCTGAAAATATTTTTAAAACGTTCGTCAAAGTCTAAGCCTCCTTCAGTTATTTTCACTTATCTTTCGGGAGCTTAATTAACTTAACTTTTTTCAGTCAAGCAATATGACAAGGGCAACAATGAAAGAGGAACAGAAAACAAAAGGAAGGAATAGGACAAGATGGATGGCTTGAACTTTGCCATAGGCACAGTTTCTGTATGTACACATCAGTTTGATTACAACATTGGATTCACAACATGGGTAACCCTCTTTTTTCTACCGTATTTCTCTTCACTTCAAGAAAGAAATCCTCACTTAAAAAAGATATTGATAAGATTGAGCCTGTCCAGGGATGGGCAACAAAATGGTGCAAAGTCTGGGGGACGAAACATATCAGAAGAGATTGGCGGTATTGATTATGTACAGCCTGGAGGACAGAAGGTGGGAGACATGACTGAAACCTTTAAATATATTATGTGGTGGGATTCAAAAATTTTTACTATCGGTTCTGTGGGCGTGGCTTGGTGGACATGACAGGGGAAGATATTGTAAAATCTCCATTCCCACCCCATTCCAGGGGAAGATTACTGCAAAATCCCCATTTCCTCCCAATTAGTTGGGACTAAGGAAGCAGAGAATGGGGGCGGGGCCAGTCAGAGGTGGTATTTACTGGTTCTCCGAACTACTTAAAATTTCCGCTACCTGTTCTCCAGAACTGGTCAGAACCTACTGAATACCTCCTCTGATTATGGGTATGAATAAGATTCTAGAAGGCAGCATTTTCAATATTAAGCAAAAATCAAGAACATGGGGGCATAACCCCAAACTGACAGGAGGGAAGTTCAAAAGTAATGTTTGAAAGTATTAATTCACAAAAAGAGTAGTGGAAGCATGGAACCAATTTCCAGCAGAGGTAGTAGGTCAGTCACCAGTAACCAAATTTAAACATGCTTGGGATAAACACATATCCATCGTCTGACAAAAAAAAAAAACTGAAAGGGCAGACTTGATGGATCACTGGGCCTTTTTCTGCAGTCAGTTTTCTATGTTACAGAGAAAGCAACTGTTAATTGAAGAAGAAAGCAGCTCTAGTGAGACATGGACATTCAAAGGGCTGAACCTTCTTCTTCACCTTAATTATTCACAGAGTCTGTACTTCCTACCGCAAATGTTCAGTCTTCAGAAATATAAGGTACACTATAAAGCAGGAAGTCGCCCCCCCAACCACCACTGCAATCCATTTGAATTGGAATGATGATTCCTAGAAGTTGAGTTCCCTTTCCTTAGTATCTTAACAATTCTAGGAAACAATAAGCAGGGCAGATAGCTGTGTAAGAAAATAAAACTGAACAAAACAATCTCAATTTGAAGATTTCTTACCTTTGTCACCAACTGCTTAATAAACATCAGTAAACAGGCTCGCAGAGAAAGAATATCTTTCTGATTAGGTCGAGGTCCATCTTAATATGAAAGATACATTATATTACATCATATATTTAAATTCTGTGATTATTACAATGCAATTACAGTAATTCCTAATTGTTTGTGCTGCATATTAAAGAAAACATTATTAGTTCAAACACATGGAATATTTCAATCATAATGGATTTGCTTTAATCAGGTTAATATCTTAACAAAACTCAAATCAAATGTTTAAGCTAGAATGTTTTCATCCAACTTAAGCAGTGGATTGCTTCAATCCTTTTCAGTGGAAAGCTGTGTGTCACAAATATGAAATATATGTATGTATGTATGTATGTAGGTAGGTATGTATATATAGATAGATAGATAGATAGATAGATAGGTAGATAGATAGATAGATAGATAGATAGATAGATAGATAGATAGATAGATAGATAGATATAGAGAGAGAGATTAATTTGATTTATATGCCGGCCTTCTCCGGAGACTCAGGGCAGCTTACAATGCATTAAGCAATAGCCTTCATACTTTTGTATATTTATACAAAGTCAACTTATTGCCCCCACAAACTGGGTCCTCATATTTCCTAGGGAAAAACCATTCTGACCTCTTTTTTCTAATTTCTGAAAACAGCTCCTAGTGTCCTCATTTGTGCTTAAATCAGGCTCACCCCCTCTTTCTTTTTACGTCACCAATCCCAGAGAGCTGTCTTCCTTGCTGATCAGTATTTTTTGCTATTGAGATTTTTTCCTTCTGAATACTGCAAAACATCTCCAGTCTCTTATCTCAAATAGGCACTATCCCTTGGCGGCTTTGGTCATGTACCTTTACTTACAGAAGGAATACTAAGTCATGGTTTGTTATAACTGTGCATTACAAGTTTTGCATGCATCATAAGGAGCAATATTTTTTGTTTTATTCCTATTCCACCTTTATTTTTACAAATAACTCAAGACAATGAATATATCCAACACTCCTTTCTCCTTCTAATTTCCTGACAATCCTGTGAGGTGGGTTGGGTAAGTGAGTGACTGGTCCGGTTACCCAGCTGATGCTATGCTAAGTCACAAATAATATCTATATAATTCACAGTGCTTGGGTTTGCAGAACCTCCTAAACCACGGGTGTCAAACTTGTGGCGTCACATTGCTGTCACGTGATATTTCACAATGTTTTTTCCTTCATGGAGCTGGGGTGGGCATGGCCTGCACATGACGCATCTGGCCCATGGGCCGCCAGTTTCACACCCCTGTCCTAAGCCAAACCCAACTAAATATATTATATGTTAAGCTAAAGAATGAATCCAGGTAAGAGTTAGTAAGAGATCCTGAAGATTTATGATGACATCATTACAACAGCAAAACAACTATGAAAAGAGATAATATTTTAACTGTGGTTTTTCAACCCCTTTGGATTCCTTTGAGTCAATGTTAACTCCTGGCGACTGCCTAGACTAATCCTTGCAGTTTTCTTGGCAAATATTTGTGAAGTGGTTTGGCACTGCCTGCTTCCTAGGGCTGAAATTGAGTGTCTGATTCAATGTTCACCCAGCTGGCTTCATGCCTAAGGTGGAATAGTACCATACCACACTGGCTCGCTTTAGCAGATTGCAAATTCCATGTGAATTTCTTATCCATTGTAATATTTTATGTGTATTTCCAGATTTGGGGGGGGGGGCTGAAATTAAATAAACTGATTTAAAAACACTTTCCTACATTTGTATAATTTATTATCTTGGCCTGTTTATTCTTTATTAGGGATATGAAAAAACATAATTTTCCAGGAAGAAAATACTCCCTGAAACATCAGATATTTAATTTTTTCATTGACTATTTTGACTTTTCTTTTTCTGGCTGTTCCAGGGATGGTCAAAAGTTTTCTAAAAGTAAACCCATCTCATTCTTGAAAATGTTGAAACCATCTCCACAATAACCAAAACAGCATGGTCCAGAAGGAAAACATAACATTATATGCATATATCTAACTATAAGATTAATTCCATATACATATATACATATACACACACACACACACACAAATGAAATATGACACTAGAGTTTTAAAAGAATACATATCACCCAATAGCACACATATTATACTTAAATTCTATAAATATTTAAAATATTATGTTATTTTAGCATCTAACTTATTCACAGTTCCAAATGTTGTGCTATTGTTATAAAACAAGAAAATAACTACATACCTAAACCTTTAGGAGTAATTCCACTACGGTCTTGAGGATTAACTACCCAATAGTAATACTTCAAGGTATGCATTGCCAATAGAACTGTGCCAACTCGTCTAATTGCATTATATATATTTGCTATGCCAATGAATTCAGTGGACAAGTAAGTGTACAACATCAATTGAACCTATATCATCCAATTAAAAAAAACAAAGGAGAGTAACTAAGATCGCATATATACAGGAAATTAAATAAAGGCAACGAAATGAGCACTCCCAAAGCTCTATTTATACATTTATTTATCTGGAATTAATACCAATAGATATGATTTATAACATTTGCAAAGATTTTCAGAAGTTTGATATTGTGGTATATCATTGCATTATGTCTATACTGGGCTTATGTACAAAACAGAAAAATTGGGGTTTTGAGTTCAAAACAAAGCAACCTATCAAAGCTCAGTCTCTTGAACTGCTTTCCACAGAATAAAAACTGAAACAGTTCAAAAGTTTTGTTTCACTGGAGTAAAACTCAGAATATTCCAAGCCATATGAAATAGTAAAAAGTTGAAATAAGATCTCTGTTTACTTTTCTTTTTCACTTAGGTATCGCAAGGAGAGGGTCGTTCACATTAGCTTGCTTCAACAAGTCAAATGAAATGGCTTTCTTAATGAAAGGGACAATTTTTCTTTTAAAAAATAAGACTATTAAAAATGTTCAATTTAGTAATAATAAATTACTATTAATTATTACCTGAAACAAAACACTCAGACCAATGTATTTTTGTTTAAGCATGAAACACCTGAAACAGCTGCTGTGTACTCAAAACCATTTCACAAGTGAAACATTTTTCATTAATTTGTATTATTAATTCACTTTCTTCTGTTCAATTGTGTCTCATTCTTGGAGACTGCCTGACAACTGCCTGCAGTTCTCCTGGCAAGGTTTTTCAATAGTGGTTTGCCATTGCCTTCTTCCTAGGGCTCAGAGAAAGTAAATGGTCCAAGATCACTTGGGCTTTTTGCTCAATGCAAGACTAAAACTTCCAGTCTCCTGGTTTCTGACTGCTTAGCTACTACACTAAACTGGATCTCTTAGTTCATATTATGTTTCTCCAAAATACTGTATATCTTTTAATACAGGAAAGGGAAAATAAATCTAAATTATTGAATCCGTATATCACATTAGTACTAAAAGAAAAATCAAGTCTTTTTTTGCTCTGTTCACAAATGGAATGCATCTTACCTTGGCTGGAGTATAAATCCATATTACAGGGTTAAGGAGAATATGATCACAGAGCTGTTTCAGCAAAGGGGCTCCATTATGCAAATTGCTCAAATATTTAGCAAAGGCAAGGCAAAGGTCTAAGACAGTTCTGTTAATGTGTGCTTTGGAAGACTGTGGAAGGAAAAAGATACGTAAGCAATGATGAACATGGCTAAAATATTAAAAAATGCAAAGAAAAAAAACATTTAATTTTCTTTACCTTTTCAAGACTGTATCCTATTACAAGGAAGCCCTTACAAGAAAGCATTTGTTCTTGCATAGCAACTGAGTTCTTCAGCAACTCCATAATGAAAGCCAGTAAAATAGAACTGAAAAACATATTGCATTGATGCAGCATATTAAAAATTAGCATATTTAGGGTTTGGAGTAGGGTTTGCACATTTTTGTTGATTGATTTGATACTGGATCGTTCTTCTCAATTCAGCAGACTACATTATTTTTATGTTTCAAATAAAATTACTGCAGTTGCATAATTTACCACATCTTTGCTAAGTAACCACTATCACCCTATAGCAATCCCAAAGAGTGATGACTAGAATGAATATAAACACTGATGTTCCTCCTTGAAGAAATATTCAATACTAGCAGGAAGCTCCATTATTGCATACAATACATAATCCAGTCTGTAATGTACCTATATTAAGACAAACTGACTCAGAGAGTCAGAGAGTGAGCCATGTTTAAAACACATTACACTGCAAAGCAAGTCTAAAGGACCAGAATACATACAGATTGCAGATTGGAACTGAGTTCTATAAATTTCTTTTTTTAGTCATGAAATATAGTTCATTTTCCAATATTACAACTTTAAACTATATGGAATTAAAAGCGTGCAATTTAGAAAAATAATATATGCAAATACTATTTTAAGCAACTCTTTAGCCTGGCAGCTGAGCAATTTAGAAGGTTATGACTATGTTTATTGTACAAAATTCAGTCAAGAAATAATACCACAAAAGTGGAAGGAACCAAGTACAAAACCAGATAACTTTGGCTAATTAAAATATTTGAGGTAAACAAAAGGATTGTGCTTTGGTACCAACATTTGCAATTACTTTAGAAAAACAAGTTGTCTAATAAAAACAGACAATCATCAGGATGAAGAAAAGAAATGTCTGTTATTTCTAATATAACATTTTCATTTAGATGGTAAAATACTATGACATCTGGATCAATATCAAACATTATAGCTTTGATTTATATTTATATTATTATTGCATCCAAAGCAAATAATTCACGTTGCTGCATAATTTACTGGGGGGGAGAGGGGGGATTCGGTATTCTAATCTAGAATATGTCTCATTAAAAATGTTACATGTACAATAACAAAAAGTACCAATTGCTTTTGAAAGCTATTGCATTTAAATCCTAAAAGCATTTCTAAGACAATTTCTGCAAAACAATTAGCATTGCCTGGAAACACACCCATTGTTCTTGACAATCCTATGGTAGGTAGTTTGTGCATATAAGACATTTTCCACTGATCAAGTACTCGAGTCAGGAAGATAAACTCTCCTTGGCCAGAACCAGCAGCTCTGTAAAAAATAACCCTGTATACCTTTTTGACAGAAAGGAATTCATCCCTGAGGTATTTTTCATATCTCCCCCTCCCTGACTCCATAAATTACATAGCTACTGAATGATGTACACATTTGTGTAGAAGACTTAGTGTCAATAATCTGACTTCATCTCAAGGTCTTTTCTGCACAACAGATTTAACATGCTCTAACCTTGAAAATATAAATAATGTTCTCCATGCTCCAATATAATTGCATTACTTGGGGATAATTCCCCTCCCCCAAAAGCTAAACATGTTCTCATGTATTTTCACCTCAGATACATTTATATGTGTGCGCCTATCTGTTAACATGCATTTTGTTTTCAACTTACTCTATCATCACAAACATTTCTAAAATTAGTGCAGTTGCTACAGAGTTATCAATAAGAGATCAGGCATAAAAAGTCTTTACTATTAGAATGCAGTATTTTCTCTAACATTTAGACCACCCAAAATGAAAGGTAATTTGGAGTGAGAATAAAGATTCTTACCAAAGAGTTGTGTCAGGCTGATCCAAGGAATATTGCCTATAGTCCAACTGTGCAAATAAAGGAAATAACACCTGGACTCCTCCAATAGAATGCATTGCACTTTGGATAGAATGGGTTATGACTGCTTTCACATCCTGTAATGCCAAATTTGAACACATTAAATGTGTTTCTTTTTTTTTCTATTGTTACTTTTAGGCTTCAATGTGCCAAAAGAGTTTATGTAATATCTTTGCATTATTTGCATTATAGTGTCCTGCTAAGGACATACACGTTGTGCGAGAGCACAATTGTGTTTTATACAGGAAATCTAAATAAAAGCCTTTAAAATAAGGACGAGAGCAGAACTTCTATCAGGCCTTAAAGCAAAGGATATGTTTAGCCTGAAGAAAATACAAGGGCCTGAGAGCTTATGACTGCACATCACTAATCATTCACATCTGGTATGAAAACAGGCTATGTGTTGAAAGGATCAAGCCATAAACCTTAAATCTTTTGGAGAACACACTAAAAGATCAAAACACACCCAAGGGGGGGGGGGGAATCAAATACATCTTCCTATGAACCTGAAGTCAGACACACCAAAATACCTGTAACATGAGGGCATGTGGTGAATGTACAAAGATAGAAGGATTGTCCTTGGGTGATGATTCTAGGCAGAGCTGTGCATCTGTAGCCCTTGGGTTGTATGTAAAGGCAATAGCATTAGACAGTTTCCCATCATATAATAACTGTTTATGATGATCAGCTAGGAACAGATCGCTTTCTCCCTTGAACTTAAAAGTTCCCTAAAATGAAAGATTAAAAGAAAGATAATATTTAACCAGAATGCAATTGGAATTAAAAGTTTCACATGTAAGTGGTTCAGGATGATTCAACTGTACATGTCTGAGTTGCGTTAATGAGTAAAAAGAGCAATGTACAATATTTTTGAAAAGAAATTCTACATTTCTTTCTTGGCATTGTTTATTTGTAAAAAAAAAAGGGGGGGTAAGGATAGAAGAAAATATATTTGAATATTGTTTATTGGAAAAACTGAAGAGCAAAACAATTTTGTTATGTTTGTAGTAATATTTCAAATCTTCAGAAGTACAGGTAGCCTTGACTTAGGACTGTTCTTTCAGCTACCATTCAAAATTACAACAGCATAAATAAAAAAACATACAACCCCTGCCTGAAGTTGTAGCCACTGCAGCATCCTTGCAGTAATGTGAACAAAATTCGGGTACATGGCAATCTGCCTGCCCTTACACCAATCACAGGGATGCTGTAGCAGGATTCCCCGCCTATTTTCCCCTCATCTGACTCTGCTAGTCTCCCAGGGTCTTAGGCCTACTTCCCATCCTGCTAGGTCCCACACCTTCCTCCCCACACTGTCGTGGCTTGGTCCACTTCATTGTGTCTGCTTCCAAAAGGGTGCTCCCTTCTGTGATGGCACCATGCAGCCTCCATGTAGGAAGGCTGTGTGGCAGAGTAGCTGTTTCTAGAGGGAAATCTATAGAAAAGGTAAGTGGATCAAACCATGATGGAGGAAGGGAAGGGAGGTATGTGATCCAGTAAGGTGTGAGGCAGGCTTAAGACCAGTGGAGACCCAGTGGAGCAGAAAATAGAGCATGTGGTGCCTCAGGGGATGGGAAAGGCCCTGGAAGGCCCAGGGCAGGTCACATGTGAACTGGGGAAATGAAGCAATGAGAGTCTGTGCCTGTGCTAGGCCTCCCAGGCCCTCCCCACCTGGGCAACTACTGCTCCAGTTAACAACCACAATAGGGAGAGCAGGAATTGAGGTTACTAAGCAAGTTGTTCACATGGGCGCCTCACTTAATGACTGTCATGATTTACAACCATAATAGTCATGCTCTATAATGGTTGTAAATTGAGAACTATCTGAATATGAAGTACAGAGATTTACATTTAAAATTGACACATACACACACACACACAGTCAACATCAAGCCATGGTTTATAATGCTTGAACTCTATCCTTGGAGCTTAGCTCAGGGACAAGAGGGTCAAATCCTTCATTTTTGAGCTTACAAGCAGTTTAAATTGGTAATATTTTACTATTATATTCTGCATAAAGTAAATGGAAATCAAAATATTTAAAAATCCACTCATCACTGAACAGGGATGCTGCTATATTTTTAAAATCAATCCAGCATAAAATTGAAATTTTGCCAGTTCCACCAAAATCCTGTTAGGACTATACATACTTTGTATCCCAGACCAAGTTGATAAATCGCAAAGATCTGAGCAGCATTGAGAGCTTCACTGAAAAGATAAGCAGCTGTCATCTGGCCACAAAACACTCGATTGGCATCTGCTGTTTCTGAAGAGCCCAGGAAACATTTGTCAAATGTCTAAGAAAATAAATAAAAAAATCTAGTCAATGTTTAATTTGTTATTGAAAATGAAGACTATATACATCATAAAATATTGTCCATTCTTTTTTTTTCTTTTTCTTGTTGTATATGTATTTTGGGATGAGTAAAATAGTTCAATCACTGGAGTTGTGGAATTAAAATCAATTTTAATGAAGTCAGAATTTAATTCATTATTCTTTTTTAGGGATGAGTTTTTTCTTATTTATGATATTTTCTTAGGTACCATTTTAGTCCAGGTGGTACAGTAGTGATTGTGATGTTTTTATTATATGGATTGTTTTTACATTGATCAGAGTAGAGATGTGAATCGTATACATACCATGTTTCCCCCAAAATAAGACATCCCCTGATAATATACCCAATCGGACTTTTGAGCGCACAGCAATAAGGACAAGCGCTTATTACAGGGTTCAAAAAAATATAAGACAGGGTCTTATTTTCGGGGAAACACGGTAGTGCTGACATAATTTAATTAACAATAGCAATAAATAAAGTAGAAAAATCACATAAATTATTTCTTATCCACATTTATTTATTTACTTAGTTGGTAAGACTATTTTTACATATTCATTCATTCATTCATTCATTCATTCTCCAAGTGTCACAGATTGGGCAAAGAGAAGATATAGAACTTTTACCCTATATTTTAAACTATAAATATTGCTAAAGATATAAAAAGAAGAGTTCAGTCACAATTTAAGTGATGCATATGACAAACTAAGGAAATAAATGTGACTAAGAAAAAAATAAGAAATAAGAAAAAACAAACAACCAAATTGAAGAGGGCGAAAGCTCCTACAGCCCTTAAAATTCTGCTGGGCCGGCTGTTAAATCAAGGCGCGTGAAAGCTACTACATAGTGCTTTAAGCTCTACAGGCTTCGCTGTCAAATTGAGGAGCGCGAAAGCTCCTATGGTTTAAAGTTGTTGAAGAAGGTCTCCAGCGGCTCGAACTGAAGCTCTTACCGCTGAAAGAAGCTCAGCAACTCTTCCAGTAAAACCGGGAGTCAGCCGGTGGAAAAACTCACTGAAATAAGGCCAGAATATCCAGTTCGATGTAAAGGAATCCAGGAATACACTGTCAAAAAACAGAGGGATCGCTGACACACCCGTACTAGCTGAGGACTGAGTCAAAAGGTGGGGACCGTTAGCAATGGAGGCATGTCCTCACAGCTCTGACAGACTCAGTCCAATCAGCTAACAGAGGAGGTCAACCCATTCTTGGATGCCATCTCCACCAAAGTGGAGAAAAAGTATATTTTTCTACTTATTGCTTTTATTAATTTATTTCAGTGAAATATACACTGTTCACATTACTACTCTGATCAATGAAAAATAGTCCACACAACAAAAACATTATAGTCACCACCATACCACACAGAATAAAAGCTACACACACACACACACACACACACACACACACACATATATATATATATAAAATAAGAAGAAACAATGATATTCCAGTTACTAATTAAGCTCTGATCAACCACCAAAATAAAATTATTTTCACAACATTAAGGCACCAAGTGACCAAGATATTCAATGCATTGAGATCACCTCTGGGAAAACTTGCCACTAATTGACTTGAATTCTTTAAGACAATGAAGTGTTGCATATGCTCTAAAGCAGTGGTGTCAAACTTTTAATAGCATCTCAAGGGGATATTCATATTATTCCACACTAACAACTCTGTAAAATTGTGAGAGGTCTACTTATATTTATAAACGGGAAAAAAAATTCTGGGTCAATACTCAAAATCTCTGCTTCAAATTATTGTTTAAATGTTGGCGTCAAAATTAAGAGAACAATAAATTTTCATTTTTCAACTTTAACATAAGCAACACGAAACAGAAAAGATATACAATATTTCCTGTAAATAACTGATAAAGTGAATTACTTACATCACTGACATTGACAAACCATGTTATCTCTCCATATGATGCTAGTTCTCCATTCACATAACATCTGAGTTCACTGTTCTTCCAGCGATTATAGATATGAACAATAGTAACCATGTACCACTATATAAGAAATGTAGATGAATTATATAAAGTGTAAAAATAGAGTGTTTTTAATATTTTGAAAATTGTGTACATTTGAAAAGCAGAAATGCTTTTGCCTACAGTTTAAAACTGTTAACTTGTAGGAAATATAAATTGAACAGACACATCAAAATAAGCCTGCTACCAGATATGATTTCTTTCGAATAAAATTTCTAACCTGGCTGAAATAAAATGTTTCCTTCAATGAAAATACTCTCTATAAAATCATCCATCCTTCCAAGGTCAGTAAAATGAGGACCCAGATTGTTGGGGGCAATATGCTACTCTGTAAAACGCTTAGAGAGGGCTGTAAAGCACTGTGAAGCGGTATGTAAGTCTAAGAGCTATTGCTATTGCTATAGACTGTCAACTGAAAATTAGTTAGTCTGCACATAGTGGACAGAAAATGCATTGTTGTTATATCGTTCCTTCACTGACAGTCATCCATTTAATTGCATTATTCTTTAAGTAACAATGTTACTTAATTTTTGCTGTTGAAAATTTGTTTTACATTCTGCCTTCTGTTCTTGTTTTGTTTTGTTTTTTAATCTATGACTGCCTCTAGAGGTAGTCCTCAATTTACAACCACAATTGAGCCCAAAATTTCTGTTGCTAAATGAGACATCTGTTAGGTAAGTTTTGCCCCATTTTACAACCTTTCTTACCACAGCTGTTAAGTGAACCACTGCAGTTGTTAAGTTAGCATCATGGTTGTTAAGTGAATCAGGCTTCCCCATTGACTTGTTTGTCAGAAGGCTGCAAAAGGGATCACCTGACCCTGGGATACTGTAGCTGTCATAAATATGAATCAGTTGTCAAGCATCTGAATTTTTGTCACGTGACACGGGGATGCTGCAATGGTCGTAAGTATGAAAAACGGTCACATAAGTCTCTTTTTTCAGTGCCATTGTAACATTGAAAGGTCACTAAATGAACTGTTGTAAGTCGAGGTTTACCTGTATTTCATTTTATCTTTCTGGCTAAAACAGAGAAAGTGAATAAATTCCTGAACTGATCTTTAAATAACTAGTTATTATAGAATTAGACATCCTAAAGTTGTTCCTTTTAAATTATTACAGCATTTTACATTAGCATTGTCTTTGTATATATACATATATATTGCAGATTATGAAAATAAATGTCAACCTAATATCGCTAACGCCAATGATCATTAATTTTCAAATGCAGAAATATCTATTATACATTTTATTAATTGTAGATTAAACATACTGTGGAAGAAAGCTTACACCAAACAGAGTATGGAAAGTGAGAGCTCTTCCTTCACATATAAGTCCAGCTGTAATAGATTGGGAAAAAAGCAGAGTTTTTTCCTTGTCTGGTGTTTTGGAAAGAATCCAAACTTCTGGAAGATATAAATTATTTCCTGTACAGTGGATTCATAACTGTTCTAAAAGAACCAGGAATCTCTGTGTGTTCTCCATCTACTTACTAGTTGATAAATAGAATGATAAATAGAATTCAGACAGAAGCAGAAGCCATGTTGCTGATTGTTGGACTACTGAATAGCTGAACGGCTTTTGGCACTGAGTATGGAATGTGTTGGAGAAGGAACTATTTTATTTGAGCCTAAGCTATGCAGGGCAAATAAATAAAGCACAATTCACAGTTCCCAGTGAAAATGGAAAAGAACTGAATCACCATGGAACGGGTAAAAAATAAAAAAAGTTAAAGCAAAAAGTTACTAGCAAAACAGAAACTATCTACACTTTGAGACAAAAGATTTACTTCTAAATGAGTCACCATCTGGAATCTCTAAGAATGATAGAAACCAACCTCTTACATTACGAGGCAGTAGATTAGGAAAACCTTGTGTAAAGAAACTATGAATGTTAAAGCTGTTATAAAGAGAGAGAGAGAAAAAATCTCTATACCACTTAAAGGAGCAAACGATAAAATAAAAGAAATAAAAGCAGACACTGAGGTGGACTCGGTCCACAAAACTAAAAGACCGAAAACACTGTAAATTAGGCTTACAGGAAAGTTATCTGGGATGTAGGTTAAATGGGGTATAAGAATAGGAATGATACTATGTTACTTAAATTTAAGTGCTACCTGAGAAGGGATAAACCCTTTGAGGATGAAACCAATAGCTATTGGGCTGTCTGCCAGTGGCTGGATCATCCAAAATAAAACCATGCGCGACACGTACCTTTTGCGGCTTGAAATCAAATTTCACACAGTGCTGGAAACCTTTTCCTTTTGACTTAATTGATGTCACAACCAAACAGCCTCCCACAAAATGAGCAGAGTAACCAAGCCCTTTACTTGTTCTAAAACTGAAACAGGTAAATAAAATTATTACGCTTATATTTATTTACATGTATTGATGAATGTCAATTTTGCAAGCAAGTATATTACAACAATAGTAAATATATCAGGATATATTTACATACATATTTACAATAATATATATAGTACCAATAAGGTACAATAAGTACAATAGGACTAGCACTGATGATGTTACCTAGTTAGGGTAACGAAACAGCTGCAAGAAAACAAGCAAGCTAAGAGCACCAAGGATCCCTCAAAATATATAGTAAATATATAAATATATAAAATGCATATATACATACCAATATAAGTAAGGCTTATCTTTGTCTACATTGATATTATTTACAGGGTCCATTCTTAACCAAGTATGAAAGGTAAATCCATTCTGGTATGGCCACTTTGCTATAGGAGGTAAGGCAATAGCCTAAAAAAAGCAATGGATTATCATAAATGAAATATGTTTTTTTAAACTTTAAAATATGTTTTAATAAATATCCTTATTTTCATTTCAACCTTTGCTGTAAATTAAAGTCCATTTTATGTATGCAACATTTTCCTTTGTGTTTTGCCTGTTTGATGTTTTAATATAAATAAATGTGAAATAATTTCAAATATAAGATCAGAAAAGATAGTTATTTATACCAGTACAGTGATAGAAATATTGACTGTTCACAATTGAGTCACAAGACACTTCCAGCGAGGTGGATGAACAGACACTCTGAATTTTGTAGAGGACATTGCAGCCGAAATATAAGATCCAGACTGCTTATAATTCTCTCTGCAGTAAAGATAGATCTTGAGATTGCACTCATGTATTCTGCATAGCTGGTGACATTCATTCACTACTGCAACGCTCTCTACATGGGGCTCCCCTTGAGGAGCACCCAGAGGCTCCAACTGGTCCAGAATGCGGCCACGCAGGTAATTACAGGAGTTGCAGGGCGCTCCTGCATAACACCACTCCTGCGCGAACTGCACTGGCTCCCAGTGGTCTTCTGGGTGCGCTTCTAGGTGTTGGTTACCACCTTTAAAGCACTCCATGGCATAGGACCTAGTTATCTTCAAGACTGCCTTCTGCCACCGACGACCTCCCATCGACCCGTGATCTCCCACAGAGAGAGCCTCCTCGGGGTGCCATCAGCCAAGCAATGCAGGCTGGTGACCCCCCAGGGGGAGGGCCTTCTCTGTGGGGGCTCCCACCCTCTGGAATCAACTGCCCCCAGAGATAAGGAGAATCTAAGACCTCCGTGCCTTCCGTCGTGCCCTTAAAACTTTCCTTTTCCAACAAGCCGGGCTGGCCTAACAAATCCTTTTACATGATTTTAAATTCGTTTGTCTTTTTAAATTTTGGGCCAAATTGAGATATTTCCTTTTAATCTGTTCTTAATTTATGTATTATGTATTTATGTGTTTTTACTTGGCTGTACACCGCCCTGAGTCCCTAGGGAGAAGGGCGGTATATAAATTTGAAGTAAAATAAAAATAAATAAAAATAAATAAATTGTTTTTGTTTTGTTTTGTTTCTGTTGTTTCTTTGGTTAGTGGACATAGAAACTGAGGTATTTGCAATCAGCTGGGAATCACAGTTTCCAGCATCATCTGAGCTGTTAATTTAGCCTAATATAGAATTTTGACCTATCTTCACTTTTGTAATCGTGCTGGATTTTTTTTATTATTATCTCTTGAAGACTGAAAATCTTTCAGAAGTGCAAACTTCGTATTTGCTATGTGATTCCCTCTTTAATCTATTTATAAAGAAAGAGAAGTACCTATTTCCAGCTTTGGAAGATTTTATTTTTTTTTAACATGCAGCTAAAAGATGACTATATATTTTCCTTTGGAAAGTTTTTAAATGTGAAGAATTTAGATGATTTGATTTAAAGAAAGATGTGGAAGTTAACTAAAAATATCCTCTCCTGTGGGAAAGAATTTCTGTGTTTTTAAGTTGCTGATAAGAAGGCTTTGAACGTTAACTACCAGATGGCTATGTTAAAGGAAATTTATGATTTGTGGACTCAAGAACTGTGAGAGTACTTAACCCTATATTGCAATCAAAAAGTGCTGAAGAGAATCAAGCCTCTTTGAATAAAATGGAAAAGGTATTATTGAGGATCCTAAAATTAAAGCCTACAAGAAAGAGATGGAAATATTGGATTTAAAAATGGACCTGGAAGACTACTTAAAAAACAACAAATGCATAAATAAGATATAAAAAATGATGTGAATTATGATACCGCTTGAGTATTTATTCAGGCAAACCACTTCTCGCTTCAACCCATATCAAAATCTGTGACAACTCCTTTTAATTTATTTTAAGATGAGTTTATTAATACATGACTCTTTTTTAAAAAATATGCATCAGATTTGCTTGTAGTCAACTGTTATAAAGCTTATTAAATATTCTCTGTATGTATATAGATCCAAGTTTCCAAAACTGGTATGGAAAGATTTGAATTACTTTTCTTTAAGCTATTATGTATATTATATTATATTTAAGACTTCAGAATAAAAAGACCAAGTTCTTTACAAAACAAAGATTTTAAAAAACAAACATGATGAGATAAAATTACTTACTGCAGCACTTTTTCCTGGGAAATTGAAGAAGGCATCAGGCCCATATTTCTGGGGCATATATTTTAACACAGATAGCAGCTTTCCAGCATACAGAGGCTATTCAAAGAACAAATTCTTATTACAATGTTGAATAATAATAATAATAATAATAATAATAATAATAATAATAATAACAACAACAACAACAACAACAACAACAACCTGCATTTCCTGACTTTGCAAAAAAAAAAAACCCACCCTACTCGGAACTGCCTATATACTCAGACACTACCTTAATAGCTGTTAGGTCCTTGGTTAGAACTGTTAAGATTTTACTAGTCCCAGACTGTGAATTAAATTGAACATTAAATATTTAATAATAATAATGTAAAATCGAATAAAAATTATTCAACTTTCATACCTCTAATAATTTTAGATGTTTCTCCAAGGCAATTGGGCCAGAAAATCAGGATATAAATAATAGTTTATATATAATAATGATTATACATCAGAATATTGCTATTAAGAATGTAAGACCACATCTATGATATCAAAACTATTTGTGCTGCTACAGACCAGGGATATTTTAAGTCTGGGATAGCAGTTAAAAACTAAGATTTCCACAAAGGCAGGCAGGAAGACATGTAGTATGAACCAATCATACTTGTTTCCAGCATTCTGCCATTATCTGGGATCCAGCTACTAGGTCCTTGAAGGCTCCATGTTCTAGCTGCTGCTATTTAATGCCAAATTCACCCATCTGGTTCATAGTTGGCATCATCTGGTCCTCCACCCACCATCAAGGTTCATAAGTTAGCATCATAAGTGAACCTAGCAACCAGAGGCATTGTTCTACAGATAACTCAGTATGATGCTTTACAATTAAGGTTGGGTGCAAGGCATAAGCAGAAATTTCCTTACTATCCCAGTCTCAAATTTATACTGCAGACAGTAAAACCATCAATATTCTTCCATTTGTACTGCATGTAAAAATTGTCTCTCTTACTTAAAATTACCCTCCTGACTTTTGTGATGTGTTTTCAAGTTATGTGGAGGATAAAATCACTTGTAACTGCTCAAAGATGAATGCTGGTTAGAAGTGAGATAACTCAGGTAGTATCTTCAAAGATTATCTAGCAGCAATTTGAGCCTTTAGTTCTGAGGAGGTAAGACAGGGTTCTTTGTAATGTTAGCCTGGGCATTTGTGGATTGGAAGTCTCTCTTTCCTGGCTCATGAAAACCTCCAGGAAGGAAATGTGAGGCTGGTCAGGCCAATCATAATGCTTCCTTGAAAGAGGACAACGACCTTTGTCTTAAAGAGGTCTGACTTAAGGTCATTGTTTGACTTAGCAATACTAAACAACTATCAACCCAGTCTCCAATTTACCCTTCTTATGAATAGTGTTAGCTGCCCTAGAGGGACCCTGGAGGAAATTATTTCAGTCCTGGGTTTGGTACTGAAAACACAATTATCACTCATGTGATAAGACAGGTCATCTGCACAGGGACAAGCTTCACAGTGTCTACTGCTCTTCTTCTGAACAGCATGATTCCCAAAATTGGGATGGCTCCCATGAAAAAACCATTAAAACCTGAGTCTTCTGAAGAGCCTTGGAACCAACCAGGGACAAAGGGGACCTACCTCCTAGGTATTTCTATGCTTTTCTTCAAGGCATTGTTACTTTGATTTTGTTTTTAGTTGCTATTATTTTTATTTGAATGGTAGATTCTGCTTTGGATTTTGTTGGACACAATGACATATAAACAAAAATAAAAATCACTATCTTATTTCCAGTTTCTATCTATTAACCATAAAAATCTATTCAGTGCTATTACTCATAAAATCAATTTATGATATGAAAAGTTAAAGATATCTATTTAAAATAAAAAATACTTTTTCACTAATACAGATTTCTACATACCCATTTTCCTCTGTCTCCTTGAAGTTTGCTAAAGTACAGCTTTAATTCCCGAACTGTCACACTGTAGCTTGCTAATACTCCAAGCAAATCTACTAAAAGATCTGTAGAAAATTAAATAAAGGTTATTAGATATAGGTTAATATTTATTTTTTTCAGTCATGTATGAAAAAGGGTTCCATATTAGTTCATTGGAAGTTTCTTCCAATTCTAGGACCTTTTAAGACATCATACCTGCAATCATATTGTCAGCTCTATCAATCCTCTGAAGCACATGCTCAATGAGACCTACTTCTGTGCAAATCTGCAGATTTCGGATACTTTTTTTCAGGATGGCTGTAAACATGCTCCATATCTCTGCCTGGCAAGTGACATCACACTTATCCAGCAAGTCCAACATGCATGTAATACCTTCTCCTTCTTGTATAATAAAATTCATTTCCAGATCAAAATGACCACCTACAAGCTGAAATTTATAAAAAAGGAACATTATTTTCAGAATTATCTCTTTAAAATGTATAATTTTCAGAATTAACATTTTTCCTTGTGACAGATAATAGAAATGTTACACTAGGCTGTGCAATTAATGAAGAAGTTGATAATACAATCTTATACAAATATACTGTATCAGGGTACAAATCCTACAAAGTTGAGTAAGATTCCTAACAAAATTTGCATAGAACAGTTGATTGAATTCCTGTTTTATGTTAACAATACATGAACTAGTACTAGCATTAGCATATATGATCAAAGCATATAATATTATTAACTTATATGATCAAAGTATATAATAACCCAGCATTGGAATATGTGCAAGTTTTGTTTCTAATCATTCTATTATTAGTATAATTATTTCTATACTATGTAGTCTTTAAATAAATTACCAAAGATTAATAAAATAAAATAAAATAAATTGTAACAAAACAAGTCTATGTTTATTCAGCTGTAAGGAACACCAAGTTCAATGGGATTTATTTATAATTAAGTGGCATCAGGTACAGATACACTTATATACCAAGTTAAATCTATCAAAGGTCTATTCAATGGTTAAGGCAAACTGTGTATACAGGTAGTCCTTGACTTATGACCACAATTGCGCCCAAAATTTCTATTGTTAAGTGAGACATTTGTTAAGTGAATTTTGCCCCATTTTGTGACCTTTCTTGCCAGGTTTGATAAGTGAAACATTGCAGCTGATAAGTTAGTAACCTGATTGTTAAATGAATCTGGCTTCCCCATTGACTTTGCTTGTGGGAAAGTCACAAAAGGGTATCATGTGACCACGGGACACAGCATCAGTCATAAATTTGAGTCACTTACTAAATGCCCAAATTTTGATCATGTGACCATGAGGAAAGTACAATCATTGTAAGCCTGAAACTTTTTTCAGTGCCTCTGTAACTTTGAACGGTCACTAAATGAACTGTTGTAAATCAAAGACTTATCCAACTATTTCCAACTGAGCCTTAAGTGTAAATTACACTGAACGCATGGCTCTGTTTCCAAGCATATAAAATGTTCTCAAATGAGAAAGGCAAATTGTTCACCTGTGAGAGTACTCCGAATAGCATCAAGCTGTTGCCAATGGCCTTGCATTTTATAAAAAGATCATATAATCAGTCAGTACAGTGATAAAATAATTGTCCAAATGCTACTAGATCTATTTTCCCAGCTGACAAATAAAAACAATGTTCTGGGTCACAGTCACCCAGTTGTCATTCAAAATTTTGCAACCCAGATTAGTAATCATACCAATCCCCATCCCTTCATTTACATGCTAAAAAAATCCCTTCTATCTTACTACACAATTTAAACTTTTGATAAAAATGGAGGTGAAATCAAACACAAAAATAAGAGCAGCTGCAGCATGGTATAGGAAAGAATTATGTGACTGATGTTTGCAATTTCTTCTTCGTGATCTCTAAACAAACCTAAGCATGGTTTGTAGGGCAAAGTGCTAAGAAACCAAAAACCTATTTGCCTTTCCAAAAAGAAATGTTCGTCCTAGCCCGGATATACAGCTGTCTGTGGTCAATGACAGTGAACAGATTGGACTATAGCTGCTGTCAAAATAAGGCTACATATTCTGCAATTCTTGAAAAGAGAATGAGTTTAGGTGGTATCACATATGCACTTTTGAAGGCAAAAGCATTGAGTTAACCCTACTTGTCTTCCTTAGTGTCTTCATACATGAATGTTCTGTTTTACCTATTTCATGATTTGAACAGACTAAGGATGTAGACTGGCAGAATTTTCACTTAATATCACCTTGTTTTTCTACAAGAAATTGTTAATATCGTTATTCACAATGTTGCTGAACAGATTCCTCAAGCTGATGATCATGGATTTCATATTACAGCACATAGTTTATACTGCCATCTGCCAGCTAGTATGGATGACAGGTTTTCTTATTGGGCCTATATTTAATTCTGTGAATGTCACATATTGGGTATATGAGTTAGTGGCAGAGATCTATTACTAAACAGAAACTAATCATAGATGGTTTTCATTTAAAATATAGCAATTCTGCTATAGGATTTGCTAAACAAATCTGTTTCCATGCTTTTCCATGAATTCAAGCAGCTTCCATTCATTACTCAAGGTCAAAAGTGTTGGAGAAATATGTAACTTGGAAAACACATTTTTCAGCATTCTCAAAATAAATCAATGGTGTCAAACACTTCAAGATTGGGAATATATAATGAATATATCTGACATTTTAAAATAGAATAGTCAGACAACAGAAAGAAAAATTTTAATATTTTCTTTTTTAAATTTCTCTCTTAATGAAGGCATAACAGCATATATAATAATCTACAAATATATTTCTCAAATATGTGTTTGTGTAATGACAAGCTATATGCAAATCCGAGAAATACATGCACCCTTCTTAATCTAATGGTGAGATGTGTGCTTTATGACTTATGACAGTGCAAATTCCTTAGCAGGGAAGTTTATAACTATATTGTATAAATTGTATATCATTATTTCAGGTTACTTTAATTATAAAACCTAGACAGCTTTCATTACATCTAAAAAGATCACATTTTCTATTTCCTGATGGCCCCATAGCAACACCCATATCATAAAACAACTTCACCAGAAATTATGATCAAGTAATACAGAATATGTGGCTTGAAAATTTCTCTTCACAACTGGATATTAGCAATAATAGCAATTAAGAAATTGGTTCAATAGCAAGACCAGATAAATGCAGTTATAATCAACTTCAAAGCAATTTTATTAAAGAAAAAGTTTGAATTTATGCTTAGGAATACAACTTTTTGCCAATGCTAAGCTCACTGCCAAGCATTTCCAATAAATAAATAAATAAATCTGGCCCATTATCTTCTTACAGTTGCTTGAGTTAATATATTTGGTTCTAAAGAACCATCAACTGTCATGCCAGCACCTTATAGGCCATACATTTTGCTCTTAAGTAAAGTGACCTCACCTTCACCTCAATTCTCTTCGAGTCATCTTTCACTTTTAGCTACATGTACATAGACAGTAACCACCCATCCAAGAAGTTGACATATTAGTTTTCCTATCTAATCTGCAAAACACAAATAATTCACTAGCGATTTGAAATAGTACATTTAGGAAATCAGACTTAAGTAATTTTCATTTAAATGTTTTATGAAAGTATTTTTTACAAATGGGAGTTACATGCAATTTGTGGAAAATTTGATATACTATTAATATGGCAACACATTATACATACGTATAAGCGCACATCTTAACAGTATGTCATATTAACCTATTCTAATAATAATTTGAAGCTGATCAACCTTCAAGACACAAATTTGCTGCCAAAGACAGGGATCGCATAATCCAGGTATGTACACCAGCTAGTTATTATCTGAGCAGCAGTAATGGCTGTGAACAGCAAAATGTAATCTCATGAAATGTCACAGTAAGTTATGAATATCTGAGCAGCCTAATGCACCTTACTAGCCATGAAGTGTGAGAATGTAATCTTATTACCTTTTTTATGGTTGTATTTTTTTTTTTAATAATATAGGCTTTGAACTGATGTATAGTCTTTCTCTGCACCTTAACATGATTTGGTCTCTTGGGCCATACAGTTCATTTTTCAGATTTCCCCAATTCAATGTATAAGTCTTAGATTCAACTTCATAAACAATCTTTGTAACAACCAACTGGCTGACATAATATTTTCTCTTTCTAGACTGTGGAATGATATGT
Source organism: Pantherophis guttatus (assembly GCF_059756535.1). NCBI lineage: Eukaryota > Metazoa > Chordata > Lepidosauria > Squamata > Colubridae > Pantherophis > Pantherophis guttatus. The sequence goes on along the minus strand of NC_142070.1, from coordinate 28,087,376 downwards.
AAGCATACAGCAATGATTTCCAAGCAATGTATTTGAAGCATTCAAATACATCTTCCTAACTTTTACATTTCATTTTAATATTTCCCTGGATATTTGTAAATTTAAATATGTCACAAATATATCAATATATGGATGAATTTTAAAAGCAATGGCAACTTTTGGTATCTATAGATCATTCCTTCTCAATCATAATTTCACATTCCCAGGGATTAAGTTTCACCAAAGAGATTGAAAAATAAAATAAACTCTCTTTCTTCAACTTCTTCACCAAATAGAACGGACGTTGTCTTACCTGAACGTCCCTTCTTGGCGCGCTGCTGGAGAATCCAAATGTTGGGTTGTTCCTAAGCTTGATTGCCAGACTGGGTGAATGTTTCTTTAAGAAATGTCCTTGGCCACTCCTCCTTCGTTCGGCTGAGCTCCAGTTTATTCACGAAGACAAATAGAGGACGGTGCTGCCAAACAAACAAACAAGAGAAACAAACCATCCGGCACCACAGAACGCAGCCGAAGGGGTGGGTTGGATTCTCCAGCAGCGCGCCGAGAAGGGACGTTAAGGTAAGACAACGTCCGTTCTCCAGAATCCAAATGTTGGGATATACCCAAACTAGTCAGATGACAGGAGGGCGGCTGCGTTATCCCGGGTGGGGAAAGCTAGAACCGACTGCAGCACACGCCGACCAAAGGATGCCTCAGCCGAGGCAAAGGAGTCTATTTTGTAGTGTCTAACAAAAGGTGTCAAAGAAGTCCATGTTGCAGCCCTACAGATGTCTATGATGGATGCCTGGGTAGCCCAAGCAGCTGAAGTGGCTGCACTTCGGGTGGAATGTGGTAAGATTCTCCCCGGCAGTGGTACGCCGTCGCGATGCAGGCTTTAATCCAACGACCAATCGTGGACGATGAGACTTTCTTGCCCAACGTAGATGGATTGAAGGACAGAAATAAGGCTTCAGACCTACGGAAGGACAATGTCCGCTTAATATACCGACGTAGGGCCCTCCTAACGTCCAAGGTATGCCACTGTTATTCGAGATGATGGCTAGGATCCGGACAAAAGTCAGGTAGAATCAGTTCCTGGGCCCGGTGGTACGGAGAGTTTACCTTGGGCAAGAAAGAGGGATCCGTTCGGAGCACCACCTTGTTAGGGTGAAAGATGCAAAGGTCGGCCCGCACTGACAACACTGCTAGTTCAGAGACCCTTCTTGCTGAGGTAATCACCACAAGAAAGGCGACCTTGCATGTCAGAAACCAAAGGGAAATCGAAGCCAGAGGCTCAAACGGAGGCAACATTAGAGCGTTAAGGACCAATGCAAGGTCCCATGTTCGATACCAGTGAATAGTAGCAGGCCGGAGATTGGATGCCCCTCTCAAGAAGGTCCGTATATGGGGATGATGAGTCAAAAGTCGATCGTTGACCACAGTTAAGACAGTGCTTAGGGCTGCCACTTGACGCCTCAGGGTGTTAGGAGCAAGTCCCCGGTCCAAGCCGTCCTGTAAAAATACGAGAACATCAACGATAGACGCAGTTGTCGGGTCCCGATGAGTCTTAGAACAACAGGAACAAAACGAGCACCAGGTGGCGTCATAGATACGATTCGTGGAAAGGCGTCTGGCGGATTGCATAGTGTGGATCACGCTCGCCGGGATGTTGTCCTTCCTTAGACAAATCCTCTCAAACGCCATACGGTCAACTGCAACCATTGTGGGTCTGGGTGCAGTATGACCCCCTGGCTGAGAGATATCTTGTCGTCGGGGATGTGCCAGGGGCGCTCCACCGACGGACTCAAGACGTCCACGTACCAGGGCCAACGCGGCCAATTGGGAGCGACTAGGATGAGATCCGCCTTCTCTGCTAGCATCTTGCAAATCACCCGTGGGATGAGCGGCAGAGGGAGAAAAGCGTAGAGGAGCCCCGGGGGCCACATGCTTCGAAGTGCGTCATAACCTTCTGCCCCGGGACAGGAGAATCGAGAGAAGAAGCAGGGCAGCTGAGCATTCAGGGGGTGAGCAAAGAGGTCGACAGTTGGGAGCCCGAAGCTCCTCGACAGGTCCCGGAACAATGACGGATGGAGGCGCCACTCCGCCTGATCTATTTGGGTCCGGCTGAGCCAGTCTGCCTAGATGTTGTCTGTGCTGGAGATGTGCTCCGCCGTCAGTGACAGAATATGCTTCTCCGCCCAATTCAGCATCCCCGTCGTCGCATCCAGCAGGGGCCTTGAATGAGTTCCGCCTTCCCTGTTCACATGGGCTTTCGTTGTTGTATTGTCCATGAGGACCAGCACGTGACGCCCCATCACAGATGATTGGAAATGGCATAGGGCGAGATGGACTGCCCGCAGCTCTAACCAGTTTATGTCGTGCTGTAAGTCCCGCGTGGACCAGCGGCCCTGAGCGACTGACGACTGCAGGTGCGCGCCCCAGCCAAACTTGCTCACATCCGTTGTGATGGTAATCCGGATAGGTTCCTGGAAATAACAGCCGTTCTGTATGGCCGGGAATATCCACCACCTCAGAGACAAGCATACCGTTGCCGGGAGGACAGCCTTGGTGTTCGAGCTTGCCCGGTGAGACCTCTGATAAGGCAGAAGGTACCACTGAAGAGGACGACTGTGGAGACGGGCCCACGGGACTATTGCAATGCAAGAGATTAGTTTGCCAAGCAACTGGGACAACGTGATCAGGGGAACGGCTCTGAGCGATAACACCTGAGTCACCAAAGCTCTTATGCTTCGAATCCTGTCGGGAGACAGGAACACATGGCCGGTGACCGAGTCTATAACAGCTCCAAGGTGGAGAATGCAAGTGGTGGGCAGGAGCTGACTCGTCTAGGTTCAGGGAAAACCTGTGCTGTCACAAGAGACGAGACACTGTCCTTAGGTCGACCACAGCTTGATCCCATGTGGCAGACAGAATAATGATGTTGTCCAGATAGCACATAACTCTGATTGGGGTCTGCCGTAGGGAGGCAGTCACTGTCGCTAGCAGCTTCGTAAAGGTCCGAGGGGCGGACGAGAGGCCAAACGGCATGGTTCGATATTGGAAGTGTCAGTTTGAGTAGGCAAACCGAAGGAAGCGTCGATGGGAAGGACTAATCGGGACACGCAGGTAAGCCTCCTTGAGGTCAATTGACGTCATAAAATCCCCCCGTCAGATGCCCTGCAGAATCGATTGAGCGACTGCATTTTGAAGTGGTGATACCTGATGAATTTGTTTAGGACCTTTAGGTCTAAGATCCCCCTCCAGCCCCCGGAAGATTTTGGCACGAGAAAGAGGCATGAGTAGAACCCGGAGCCCCATTGTTCCACCAGTACAGGTTCGATAGCGCAGATGTCGGATCTCTGCGTTCATCAATTTTCTCTTCTCCAGATTGCCTGACACCGGACAGGGAATGAAGCGGTTCAGAGGGCTGGAGAGGAAGTCCAATGTGAGGCCGAACCTCACTGTTTGGAGGACCCAGGCATCTGTCGTGGAGGAAACCCATTGGGGCAGAAGTGGAGTAGACGACCACCAATGGGTAGATCTGCGTGGTAGTCACTTGCCCCTTCAGAATGATCGGCTGGCGGCTCCACGGAACTGTCACCTGGCGTTGGGCTGACCTCTGCCCCGATCCCGGTAGGCAGGCCTGTCAGCAGACCGATCGACGCCCTGGGAGTAGTGTCTAGGAAAATAGGACCCGCTGGGTCCAGACTCAGTCCGAAAGGGCTGTCTCTGGTTATAAGGAGCAAATCTCCTATCCTGTCGTCTGAAGGAGGATGGCATAATTTTACATTTATCCTTATCCTCCACTAGTATAGGGTCCAAAGCCTCTCCAAAGAGAAAGGAATCCTTGTAGGAAGCAGATTCAAGCTTCCACTTTGATTTGAGATCGGCCCTCCAATGATGGAGCCAAAGGAGGCGCCAAGAAGTGACAGTAGAGATAAGGGCCCTTGAAGCAAACTTGGCCACATTCAAGGATGCGTCTGCCGAATATTCAGTGGCTGCCACTATTTTATTAATGTCCTGGTGGAGCCTGCAGTCGTCAGGTGGTAAGGGCTCCTGCAGTTAGCGCAGCCAAATAAGAGATGCACGAGCAAAGAAGGACGTAGATGTTGCCGCCCTGATGGCCCAGGCTGCCGCCTGATGTATCTTACGGAAAGACAGTTCAGCCTTCCTGTCCTCGGTTCTGAGACTGTCAAGCACATCATTGGAGATGACGGAAGAAGATGTCAATTGAGCCACCGTGGCATCTACAGTAGGCAGCTGGATGAGATTTTGCTCAGGGAAATGAAGCATCGGAAAAGACGCCTGCAGGGTGGTTGGAGATCCTCCCGATCCGAGTCCGACCGAACACAACTAAGAACCCATATTAGGTCTTATCTTGTGGCGATGGAAGTGGTGAAACGTAACTATTTCGCCACTCTCATTGCATCTGCAGAAAACCGCCCAGCAGCCCTGTTTAGAGTTACCCGCTCCCTCCTTAATCAGGGAGTGAGGGAGGACCCCTTGCAGGGCCGTGCTGAGGATTTTACACAGTTTCTGCAAGATAAAATCACTCAGATTCGGACCGGGTTGGACTCTGACTGGACAGACTCCGCTGAGGTGACGGGGGCTAGTCTTGGTGGAAACATGGGTTGAGTTTGAGCCCGTTTCACTGGATAACGTGGACAGGATTATGGGTAGGCTGGAGTCCTCCACGTGTTTATTGGACCTTGTCCCTCCTAGCTAGTTTCAACAGCCAGAGAGGTGACTGGAGACTGGATCCAGGCTGTTGTCAACGCTTCGTTAAAGGAAGGGGTCTTCCCCGTTGCACTCAAAGAGGCGGTGGTTTGACCCCTCCTTAAGAAGCCTAACCTGGACCCTGACATTCTTAACAACTACTATCCAGTCTCCAACCTTCGCTTTTTAGCGAAGGTTGTTGAGTCCGTGGTGGTGCAGCAATTCCCTCAATTCCTGGAGGAAACAGACTACCTCGATCCTTACCAATCTGGTTTCAGGCGTGGCCACAGCACTGAAACTGCATTGGTCGCCCTAGTAAATGATCTCTGGTGGGCCAGGGATGGGGGATGTTCCTCCATCCTGGTCCTTCTTAACCTTTCGATACCATCAACCATGGTATCCTGCTGCAGCGGCTCAGGGGGATGGGGTTAGGAGGCACTGTTTTACAGTGGTTCTCCTCCTATCTCTCTGGTCGCCTGCAGTCTGTTTGGGCAGGGGGTCAGGGATCCTCCCAGAAGCCTCTCACTTGTGGGGTGCCTCAGGGATCGGTTCTCTCCCCTCTGCTCTTTAACATCTACATGAAACCCCTGGGTGAGATCATTCGTGGTTTTGGGGTGAGGTGTCATCAATATGCTGATGATACCCAGCTTTACATCTCCACCACTGACCACCCTAGGGATGCTCTTTCCGTGATGTTCCACTGCCTGGAAGCGGTGCGGGTTTGGATGGGGAGGAACAGACTTAGACTCAACCCTTCCAAGACTGAGTGGCTGTGGATGCCGGCATCCCGGGATCTGGAGGTTCCATCTTTAATGATTGGGGGAGAAACTCTTGCTCCCTCCGATAGGGTCCGCAACTTGGGTGTCCTCCTGGATTCTCGGCTGTCCTTAGAGGACCATCTGATGGCCGTAACCAGGGGGGCCTTCACACAGGTCTGTCTTGTGCTCCAGTTGCGCCCTTTTCTAGACTGGGATGCCCTCGCCATGGTCACTCATGCCCTCGTTACCTCTAGGTTGGACTACTATAACATCCTCTACATGGGGCTGCCCTTGGGATGCGTCCGGAGGCTCCAGCTAGTCCAGAACGCAGCCGCATGGGTAGTTATGGGGGCGTCTAGATACTCCTGTGTAACATCTCTCCTGCGTGAGCTGCACTGGCTGCGGGTGGCGCTCTGGATACATTTCAAGGTGCTGGTGCTCACCTATAAAGCCCTTCATGGCTTAGGCCCGGGGTACTTGCAGGACCATCTCCAGCCGCTCTCCCACCGACCTGTGCGTTCTCACAGAGTCGGCCTTCTCAGGGTGCCGTTGGCCAAACAATGTTGGCTGACGGCCCCCAGGAGGAGAGCATTCTCTGTGGGAGACCCAACCCTCTGGAATGGATTGCCCACCGGCTCAGGACAGCCCCCGACCTTCTTTCCTTCCGTCACGAGCTGAAGACGTGGCTCTTTCGTCAACTCAACTGATCCGTTTGGGGGTACACTGTCATAATTTTAAACTGTTTTTAATAGGGTCGCTGATTTTAATTTTATTTCATTGTGATTTATATTGGAATTTGTCATTTTGTAAGCCGCCTTGAGTCCCCAGGGAGAAAGGTGGCATATAAATCGCAATAATAAATAAATAATAATAATAAATAAATTTATATCCCACTTCTTTTGATTTTATAAATAACTCAAGGCACCACATGTACCTAATCCTCCTTCCTCCTCCTATTTCTCTCTGTGAGGTGAGCAGGGGCTAAGAGAGAGTGACTGGTCCTAACGGACCCAGCTGGCGCTCATGTCTATGGTCGGACTAGAACTTACTGTCTCCCAGTTTCTAGCCTGGTGTCTTAACCACTAGATCAAACTGATCTCAATTTTTCAAGGAATTTCCAAAGTGATAAAAATAACTGTTTAATTCATAGTTGTCCATTCATTAAACATTATGATATTCAGAGCTTACAGATTTAAGAATAATTTTATAGACTATTTCTAATTTTCCTGTAGAATAACAAAGGTGCTCAATTTTACATGGAAGCATTCAACTGAAATTATAAGGATTTATTTTTATATTATTCTGATTTTTATTGTAACAAGTTCACATTTTAAAAAACATGATCTTTACAATCAGATTGTCACTCTGAACTATATAGGTAAACTAACCCTATAGGTCCGTGATGGCGAACCTATGGCACGCGTGCCACAGGTGGCACGCGGAGCCATATTAGTGGGCACGCCAGCTCAACTCTGGGGCGCATGCGCACACTGGCCAGCTGATTTTCGGGCCTTCTGGGCCCACCAGAAGTAGGGAAACAGGCTGTTTCCTGCCTCTGGAGGGGCTGGGGGGGTGGGGAAGGCCCGTTTTTCTTTCTTACCTGGCTCCAGATCCTCTGTGTGTATCTGGGAACGGCAAAAAACAGCCTTTCCCACTCCCTTGCAGGCCCTACGGAGGCTCAAAAGGCCCATTTCCCCACTCCCGGTGGGACAGGAAGTGACGTTTTTTCCTGTCCCCAGCCTCAGAGACTCCTAGAGAGGCTCCTACAGACTCCTAGAGAGGCTCCTAGAGACTCCTAGAGAGGTTCTGGAGGCTGGGGACAGCAAAAAATGTCACTTCCTGTCCCACCGGGAATTGGGAAATGGGCCCTTTCAGCCTCTGTAGGGCCTCCAAGGGAGTGGGAAAGGCTGTTTTCCCAGATACACAGAGAGGATCTGGAACCAGGTAAGAAAGAAAAACGGGCCTACCAGGCCATCATGTGCCAGGAGCGGGGGGGAGGGGGTTGCGCACACATGCGCGTGGGCACATGCGCATGCAACCCTCCCCCACCCTCCCTCTCCTGGCACGCGATGGCAAAAAAGTTAGCCATCACTGCTATAGGTAAAATCTAATCATACAAATAATCAAAATGTAACTTTATTAGAATACAGACATTAATATATAAAGGTAAAATATGTAACCTACAGTCTATGGAAAGCATCTTCTTATAGAAAATAGATTTTCAAAATCCATTACATCATAGATTCATACATGAGCATTGAAAGCCAATAAATCACTTAAACTATGATAAAGAAACTCTTTTAAAATTTGCATCTACCTATAGTAAATACTACCATGTTCTTTAATAGCTTGCTACTGCAATCTTAGCAAGCTGCTGATTTATGGTTGTGACAGATTTTCAAAATCAGAAATCCATCACTGTATCCTATCTACTTAAAAATCAGTTCAACTTATGTTACTCAGAATTTAAATCTTACGGGTATGTAATATGAAAGTCAGAGCAAAAGATACTATATTGTTCATGTTATTTTCTTTACTATCCAAGTATAACGATATACAATAATTATTTCTTAAAACAAGTGTCATTTTAAAAGATTATTGAGAAAACGTTTTAACATTTGAGCATAATGAAGCACAAAAAAGAATATAACAAAACATTTGTGCAAATTTTCAAGCCTAAAGACACTCTATTTTTTTTTAAAAAAAAATAAAACTAAATAATTGGCATTGCTTACCTAAATTATAAAATTACTTAAATTTATCTTCAAAATATTACTAAACATTATCAAGTGCATTTTATCAAACTTATACAGAAATCTGTATTAAAATCTATACTTTAAGAATGCAAGTAATGCTAATTTTAAAAATAGCTAATTTGTTAAATACTTGACTAAAATAAGTGGCTGTGGTAAATAAATTAGATACCATTAATTTTTTCAATTTATTATCAGAAAATATAAGATAGAAAATCAATAGTGGTATTCAGCCATTATCTACATGGAGTTAATGAGGGAAATGTTTTTTTAATGGTTTTTTAAAGTAATCCAGATTTTGACAGCAAGTTTTCCCTAACTCCATTTCTCAGATTATTAAACTGAGGTGATGTGGATGCTGAACAACGTATTTCCATTGTGGTTTGGCTGAAAGAGTTATGATGAAAGTACTGGTTATAAACAGGGGAATTCAATCTGTTTTAGATCCCTGCTTTTGGCCTCCATTTTCTTTTGTGGGACCTTGTGAGAAGCCACATCCTTGTGCTAGGTATGAATGCTAAGATCAAGACGAATAAGACCTTGATAGATTCAAAGATAAACTGTATTTGCATCACTGAAGACTGGCTAGGAAAAATATATAATGTGAAGGCCCCCTCTGTTTCCCTCTTACCACCCTTGTGTGCTTCCTCTTGTTGTTGATGAGGCACATCTGGCCAAGCAAGTTCTTCGCTCCTCCGCAAGACCTCCCCATAGTCTGGAGAGGCCTTCATGACGCTGTGCCAGGTCTTGCAAAGTTGTAGAGAGGCTTCATGTAGCCCTGCGAAGGCCAGCAGCTGCTTTGGAAGTGTGTGCCTCGTCAACAGCAGGAGGAAGACAACAACGGTTGATAGGGAGTTGTATGGGTGCCAGAATGCAAGGTGGCCAAAAGAGCAGGGATAAGAAGAAAAATAGGTAGACAGAGGCAGTTGAATTGCAAGTTGTGGGGCATAAATATGGAGCTGAAATGCCTGAATTTTCATCACGTGACTACAGAAGTGCTACAATAGCTGTAATTTCAAGGATCAGTCGTAACTATCATTCATTCACCACCACCATAACTCTGAACAATCCCTGAATGAATAGTCGTTAAGCAAGGACTACCTGAAAGACTAGTAAAACTATGTTTATATTGTCCATGTTTCCTGCTCTTAGAATCTCCTGCCATTTGTAAAAGCCTGATAGCACTCCCCTTCAACAAAGCCTAGGAATAGCTCCACACCCTACTAACTCCTTTCAATCTGACTGTGCATGATGGGCTGAAGATACAGACCTAACCCATTATGGGTTTTGCCCATTATACTTAACATACTGCAGAAGTTAGATCTGCCAGAAGCATGCCCTAACTTTAGAGCCTGAACTCCTGTTGAATGTAAAGATGACCCATTTATCAAGCAGATGGGAGATTATGACAATGTTTGAACTGGGGCACCTTAGAGAAAAACTCAACACCCTCTAAACAGAACATAAAGGTAAAGGTAAAGGTAAAAGTTTCCCTCGCACATATGTGCTAGTCGTTCCCGACTCTAGGGGCGGTGTTCATCTCCATTTCAAAGCCAAAGAGCCAGCGCTGTCTGAAGATGTCTCCGTGGTCCTGTGGCTGGCATGACTAAATGGCAAAGGTGCACGGAATGCTGTTACCTTCCCACCCTATTTTTCTACTTGAATTTTTTATGTGCTTTCAAACTGCTAGGTTGGCAGAAGCTGGGAGAAGTAATGGGAGCTCACCCCATTATGCGGCACTAGGGTTTCGAACCATTGAACTGCCCACCTTTCGATCGACAAGCTCAGTGTCTTAGCCACTGAGCCACCCTGTCTCTAAACAGAGCATATATAAGCAAAAGTAAGTCTCTGTTAGGGTCTAGATTAGAGGAACTGCGAACCAAGTTCCTTAGCAAGTGGTAACGAGTTGCATTAAATCAATTGCCTTGCATGACTAAGGCTAGGAGAAATAACAGAAATGGGAAAATAAGAACGAAATTCTTGACATCTGTTTTGATACAAGGCACAATTACAAATGAAGTCAGTGGCATTAAATACCAAAAATGTCCATCCAACAAACTGTCAAGACAGTGTTTCACTATCCTGAAGGAACTGAGAATGTACCAGTGGCCATTATGGCACAGTTTCTCTCGCATCCTGAAAAAAAGGTACAGAGTTGTACTAAGAGGAAATGAAAATTCTAAATTACCCTTGGGCCATTCAGTGACTATCAACTATTTGTAATGACTACCACTCCTGAGTGACAATAGATAAGCGGTTCCTCAATAGCAGCTTCAGCCAAATCTGTACCTGTTTTGAAGAACCTCCAGTTTACCAGTCACTGAGTCCTCTTTTCTCTATCTCTCCCATGAAACATACTTCTCCCTTCTCATTTTTCATACTTAATCATTAATGACAGTTGCACGTTTACATTCTCTGTGTTCCCACTTTGAGAATCTTTTACCACTAATGAAATACAATACCAGAATCAAGCAGATTGATTAAAGTTGTTCCTATTTTGCTTCATTTATATATGCTGTTTAATGCTATTCTTGTCAAGTTTTATATTAAAATCCACAGAACTTTTGTTTGCTTCATTAAAGATAAAGGCATGAGTGCCACCTAATGGACACTAGAAATAATGTACTACAAAGAACATTGGCAAGATTCTTATATTCAGATAAGGAAAATTGTTCAAAATGTACACAGTCATGTACAATGTGAACACTAGCATACAATAAAAATTAACAAAAATCAGTACTGCATAAAATGTCAACCACAATTTCATGATTTTAGAAAATACATATGAAAATTTTTCTTTCCTTATAAAAATACATATACCTCTTTTAAAATATAATAATTCAAACTTATTATGTATCATAGTTTATGCTTCTAGATAACAATCCTATACATGCTTGCTTTTCAATTAGTACTATTAACTTTATATAGAGAAATATATTTTAAGTACATTTTGTTATTAAGCTTTATTAAAAATAGTAGCACTTTTGTTTGAACATGTATAGAATTGAATTATAAACCTATACATAAACATAAATCAAATTTTGCTATTCATAATATTTCTTTTGTTTTGGTTTATTAAATATATTCTGCTTAGTAGTAAGTTGAGCTTTTTCCCCAGTGGGTTTTTTTTTTCATTTTTATACAGATGTGAACCAGTAAGAAATATTAATCAGCTGATATTAAAGTTAACCATTAATTCCAATTAATGTCACCTAGACAGGCACCTCGTTCTCAAAAACAGCCCTGTGCTACAAATTTTTCTTCTATTAACTTAAAGACCTGATAGCTTTCACTGCAATTAACTGTGATCTGAAATGTAACATAATCAACAGTTGATTTCTCAAAGATTCCCTGCATTTATGGTCTCTGATGGGTTTGGTTGTAATGACAAATACTTGTCTGTTGCCATGAAGGATTTCTCAATTTAATGGATACAATCATAAGCTACCCATTTGTCCAGGAGTTGGGTTTTTCATTAAGCCATGATTGGCACAATCAAAATACTTACTGATTTAGCTATGATCTCCTGAATTTATTTATCATTTGGGTAAAATGAAAATCAAGCAATTTAAATCTGTAATTTGTAAACATGTTCTGAACAGCTTTCATGATAAAAACAAAATAGAGCAGCAGAAATGTAAGGAATGCATAAATAAATACAACACTGACATTTCTTTAATGATGTTTAGGAAATGGAGATGCAATCTGCTTGTGGGATGTATACTGGCTGCCTTGTTTTAAATAAAGAACATTACTATCTATCCTTAACTATTTATGTTTCACATAGTCATGTACAATGTGAACACTAGCATACAATAAACTAATTTGAAATTAAATAGATCTTAATCATTTAAGCATTGGTCCATTATTTTACTCTATGCAAAGTGAAAAACTGTTATTTTTTAAGTCATTCTTTGCACTAACATCTGATTTCTATAGCAGCACTTTAGCAGAAAGAGTTGTAAACAATTATACTGCTTGAGTAGGTCTTCGATAACTACAAGCTACTTAATTATAACAAACTGTACCATTTATTGACAAGATGTCGTGTTCTACCGCATCCGATTGTAACAGAGGAACAAGAAACAGGTTGGAAAATCGCAAAGAACATGAAAAAAGTATTCTGAAATGGTTAATTGATACCAGATGTAGGATTACTAGATAGCCTAATCAATTTTGAGGAGCTTGATTATTCATTGTTACAAATCAGGAAATGCCAAAAAGAATTGAAAAAAGCAATTAATAAACTCTCCCAATTATAATGTCAAGCATATTCCAACTTTGTCAAAGAACCTCATTTGACATCAGTAAAATGCTTCACAATCACAAAGTCTCCTTACTTTGTTCTGAAAGTGGAGTTCTGAGTATGACTGCACTCAAATAGTCTTCCAGCAAGAATGAAATCCTATATTATTATATCCGCTTAATGAAAACTGCAAAACAATCAGGTGCAAATTCAAACTAAATATACTAATTGAAGTGAATAGTGATATTAATTTATAATCATGTTAATTCACAAGTCCTGACCATTCAACAAGAAAGCATACTTCATTCAACACAGAGAATATACTTTTGAGGCTAATTTTGTTAATGTTGGGATCATACTTTAATTAGAATATGCTTTCATCAGGGAAACAATGTAATGTCAGGATCATAATGTACTCAAAAATCAAATACTGTAGCTGCAGGACATCCACAAAGAGTAAACTGTCATGCCATGAAATGCCTACAAAATAGCTAATCTCAGTCTGCTAAAATTATTAAGTATCTGGGACTTGACACTTATAGGTAGGTTGTTCTACTGCTGGCCTGCCTGCTACTGCCTGTAGTTTTTGCAACATATCAAAAATCAAAAGCATGAGACAACTTCTAAAAGGACAAAATTTCTCCAAGCAAAATATTTGGTTTCATGGCAGACTTTAACAAAACATATTTAGAAAGATAATATGACAGCCACATCACTTTTACCATCCAAGTTCCTTTGGATCATAGTTAAGGTTCTGAGAGCTATATCTGTGTTTCAAATGGGTCTGAGACAGGGATGGGCAAACATGGCCTCTTTTTTTTTTTTTTTATTGCAAAAGTTTTACAATTACATTTTCACCCCATTTTTCCCACCCCATCCCACCCCCCGCTCCCCACCCTAACCCCCCTCAAACCCCCCCTAACCCTCCCCCCCTGACTTCCATGAAGTATAATCCCATCAAAGTCCCCTTTTTACAAAACTTGAACCCCTCAAACCCCCTTAGAAAAAAAAAATTCCCCCCCCCCTCACAGTATTCATACATTTCTATTTTTATATAATACTTTCAATGAAAAGCTATTTGGTATTTCCTAACTTGATATTTGTTCTGCACATAATCTATCCACTTTTTCCATTCCCATTCATAAGTCTCTTGTGAGCGATCTTTTAAAAATGCTGAAATCTTCGCCATCTCCGCAAAACTGGCCATCTTCAAAGTCCATTCTTCAATAGTGGGTAAAGACTCATTTTTCCAATATTTACCTATCAATAACCTCGCTGCTGTGATCATGTACAATATCAACTTAATTTCATCCAGTGTAAAACCCTTTACTATACCCAATAAGAACAATTGTGGGGAAAATGGAATTTTTCTCTTCAAAACATTCTGCATAACCCACCATATTTTAATCCAAAAAGCCTTAACTTTCTTACAATTCCACCAAACATGATAATATGTAGCATCTAAACAATCACATCTCCAACATTTTGGCTGAACATTAGGATACATACAGGATAATTTCTTGGGATCTAAATGCCATCTGTAAAACATCTTATAAAAATTTTCCCTCAAATTCTGCAATTGTGTAAATTTAACATTCTGAACCCATATCTTTTCCCATGTTTCTAACATCACTGGTTCTTCAAAATTTTGTGCCCACTTAATCATACAATCTTTAACCAATTCAGTTTCTGAATCCCTTTCTAACAAAACATTATAAAGCCTTTTAATATGCATTGGACCTTTCTCTTTTATATGTCTGACCAATTCTTCCTCATGCAACATAATACCAGTTTTTTGGTCCTCTTTCCATCTCAATTGTAGTTGATTATATTGTAACCAAGTTAAATTAATTCCTTCATCCAACAGTGTCTGTAATGTCTTCAACTGCCATCTGCCCGCATCTGTAAAAAGAATCTCTTTATATAAAAACCCCCCGAGTGACATTATATTTGTATTCCACATAGTATGACCAAGATCCAGCCATAACGGTATTTTGTAATCCCATTTGAGTCGGTGCTTCTTCCAAACTCTCATCAAAGAGTCTCTAACATGGCCTCTTTATGACCTATGGACTTCAACTTCCAGAATTCCTGAGCCAGTCTGGCTGTCTCAGGAATTCTGGGAGTTGAAGCCCACAGGTTGTAAAAGGGCCACAGTTGCCCAGCCCTGGTCTAAGACAACTCACCACAACCATCTCGTCACAGCCAATTCGCCACAGCCAACTTGCCATAAGGTAAAGGTAAAGGTTCCCCTTGCACATATATGCTAGTTGTTCCCAACTCTAGGGAGCGGTGCTCATCTCCGTTTCAAAGCCAGCGCTGTCTGAAGAGCCAGCGCTGTCTGAAGACATCTCCGTGGTCATGTGGCCGGCATGACTAAACCCCAAAGGCGCACGGAACGCTGTTACCTTCCCACCAAAGGTAGTCCCTATTTTTCTACTTGCATTTTTTACAAGCTTTCGAACTGCTAGGTTGGCAGAAGCTGGGACAAGTAATGGGAGCTCACCCTGTTACATGGCACTAGGGATTCGAACCGCTAAACTGCCGATCTTTCGATCAACAAGCTCAGCATCTTAGCCATTGAGCCACCATGTCCCTTGCTATGGGACAACTCAAAGTGGGACAAAAGTTACATAATATCAAATAAATGGTGAAATAGAATCATTCAAGAAAGAATGCAAAAGGAGGGACAAAAGGAAATGTGAATGAATGAATGTGAATTTTTAATTATTTTAAATAATTAAATAAAATTGTTGAATTGTTGCGCAGCAAGTTGGCTGTGGCAAGCTGGCTTCAGCAAGTTGACCATGGTGAGTTGGCAGCAATGAGTTGGCCATGGGAAGTTGGTAGTGGCGATTGTTCCATTCCGGTTTGAAATATGGAAAGCAAACAAATTCTATTATTCCATTTTTTGATAGACGCGTCTAGATTAAAAATAACATATGACATTTTATCTATATAAGCTTAAACTACATTCTATTATCTTCATGTGTTGAATGAACCTTTAAGAATCCCAAGTGGGATGAAAGAGATAAAAGAGAAAAAATTGAAAAATACATCAACATTCAGATTAAATGATCCCAAACCAAACTTTCACAAAGAAGTGTTCCAAAAGTCAAGTGACAAGTTGAGATACGTTCATAAAACAGTCTCCCTATTCCTAGCTAGAACCAATATGAAAATGAAAGTGACATACTATAATTTAAAAATGAAAGTGAAACTTAAAAATAATATATAAGTAGATTTATGTGGTTGATAAATCCCACAAAATGGAAATCTTTGTTGGATTCTGTGTCCTTTTGCAGCTAGATTGGATTGAACATTTATCACATCATTTTTAGTCCTAGCTTTTTTGAGATGCTTAATATCAGCTTTTTATTTTTCTTAGCTTTTACATTACCAGGTTCCTTGATCTGTTCGTATGACTTTTTAAACTGCATTTCATTATTTAATGCCCTTTTCTCAATTAAGTTCTCCTGCTTTATCAACATGGCTTCTCAAGTTGTATAAACTCTTTAAAACTGCTTTTTGACTAGCAATGGGGAAACAATCTAAAATTCTAAATGGCACGTTTCTTGAATCTTTGCCCTATTTTGTTGAGAAGATTCTTTCCCTCAGTGCAATTGCTGACAATGGCTTTATAGAAGGAGGACTGAATCCAGAACTAGTACTAGCAGCACCTTAGTCTTAATGGTTGTATACAGCTTTCCGAATCAGAGACAACATGCCTTAAATACCAGTTGCCAAGGAACAATTGTAAACAAAAAACACCTCCCTTTAGTTTTGCCTGTTAATTTCTCTATGTATCAGCCAATAAGAAATCTATATCAAGGTAAATTTCTTTAAAGTTTACTACTGGTCCTGAAATTCGGAGCAAGAAAAGTAATCACTGTAGTATTTTGCCAAATCATAAATAAATAAAATCCAGTCTTAAATACAGCTGCTTCATTTATAAAGAAAAGCTGAGGAATGACACCTTGAAAAAAATGAGTGAGGATAAGCCACAACTTTCCACTATACTGTGCTTGTATTGAAAACTGCAGATGAAAAAAAAAATCCTTAAAACATTTCAACGATTTTGTTGGAATACAGGAAGTCATACCATGCTTAACACCAGAAAAAAATGATAAAGGAGATAATGAAGTTAAGTAGATGAGATGCAGCATGCATCTCATCTACATTTGGCTTAAAATTTTTAATTGGTTAATTTTATGGGTAAGGGGTTTTAAATTGGGGAAGTCAAATTGATTTAATTATTTTTTAAATTATTTTAATTTTCATATTGTATGTATTTTAATCCTGGCTGTTCACCGCCCTGAGTCTTTCTACTAATAAGTAAGTCTACTTCTTAGTAAGTCTTACTTACTAATAAGTAAGTAAATAAATAAATAAATAAATAAATAAATAAATAAATAAATAACAATTATCATTTGTATCTCAAGTGAGAACTCTGTTTTTGTTTGCTTTCTTTATTGTTAATGGTGTTCTCAGGAGTTCTCCAACATCAAAGTTCAAAAGTAACAGTACTGTTTCTGTCCTGCTTCTTCAAGGTCTGGTGTTAAATTTATAACCTGTGAATTTGGGAATGTACAATTTCATCACATCTGGAAAGCATCAGATACAGCCTAAAGCTCTCTTCAATAGTCACACAAATGATTACTGACATAAGATAAAATAATTTGACATACTGATATAATTAATGTTTGGCTAATTCTAACATTAGAACTTTTCAAGAAAAATTTAAATTTCACTATGAAAACAAAAATTAGAATCATTATTACTTTGGGCTTAAAGGCAAGAGCAATACTTAATTGTTTAGAGTTCCATTCTTACTAAACTATAAAGATAGAAATTGGACTAATAAGAAAATACTTGTCTGATACTGTATACTACCTGAAAGTGAATAGAAATGTAAAAGAGATGGTACAGAAATATGGTTTATACTTATCTAATACCATCGTCAAAATTATATCAGCAATTCAATCCTTCTTTCCGAGGTCAGTAAAATGAGGACCCAGATTGTTGGGAGCAATATGCGGACTCTGTAAACCGCTTAGAGAGGGCTGTAAAGTACTATGGAGCGGTATAAAAGTCTAAATGCTATTGCTATATTGTATTATATATTGCATATATTATAGCAATTGTCCCTATGTTTTTTAAACTCATGAAGAGTTCAGAAGAAGAATAAATTTTAGAAATATTAAATGAGAATAATGCCTCCCATCTGCTTAAACCAGAGAAAGCTAGAAGTAGAAAAAAGTTGGAAACACTGTGATGCATTTAATATAAGCTGTATATTAATCAAATAATGTCCCAAGAATTACTCTAATACAGATAGTTGATTTATTTAATGACTGTTCAATTTATAATGGCATTGAAAAAAGTGACTTACAACCAGTTCTTGCAGTCACGTCATCAAAATTTGCTTGGAAACCTGTATTTTCAAAAGTTGTAGGTATGAGTCATGTGATCAACATTTACAATCTTCCCAGGGCCTTCTGACAAGCAAGTCAATGGAGAAAGCTTTATCTGCTTAATTATCTTATCTGCTTAATTACGAGACACTTAATGACTGCGACAAAAAATATAATAAAATTGGTCATGACTCATTTAACAACCGCACTGCTTAGTGATGGGAGTTCCACTCCCAATTGTGATCATAAATCGAAGACTACCTGTATTTAAGATTGTTCCACGTTTTTGTTTACTACATTCACCAATAGACAATTAGCTCTCTGAAATGAGATCTGCAGAACTCCTCCTGACAGTGGCAAGACTCTTCTTTGGGGTAGGAGAAATGCCCCTTGTTAAAGGTATTCAAGATAAAATATATGTCTTTATTTTACTTGTTATCAAGACCGTGATTCTGATACTTCGTATTGCTTTATAATATTAAAAGTGAGATCAGAAGAGTATTGACTCTTTTCAGCTTTGATGTTGAAGAAGATTTCTGAGAAAAACCACATACAGCCAAGGAAACATATGGATCACTGAACAATTCAACCTAAAGTTCTCATTTGAGGCACAAATGATCAGGTTCACGTAATCCTATTCTGACAAAGTATGCAAAGACCCAGTTCTCTGGAAACAACGAGAATGCCAGGAAAAGTAGCAAAGTAGATGGAATCAGTTACAGTGGCAATGGGTACATTAGAAAACCTGAAGGATCAGTTTAGAGACGGATTATCATGGAGAAAGTTTGTATGATTGCAGAGTTAAACCAAACTGAATGCACATAATATATCTGTACTTTTGTTTCTCCATTTGACTTGAATTATGGGTAAGCAATTTTGAAACAAATGACAATAATAATTATTTGAAACTGCATATCCATAATAAAACACTATGTAACTTGTTCTATTCACTTGTAGCAGCTTTACAGATGACTTTAAAAACTAAATATATTTTCTGTTACAATATTATTTAGTACTATGACCGAAAAAAAAGTAATGGAAGAATAAACAGCCTATTCAGACTATAAGAAAACAGCTTTGTATGTAAGCAGGATGGTGTAGAGCACGGGTGTCAAATTTGCGGCATCACATTGCCATCACATGATATTTTGTAACGTTTTTCCCATTCGCGGAACTGGGGTGAGTGTGGCCTGCTGCACATGATGCATATGGCCCATGGGCCTCCAGTTTGACACCCCTGGTGTAGACAGAAAAAAAATCAAAATTCTGTTTGGGATAGCACACAGGTTATTTCTAATGCTACTATCTATCTTTCAAGAACTGTTCTACCTGTTTCCAATCCTCTGACTCTTATGCATGTGAGATAAAGGATCTCTATATGCTGCTTTCTGAGGATTAAAGTATAAAATTTCAAAAAAGGAAATTAATTTCAAAAATACAAACCTCCTGGTCATCTAATATAGAGGTATATGGTCAGGAAAACCAAATCTTTATTGGGAAACAAACCAATCTCACAGATAAACAAAAGCAAACTTTATTTTAAAAAGTAAATTTTAAATATAAAAATACAAATATTCAATCCTGAAGAAGCTGTTGGTAGAGCTCTCCAATCATACTAAAAGCTGTTTAAAAGAAATGCATGAAAGAAAATGCAATATTCCAAAAAGATTATAAGACAGTAGTGTTTTGTCACAAATGGCTCATATTAAATTTATTTTATTTTGCTCTAAAACAATTCTTCCTGACTCTGGGTAAATTACCCAAAATTGCATAAAAGTGGTTTTTCTTTATTGTTAAGGACACCTTAACAATAATCCCATTACTAATCACAACAGAGACATTTAAATTTACTTAAGATTTTCATATGTACTAAAATATATTAAAAATCTCCCAAAATACCCCTATTAAAGTGAAAACCAATGAAATTACCAATAGTAATTATTGAAATGAAATGTCATAAAGTTTATTCTTCGATATTGTTTTTTTAGTACAAGTAGTCCTCGAATTATGACCATTCATTCAGCAACCATTTGAAGTTATGATAATGCTGAAGGAAGAGACTTACAACTGACCCTTGAAATTCAGTAAGACTTTCTGATAAGTGTTTTTGGGTAATGAAGGAAAAATTTTGGGAAGCATTTTTCTAAAGCCTCATAAAACAACAGAACTGGTTAGGCATTTCAAATTAATTTGATAGGTTACAAGAAAATTATATAGAAAATTGGTATCTTCCATGCACAACCTGTTATGGAGTTCTCTGAGGTTGAAGAGTAAAACTTTACAGGTCTCCCAGCTTGCAATTCAAGAGGCAACCAGTCATTAGTCACCTATGAATGATAGGTAGGATTCAGTGCAGGTGGCCACTGAATTCGGTAGAAAAGAGCCAGAGACTCTCTTTGGGAAAGTACCAAGCACTAAATCATATACTAAAATAACAGTGTAACAGTGGAGGTCAGCACAGTTCTGTAAGAGATATTTAAACTTCTCATTAAGTTCAGTCAGCTCTACAACAGGAAATTTAAACTTCCTTGTTGGAAAACTGTTTTTTGTGGATATTTTTTTTTAGTGAATCTGATGTCTGCTTGGGCTCCTCTTAACATTCCTGTCTCTTAACTCTTATTGTATTAGTTTGTGGTGTTACATAATTTACTAGCCAAGCAAAATTATCTCTGAAGGGTCCAAATATTTGACTAAACTATTACCGTGTTTCCCTGAAAATAAGACCCTGTGTTATATTTTTTTGAACCCTGAAATAAGCACTTGGCCTTATTGCCATGCGCTCAAAAGCCCGATTGGGCTTATTATCAGGGGATGTCTTATTTTGGGGGAAACATGGTAGCTTTAGCTTCGCCTTGGCTACTAGTAGATACAAACATACATACACACAGTCTGGTTTGTGTGTATTGGGACAATGATACATTTTTTGACATCTGAGCTACCATCACACTGAATCTGAAATGAAACACTCAAGATGTGAGTGAAGACTCTCAACTTTAATTTAAGGGGTTTGAAAAAAGTACAGCATTAACCATTGAAGGAATTACAACTATTTTAATACACCCAATCACATTTTTGATGGCTCATAAATGATGGACAAACAGAATTATAAATATAAGTATTGTTTTTAATACTTGGATGAAAATCCTTTGCACTCAATGACTGCCTGAAGTCTAGATCTCGTGGACTAGCCTCAATGCTGAATTTCCTTCTTTGAGATGCTTTGCCTGCTTTTTACTGCAGCTGCCTTCAGCTGTTGCTTGTTTGTAGGTCTTTCTGCTTTCAGTCTTGTCTTCAATAAGTAACAACATGCTCTATTGGGCTGAGATCAGATGACTGACTTGGCCAGTGAAGAATATCCCATTTCTGTGCCTTGAGGAACTCTTGGTTGCTTTTGTTGTATGTTTTAGGTCATTATCCATCTGCAATATGAAGGGGCATCCTATCAGTTTTGCAGCATTTGGTTGAATCTGAGCAGAGAGTATAGTCCTATACCCTTCAGAATTCATCCTGCTACTTTTATCAGCAGCCAGGTCATCAATAAACGCCAGTGACCCAGTTCCACTGGCAGCCATACATGCCCATGCATAACACTGTCTCTGCCATGTTTGACAGATGATATAGTGTGCTCGGATCACGAGCTGCTCCTTTCCTTCTCCATATTTTTTTCATCTTTATAGTACAAGTTAATCTTGGTATCATCAGTCAAAAGAATCTATTCCAGAAGTGGGAAGGCTTCTTAAGGTGTTTTCTGACAAAGTCTAATCTGGCCTTCCTGTTCCTGAGCGTGGCCAGAGTTTGCACCTTGTTATAAAGCCTCTGTATTTACATTCATGACTCCGTCTCTTGGCTGTAAACTTTAACAATGACACATCTACCTCAAGAGTGTTCTTGAGCTAGATGTTGTGAAAGAGTTTTTCTTACCCAATGGCAGAATTCTGTAGTCATCCACTTTAGTTATCTTTCAGGACTTTCCAGGCCTTTTAGTGTTGCTGAGCCTGCTAGTTAATTCCTTCTTTTTAAGAAAGTTTCAAAATATTGTTCTGGCTATTCCCAGTGTTTTTGCGCTCTCTCTCATAGATTTTGCTTTTTTAGCCTAATGATGGCCTCTTTCACTTTCCTAGCACCTCTTTGGACCTCATGTTGAGTGTTCTAGTGAACAGCTACCAAGTGCAAATGTAACACTCAGAACTTCATACTTTTATCTGCTTGATTTGTCAGAGTAACAAGGGAGCAGGCCACCCCCACCATGAAAATGTTTCTCAGCCATTTATCCATCACCAAATACAGGGACTGGTATATTAGAATGGCTGTAATTCCTCAGTGGTTATTGTCCCAGTATATACAAACCTGATTCTCTTTTTTTCATAGTGTGTGTTCGTGTTGCCAAAATTTTCCTGGACTTTCCACAACTGAAAATTCCAATTTTTAATAAGATGCTATGGGGAGATAGTAAACCATTTTTTTCTAGCTTCTCAAGTCAAAAGTTTCTCTAGTGTTCTGCCCTAATAAGAGTGTTTTTATTCTAAAGCTCTAATAGAGGAACCATGGTATCTGAATCAGAACATGACCAAGAGTCACATCACACTGCACAAGATAGGGAACATATTCAGTGGCAGGAAAGGGACGGTGTATGAGCCCTGTCCATTTGGCAAACTATTTATCTTAAATAGTTAAAATAAATGCTTCAGAAATTTTCACTATTAAATATGATTGTTTAAAAAATAAACAGCCGTGACTCATAGAAATGAATGTATTTTCCTTATGAGGAAGGAAAGCATTGGCTTGTGGAAAGAGTATATGGTACTTCTCAAACTGAAGTTCAACTGTAGCATTACACATTACATTATTTCTCAGTAGTAATAAAACACATCTTTACCTGAATTCCTAGAGAACACGTCTAAACTTATATCCAGACTAATGTCAAAGTATTCTAGATGGAAGATGCCAGATGGAGATGGGATTGGGTAGAATATGTGCAATGAAACTGTTTCTTTGCTTCAAGTCCTGCGTATTATCCACCTCCCAAAACACTGTGTTTGACCCCAAAAAATGCCTATCATTTCACAAAAGAAAAGACAATCATACTGGACAACATTTCCCACTCTAAGTCCCAAATATTTCTAGCTGCATCCAATTTATATAGTCTATTCACATATAGCAATATCCCAGGCAGACATTGACAAAAATCCAGTTCACTGTAAGGTACACCTTGGAATACTCTAATGGGAAAGGGAGGGGGAAATTTTATATTTAGTTTCTGCATATAATATAATTCAATTTAAATCATTTTTAACAAAACTCATATTGCTAATATGACTTATAATTGTTTTCATATAGACTGAAATAAAATATACTAAATTGCTGATACAAATTGCTGATACACTATACACTTGCAATACTGTGTACAAAATGCTGCAATGCTCTAGAGAGTTCAACAAACTTTTATATATTCATAAACATAAAAAATATGACTGTCAAATACTTTCTGAACCCAGGAATTAATGTGTGAGGTCTTCTGCTACTGCTATAGAAAAAAGTGATAATATTTTGGATTTTTAAGTCAAAAATCCACTAGTTAAAGACAATGGAGACAATGCAGTATATATAGACTAGAATAATCACTTTATGTTTATGGCATAATAAAGCTAGGCCACAATTAATCTTGACAAATCTTCTATTTCTGCAGCTTACTTCTAGCAAATACTTAGGGATTAACTAACTCACACTTCAAAGTAAAGAATTATTATAAATATATCAGGAATAAAACAACTCAAAATTTTCTCTTTTTATACTTTTACTACATGTTTTATTAAATTAGGAATGTTCTTTCTCTTATTTACATTGCAGAGCCTAAATTTAAGTAACCATTTCAGATTTTATCTAAAACAAGTTATATCAAATTCAAGTAGAACTTTGTGAAAATGTAGGCTATAACTTTTAAGCAAAGATCTCATGTGGAATGTGAAATGGTGCATATTGTGTACCCAGTTTTATTTCAGCTTTTAAGACCATTTCAGATGCGAGACATGGTCTTAAAAGTCAGGCCAATCATTAATTCTGACTGAGCCAGAGGAAGTAATTATTCTCACATTCTAAAGTTCATGCAATATATATATGAATTGCCCAGATTATCATATAATTACTGTTCTCTGCCACCAGACTGTAATACCCAAATCTAATGTCATATTTCCTCAAAGCCTAATATTTGTGTTTAATATTAATCAGCCTAAACCCTTTTGTAAGAGAACTTTCACTTAGGAAAATTTGAGAATACAAAAAGTTGAGGGTCTGCAGTATAAATAATTATATATCCTATAGATCATGGGTGTCAAACTTGTGGTGTCACGTTGCTGTCACATGACATATTGTGACATTTTTCCCTTCGCGGAGCTGGGGTGGGTGTGGCCTGCGCCTGATACATTCAGCCCGTGGCCCACCAGTTTGACACTCCTCCTATAGATATATCTATACATCTGCAGAGCCATCAATTACAAACTTACAATAGGATATATTAGACCAATATTACAAACAGATAAAATAGCATATTTTAGGGTGTAAATTTTAACATCTACCTTGTGCTTTCATTATACATGTATAAAGTTACAAGTGGCAGAAAAGTTGTTTGACAGCAAGAATTTGAAACAAAGTCCCAGAAAATTCAAGCAAAAATAAAAACTATGAGGGAAAAAAAGCAACACAACCTTAAATGAGTTAGTTGGCTTTTCTTCCAGGAAAATGCAGCAGCTTGCTAGATTCACCACCCTGGTACAAATGGCCAAGTGTGAACATTTGTGTTTAACCACAGTAATATGAACACGGGGAGAATGTACATTATTTCATCATCATATGCTTTTCTTCATTTGGAGAGGAAAAAAAAGAAAGATAAGTGACTCACCAGATTGAACACAGTTTCTACAATATCCCTGTTGGATACTTCCCCAACTTCCACCAATCCTGTCAGAACAGCAAATTTCATCCTGATACCCCGGATAGGGATGCCTGGATTCAAAGACTGCTTTTCAGCTGAGCTTCCATCTTTTCCTTGCCCAGTAGTACCACCACCACCTTCACCGCGGCCTCCTCCTTTATCATCCCCTGTTGACGGCGAGGAAGAGCTCTGCCTTTCTTCACTAGCCATAGTTAGTTCACTTCCAGAAACACAGAACAGCCACTCTAGCCTGGATCTTCAGGTCCAGTTCTTAAAGCACCTTGAAAGGCAGCGCAGCAAACTCGAGTCGCGACTCCTCCTTTTCTTCACTCAGTGGCAGGGCCTGGGCAATGGTCTGTGGAAAGAAGGTCATTCCAGAAAGACAACAGTTAAGCATACAGGGCATTTTGTTAAACAATATCTACAAGCCTGCCATCTACCTGGCTATAAAACTCTGCTCCCTTCTTGAAGCACACGCCTCCCTCTCTCCCTCAATAAAACCAGGAGCAACCACACCGCACAGGTAAGCTCCTCCTCGCTGCAAATGTTCAACTTGCTGGCACCCGAGAGGGAGAGGGTGGGAAAAAATGGTTTCCTAAAAGATTGTTCTTATTTAAAAAAAAAAAAAAAGATATTATAGATCTGAAGAGGCAGCACCTTCCCCGGGGCTATTCTCCAGCCTCTCTCTCTCCTCCTGGCTGCTGCTGTCCTTGTCTTTCAGCAGCTCCGGTAGGAGCAAGCGCTCTCCCTGCTTCTTGCCCCTCGCGCGCGCAGTCACAGGTGCAAGGACGAAGTCGGGCCAGCTGGGAAGTTCGCACTCACCCAGCCGAGCTCTCCGCTCCCGGGACGATCGGGGCCAAAGGGCAGGGAGACGCGCCTTCTAATGCCCGGGCATGGAGATAGATGTCTTCTTTCGTTTCTCCGCCACCAGACTGGCGCTATGCCGACCTGAATTGGATGGAAACCAAGCGGGAGGTTCCGCTTTATGGGAGGGGGAAGACGCCTGAAAGTTTTTTGGGGGGTTTTTTTTTCCCCCCCTCCGTGCAGCTGCTTCACTCTGCAGTCGCCACGGTTAGCTCGTCCATCGCTTCCTGCTCGCTCCGGTTGCTGCCGCCATGATAGCGCTAAGCCGAGCCCGAGGAGAGTTGCCGGGCGAGTCACAATGCGCCTGCGCGGTCAGGAAACAGGCGGGGCGGGCTACGAGCGGGAGGCAGCGGGCTCGGAAAAAGAGGCTTCCGCGCAGCCTCAGGTGAGTTAGGTGTGTCCAGGTGAGAGACGCAGCGTACAAAGTAGAAAGAAGAAGAGGCTGGCCTCTGTTTCCCCCTACGGGAATGGAGGCAGCTTCCAGTTGAAAACCGCCGTTAAGAAGGAAGATGTAAAATCCGTTTTTTAGTATTGGCTGAGACGCTGAAGCGAATCCCGTTTCTCCGTTGTTTGGGGAAGGAAACTGATGATTGCTAAGAGTCGGGTGGGATATTAGATGTTACGGTTCATTTGGAAGTGCAGTCTTGTCAATAAGGATTTGGGTTTTAATCACATTGAATTCAGCAGGAAATGTATTTTCTCTTGGAAGAAAAAATCAGGACATTACTACAGAGGGAAAAAAATGTCGTTCTCTGCTCCTGGGATAATTATAAGAACATGAAACTTCTTTTGGCTTGTCTGCAGTTTACAAATAATTTTTAAAGTGGATCCCCCCCCGCATTTGTGTCATACTAAATAGGGTGGTTAAGGCATCAAAAAAATCTGAAATCTTAAGATTATGAATTCTAATCCTGTTTTGGGGACAAAGCCAGATGGATGGACATGGGCCAGTTGTTTTCTCTCGGCCCTATAAACAGGGCAATGTCAAACCATTTCTGAATAAAACTTGCCAAGAAAATTGAAAGGACTTGTCCAGGCAGTCATAGAACTTAGAATAATAGAATTGGAAGGGACCTCAGAGGCAGTGGTGAAATCCTTTTTTTTTTTTACTACCAGTTCTGTGGGCGTGGCTTGGTGGGTGTGGCTTGGGTATGGCAGGGGAAGGATATTGCAAAATCCCCATTCCCACCCCACTCCAGGGAAAGGGTACTGCAAAATCCCCATTCCCACCCCACTCTGGGGCCAGCCAGAGGTGGTATTTGCCGGTTCTCTGAACTGCTCAAAATTTCTGCTACCAGTTCTCCAGAACCTGCTGGATTTCACCCCTGCTCAGAGGTCTTCTAGTCCAATCCCTTGCTCAAGCAGGAGAAATACCATTGCAAACAAATGGTTGTCCAGTCTCTTTTTGAAGCCTCCAAAAATCACCAAGAATCAGACATGGTTGAATGGAAGGAAAAAAACATAGGGCTTGCATATAATTGAAATAATTTTCTTTGAGCATCTGAATCTAGATTCAACCTGTTTAACCTCCCAAAATCGCTGAAGCAATTGCAAATAAATAAAATCTTTGTTTGGGGATAAATCAATAAACATTACTAAAAAGGGGAACAATAGCCCATTGCTAAATTGCATGTTCTGCACAATCAAAAACCAAGCATTTCCAAGGTTAGAAAATAGGTTAGGGAACTAAGTTTACAGTCTTTGGGCTTTGAATGTATTTTATACATTTTGCATTTACTGAAATAATGAAACACACATAAGCAAGTAGTTTTAGTTGAATGCACTGGCACATATTTTTATATCTAATTAAGAATCTGGAAAAATCTAAGCATATAATTAAAACATAAAATCTTAACATATAATTCACATGTAATAATTCAAACAAATAATTCAGTATGCAAGTGACTGATGAGTTGCAAAGTCTTATTGCATATAATAACCTAGCTTTCAGAATAGCTGTGCTCATTCGGAGAACCTGCATGGTTTTGCAAAACCACATACTTTTCATCTCATCTTGAATTTCCTGTTTTCTTATGTTTTAAAGTGTGCAAATGCACAACAAAATGTAAATGATATATTGCAAGCACAGGTGTTTGCAATGGGGTAATTGATGGCATGTTGAAAAAAAGATGATTTACATATTGGTTGTGATGCAAGTACTAACATGAATCCTTCACATGACATTGTGCCCTTTGCAAAAATCCATAATGAAAAATACTTTTAAAGTACCTCAAAGTTTTTGTTACTGTTATACTCCCATTTTATTACTGTTCTTTTAAGAATATTGGTAGTCATCTTTAAAGCCCTTCATGGCATGGATCCAGGCTACTTGAGGGACTGTCTCATCTCACTAGGATTGACCCATCCCATGCACCCTGGCAGAGAAGGCATGCTGCGGGCCCTGATTATTCCAGCTGGCAGGGTTGAGGAAGGCCTTCTCTGCCATGGCATCTGCTCTCTGAAACATCTTGCCCCTCCCATGTGACGTTGACCTCTTCCAGTTAGTTGGGGCCCCAATGGGGGAGCATCACAGTGGTTGATTAACAACAGATCCCACTTCCTTCCACCCTGCTCCTCTCCCCATTTGTAATTGGATCAAAGCGTTTGCGGGTATTTTAGTCTGTCTGTCTGTCTGTCTGTCTGTCTGTCTATCTATCTATCTATCTATCTATCTATCTATCTATCTATCCTATCTATCATATTTGCAAGCCCCCAGAGTTACCTTGCTAGTAAGATAGGTGGCCAATAAACTTCATAAATAAATAGATAAATAAAATAAAATTGCATTTTATATCTTGATTCTTGCATCAATGCAGCATTTGAACTTTTTTATTAAAAATGAAGTCTAAGCAAGTTAATTTACCAAGATTAGGGTCAGTAGGCTTCTAAAATTTCATATAGTTTGGGCCATATGCGAGCACAACACCTCTTTGCTACGAATTAAAGCAAGCTTCCACCCAAGGCTGAAAAAGATGCTTCTATCTTAACTTTTAAACTAGCAGTTTCCACATTTTTCCCTTCCCTTTTCTCTTCCCTTATTCTTTCCGTATTTTCCCTACTGTTTGCTTTTGTGCTTTTTTTTTGTATGTTATGTTATAAACCAATAAAATTGTTAATAAAAAAATAAAGTAGCAGTTTCCTTTTTCAGATTTATAACCTTCAGCAGAATCTGCAGAGGAGGGTTTAAAATCAGCAAGATGGCAGATGGAACATCACAGTGCCAGTACCATTCATTTTGATGTGATGTTGGCAAGTGTGTGAAAGACACACAGCTTATGGAGCAGGGTCCCATCTGCCATCTTCCTGGTTTTGTTCCCCTGCAGATACAACTGAGCTGATTTAAGGAATAGCAAAGAGATTCCGTGGTTGATCTGAAGAAAAGATCGAATGGAGATTGTCAGGGAATTGCGCAACAGGTGTCTAAATGAAATAAGAGACACTGACACGAACTTACAGTTTTATATAAATAAATATATTTTAGATCTATATTTACAGCAAACAATATAAACAGGCAAACAGGAGCATCATGAAATAAATCACAGAGCATACAGGGCACACAGAAGAAAAAGGTGGGGGGGAAGGGAAACCCCCCCCCCTCCACTCCCATAGCAACCAATCACAGTGCAGATTGCTTCACGCAGGAGCCAGCAGTCTCCAATCAACTACAACTGTGTGTTCTGGCTCATTGTACAACCCATTGTACCAGCTACTAAATTTAAATATCTTAACCAAGAATCTTTTTAAAATGTTTTAGGACTGATTAATTTAAATCTCTGTTAAATGTAGTAGTATTTATTTTTAATTTTTTATGAAAGATTTTTTTTAAAAAAGAAAAGCTAATACAAACTAATATTTAATGATTAAATTTATATGCCGCCTATCCTGATATCAATGATGCATTTGTATACTTGCAAATATAAAGTAAGAAAAATAAAAATAAAAAATCAAATAGGAAACTAAAAGTGCAAAAAAGGGTAGAAAAGGAAAAAGATACAAAGAAGTAGCCTCCTATGTTATAAATACAATTATTATTTTTTTCTCTTTTTTTTATATTATTTTTTTTATTGAAAAGTTTTACAAAAAAGAAATACAAAAATTTCCCCCCATGTTCCCCCCACCCTTTCCCCCCCTTCATCCCCCCCTCCCCCCCAGACTTCCCAGAGCAAAATACAAGGTATTTCATTTAATCAATCATAAACTAGATTAATCTACTTATCCTCAAAGTACTAACTCCCCCCCTGAAACCTTAACTCCACTATAGATAACCTAATACTTCTAATACTAACATTCATTCATAAGCTATTTGATATTTTCTTGTCTGATACTTATTTTGAATATAATCAATCCATCTTCTCCATTCCGATACGTATCTTTCTTGCGTGTGGTCCTTCAAGTACGCTGAGATTTTCGCCATTTCTGCTAGGTTGGTTACTTTCAATATCCACTCTTCAATAGTAAGCAGAGAGTCCTTCTTCCAATATTGAGCTACCAGCAGCCTAGCTGCTGATATTAAGTTCAAAATCAATTTAGTCTCTGAAACTGTACAGTCCTTAGTTATACCCAATAGAAACAATTGAGGAGTAAATTTCAACCTTCTTTTCAAAATGTTCTGCATCACCCACCAAATTTTTATCCAAAATGCCTTGATTTTCTTACAAGTCCACCATATATGATAATAGGTTGCATCATCACATTCACATCTCCAACATTTAGCTTGCAAATCCGAGTACATATATGATAATTTTTTAGGATCTAAATGCCATCTGTAAAACATTTTATAAAAATTCTCTCTCAGATTTTGTGCTTGCGTAAATTTAACATTTCTGACCCAAATCTTTTCCCATGTTTCCATCATCACTGGTTCCTGAAAGTTTTGTGCCCATTTTATCATACAATCCTTAACTAATTCTGTTTCTGACTCTATTTCCAATAATGCATTATACAACCTTTTGATATGCATCTGGCTTTGATCTCTAATCTGTTTCACCAAATTTTCCTCATTTTGCATAAAACCAAATTTTTGATCTTCCCTCCATCTAGCTTGTAGCTGACCATACTGAAACCAAGTATAAATTATCCCTTCTTCTTTTAAAAATATGGAACGCTTCATGAATTTGCGTGTCATCCTTGCGCAGGGGCCATGCTAATCTTCTCTGTATCGTTCCAATTTTAGTATATGTGCTGCCGAAGCGAGCACATAAATACAATTATGAATTTACCTTTTACTCTATGGTTACAACATAACTCCCATAAATCATAACTTCACTTTTTTCTGTTTTACACAAAAAGTTTGCATGAGGTCTTTTCTTTGCTCAAAGAAGTCAATTGAGCAATTTTAGCAAGTTCCATCATTTACTAAATATGTTGTTGGTACCAACTCATATCTGTCAATCTCAGTCCAGCCAAATACATCTGTTAAATTCCTGTGTGAGCCAGAACCAACTTCTGCTCCAAGATGCTATTGGGATGTGTAGGCCCAGTTAATTTCTACCTTTACTGCACAGCTCCTCTGGCATGCCAGTTATGTCCTTTCCAGGGTGAGATGGCTTTCCAAACAGTCACTCAGACCTGGTCATCTCATAGCTCAAATATTGCAATTTATTCCACATGGGCTGCCCTTGAGGGCCACCCAGAAGTTTCAACTGGTCTAGAATTCAGTGACACAAATTGTATATGCTTCATCAACATGTCCACTTGACACATCTGCTTTGTGAGTCAGTTTACTTTCTCTGAAGTGTCTGCACTCTGGAACAAGGTCCCTTCATGAGTCTTTTACCCTGATTTTGGTCCAGAAGGTCTTCAAAACCTGTCTATACTCCCAAGCTTTGGAATAGAATGAATAAGGTAATGGTAAAGGTTCCCCTCGCACATATGTGCTAGTCGTTCCCTACTCTAGGGGGCGGTGCTCATCTCCGTTTCAAAGCCGAAGAGCCAGTGCTGTCCAAAGAAGTCTCCGTGGTCATGTGGCCGGCATGATTAAACGCCAAAGGCGCATGGAACGCTGTTCCCACCAAAGGTAGTCCCTATTTTTCTACTTGCATTTTTTATGTGCTTTCGAAGTGCTAGGTTGTCAGAAGCTAGGACAAGAAACGGGCGCTCACCCCATTACGCGGCACTAGGGATTTGAACCAGTGGTGAACTCCAAATGACAAATGACACAAATTTTTGATATTCAGAAAGGAGTACGACAAGGATGTCCCATGTCACCGCTAATATTTATAATAGCATTGGAGGTATTATTAAACGAAATAAGGAACGAGGAAGAAATCAAAGGACTCAAGATCCGGGGAGAGGAGTACAAATTGCTCACCTTTGCAGACGACGTAATTTTCAACTTGGAAAACCCAAGACGATCTGGACCCAGACTGATGTCGATGATAGAACAATACGGGGAAGTCGCGGGCCTCAAAATAAACAAACAAAAAACAAAAATAATGACGAAAAATATGACCCAGACTCAGAGATTGGAATTAGAAGAAGAATTAGGAATCCAATTAGTAAAGAAGATAAAATATTTAGGTATTTGGCTGACGGCGAAAGCAACCACGATCAAAGAAGACAATTACACGAAATTACTAAAAGAAATTAAAAAAGACCTGGAAATCTGGAACAGGCTACAATTGTCATTGATGGGCAGAATCAGTTCAATTAAAATGAATATATTACCGAGGGTACTATATCTATACCAGGTAGTACCATTACATCCAGGAAGGGACTTCTTCAAAAATCTCAACAAAATTACAATGACCTACATATAGCAGGGAAAGAAGGCTAGAATTAAGATTAAAGCGCTACAAGACACATGAGACAGAGGAGGCCTCGCAGTACCAGACTGGGAGCTATATTATAAAGCAGCCGGATTGACCTGGATCAAAGAATGGATGAGATTAGATGACAAAAGAATGTTATATCTAGAAGGCTTTTATCTCATACGAGGATGGTACGCATTCCTATGGGATGGACTAGGCAAACAACACATGTACTTCCAAAGACACATAATTCGGGCCTCACTCTTCAAGATTTGGCAGGGAATTAAGAAAACCTATTATACTAAAATACCAAAATGGTGGTCCCCGATGGAGGCATTGATATTTCCAAATACCCTTGAAATCGGAAAGATTATGAGATACCAAGATTTACTGAATCATGAAGGAGAACTTACTCCAAGACATCAACTCCAAAATGGCGATATAAATATTGATTGGTGGCACTATACTCAAATATACTCAAGATACAAGGCGGATAAAATCAAATATGGAATTGTAAAAGATCTGAACGAACTGGACAGAATTTTATTAGGAGCAGACCAGAAAATGATTACTAAAACATATAACTACCTTTTGAGAGATAAATTAATAGAAGAAACAGTTAAACATAATATGACAATGTGGGCCAGGGACATAGGACATAATATTCAATTGGCTGACTGGGAGAAATTATGGAAGCAGAACATTAAAATGACAAGAGCCACATCTTACAAGGAGAACCTCATTAAAATGTTTTATAGATGGCACTTACCACCAGCCCGACTTGCCAAAATACACCCAAACACTTCGGCGTTGTGTTGGAAATGTAAATCAAAAAAGGGGACATATTATCACACTTGGTGGAAATGTAGGAAAGCCCAACACTATTGGCAAGATATAAAAAATATTATTGAAGAAATAACGAACATTCAAATAGAAAACAGTCCAGAATTTTTTCTATTTGGCATGATAACGGCACAACATCTTAAGGAAACGAAGTATCTCATCACACATATCTTGACAGCAGCAAGACTACTGTTCGCGCAAAACTGGAAATCAGACCAACTCCCATCCAAAGACAAAATTGTTGCAAAGATAACAGAGTGTGCTGAAATGGACAGATTGACGCTGGAACTCCAGGAAAAGGAAGAAAGCGAATACTATCTTGTATGGCACCAATGGTATCAATGGCTGGAAAGGAAAATCAGCAAAAATGTAGAGGACAGAAATTAGGGTAAAGACTTTCACAAGGAGATGAACCCATAAGAAATGTAAATTTGTAGTGAAAAGTTATAACATTGGAATTAGACATTTAATAATTACTCTTTATTAAACTATATAAGCTCAATAACATATATTCTGTTGATGACAAAAGCGTAAATGTAAAATGTTAGGTGGGTTTGTAGGTGGTGGTTTTTTTGTTTGTCCTTGTATTGTATTGTATTGTATTGTCTTTATATCTGTGTTTATATTTAATAATAATAAAAAAAAATTTTAAAAAATTTTTTTGCTACCAGTTCTGTGGCGTGGCTTGGTGGGTATGGCGTGGCTTGGTGGGCATGGCAGGGGAAGGATACTGCAAAATCTCCATTCCCACCCCACTCCAGGGGAAGGATACTGCAAAATCCCCATTCCCTCCCCACTCTGGGGCCAGCCAGAGGTGGTATTTGCTGGTTCTCTGAACTACTCAAAATTTCCGCTGCCGGTTCTCCGAACTGCTCAAAATTTCCGCTACCGGTTCTCCAGAACCTGTCAGAACCTGCTGGATTTCACCCCTAATTTGAACCGCTGAACTGCCAACCTTTCGATCGACAAGCTCAGCGTCTTAGCTATCCCTGTTTCTGATTAATTATTTTTGGAATTAGTTTTAATTTATTTTTATCTAATTTATTGTATTTTTGTACAGAGTAAGGAAGATGACCCTACCATTAATATGCAGAAGCAGTTGCCCAAGCAAAATAAAGATTGAATTATTTTCTTTTAAGTCTACAACAGCTAGATAACATTTGAAAGCTATTTAGAGAAACATCTCCCTAATTCACTGAATATTAAAAAAGGAGATAAGCACAATCAGATATGGAAGTTTCTGTTATTATAGTCAACATCAGCAAATATTGTTTTAGCCATCATGTGGAATTGATTTCACGGTCTAATCTACCTAGTGTGGCTGATAATTTTGTTATTTTTATGTGTTCTTTAAACCTAAATATACTTGGAGTCAGGCAGCATCAAAACTAAATAAATAAAAACTACATACACGGAAGAACAAAAGTTTCTAAATTGTTCAATTAGGGGTAATGGAAGTTTTGATTTGAAGTAACTGGCATTCAACAATAAATAAGAGGACAGTGGTAAGAAAACTTTCTCCTCGTAAGAAGAGCTGGAAGAAAAGGTTAAATTTGTTTTCCTTTCTCTGACTTATGTTGTAAGAGAACATTTGCTTTTGTGCCTTATCAGTATATTTTTCAGTGCTGCTTTAATATAAGAAAATATATTTATATTTTAATATTAAGCAAAGCATTACATTGTGCATGCTAATAAAAGTCTCCTATGTTTAGCATCTTAGTCAAACAATATTAGATAACTAATTACAAAATTGTGATGATTGGTCAGGCTGGATTCCTTGTTACAGCTATATTCATTTCTCTGATACACAGATTTTAAAAAAAAACTCACTTAATCTGCTGTCTTCTTACGGAAACTCTGCTAAAGAAATCTGGATACTAGATATAGTACTTAAAAATATAAGCCTGCCTTAGTAGAACTGCAACAGGATTTGTCATGAGAATAGGAAACAAGGAAGCTGCAAATTCAATAGTATCTTTGGGAAAACCCCTTCAATACATATGGAAATATATTTTTATTGCAAAGGCCAGGGTAATATATTACAAATATAATTGTTTTGACAATGTACCAAAATTTCATTTGGATTGATAAAGCCAATTAAAAATGTTCCAATTCGCAAGACTGTTTTAAAATCTGTATGAAGATATTGTGGTTCATTTATCCAGGTCTTCCCTGTCCAGAAGTTATTGCAATAGATTTATACACCACTTCATAGTGCTTCACAGCCCTCTCCAAGCAGTTTACAGAGTCAGCATATTGCCCCCAACAATCTGGGTCTTCATTTTACTGACTTTGAAAGGATTCAACCTTAAGCCGGTGAAGATCGAACCCCTTGGCAGTGGGCAGAATCAGCCTGCAATTCTGCATTCTAACCACTGTGCCACCACAGCTCATTATATGCTGACTGTAGCTTTTGACATTTATTTATTTATTTATTTGTTTTAATCTGTATACCGCCCTTCTCCAACAGGACTCAGGGCAGTGAACAGCCAGAATAAAACAGAACATACAAAATTTAAAAACATTTTAAAAATAATTAAATATTTTTGGCCCCAATTTAAAACAACACAATTAAAATCAATTCAATTTAACCAAAACAGTGGGATCAAGCCAGCCCGGCTAGGTGAAATAAATAAGTTTTCAGAGCCCGACGAAAAGTCCGGAGGTCTGGTATTGTGCATATCTCGGGGGAGGTTGTTCCAGAGGGCGGGCGCCGCCACAGAGAAGGCTCTCCCCCTGGGGATCGCCAGCTGACATTGTCTAGCGGACGGCACCCTGAGGAGGCACTCTGTGTGAGCGTACTGGCCGGTGGGAGGCTATTGGTGGCAGAAGGCGGTCTCGTAGATACCCCGGCCCTAAGCCATGGAACGCTTTAAAGGTGGTCACCAACACCTTGAAGCGCACCCGGAAGACCACCGGGAGCCAGTGCAGCTCGCGCAGGAGAGGTCACATAGGAGCACCCCGTCGCTCCCATAATCCCCCGCGCGGCCGCATTCTGGACCAGATGGAGCCTCTGGGTGCACCCCAGGGGGAGCCCCATGTAGAGAGCATTGCAATAGTCCAGGCAGGAGGTGATGAGCACCTGAGTGACCGTGCGTAGGGAGTCCCGATCCAGAAAGGGACGCAACTGGAGTATCAGGCAAACCTGCTAAAAAGCCCCCCTGGCCACGGCCGTCATATACTCTTCTAAAGACAGCCATGCATCCAGGAGGATGCCCAAGTTGTGAGCCCTCTCCATGGGGGCCAGTGATTCGCCCCCAATAACCAGCGATGGCACCAGCTGGCTATATCGGGACGCCGGAAGCCACAGCCACAGCCACTCGGTCTTGGAAGGGTTGAGTCGGAGCCTGTTTCTCCCCATCCCGGTCTGCACGGCCTCCAGGCACTGGGACATCACTTCAAGGGCATCGTTGAGGTGACCTGGGGTGGAGATGTACAGATGGGTGTCATCAGTGTACTGATGGAACTCCACCCCAAAGCCACGGATGATCTCACCCAACGGCTTTACATAAATGTTGAACAGAAGGGGCGAGAGGACCGACCCTTGCGGCACCCCATAAACAAGGTGCCTCGGGGTCGACCGTTGCCCCCCTGTCAACACAGATTGCGACCGTTCAGAAAGGTAGGAGGAGAACCACCGCAAAACGGTGCCCCCCCCACCCCAACCCCTCCAATCGGCACAACATGATACCATGGTCGATGGTATCAAAAGCCACTGAGAGATCTAATAGGACCAGGATAGAGGAGCAACCCCTATCCCGAGCCCTCCAGAGATCATCCACAAACGCGACCA
The DNA here is from genome assembly GCF_059756535.1 of Pantherophis guttatus. Lineage (NCBI taxonomy): Eukaryota > Metazoa > Chordata > Lepidosauria > Squamata > Colubridae > Pantherophis > Pantherophis guttatus. The sequence goes on along the minus strand of NC_142070.1, from coordinate 28,050,333 downwards.
ATGCCGTTGCCTGAAGCCGGACTGGAGCGGATCTAGATAGACAGCTTCATCCAGGTACTGTGGCAGCTGCCGCGCGACCACACTCTCAACAACCTTCACAATAAAACGAAGGTTGGAGACTGGACGATAGTTAGCCAAAATAGCCGGATCCAGAGAGGGCTTCTTGAGGAGGGGCCTCACCACCGCCTCTTTCAAGGCAGCCGGCAGGACACCCTCCCTCAAAGAAGCTTTAATAATCCTCTGGAGCCAGCCTCGTGTAACCTCCCGGGAAGCCAGCACCAACCAGGAGGGACACGGGTCCAATAAACATGTGGCCGTGTTCAGCCGTCCCAGAATCCTGTCCACGTCCTCGGGAGCCATAGGATCAAACTCCTCCTAGATAACACTCTCAAGACCTGCCTCAATCATCCCATCTGGACATACCCAGTCAGTGGCCAGACCTTCCCGAATCTGAGCGATTTTATCATGCAGATACTGCACAAAATCCTCAGCTCGACCCTGCAAGGGGTCATCCCGCGCTCCCAGATGGAGGAGGGAGCGGGTCATCCTAAACAGGGTGGCTGGGCGATTATCTGATGATGCAATAAGAGCGGAAAAATAGCTAGATTTTGCTGCTTTTATCACCACTAGGTAGGTCTTAATATGAGACTTCACCAGTGTTCGGTCAGATTCGGAACGGCTGGTCCTCCAACTGCTCTCCAGGAGTCTTTTCCGGCACTTCATCTCCCTCAGCTCCTCGGAGAACCAAGGAGCTAGGTGAGTTCGGTGCCGGGTCAGAGGCCGCAAAGGCACGATGCGGTCCAAGGCCCCGGCGGCCACACTATCTCAGGCGGCCACCAGGTCCTCAGCCAAGTCATGAGCCAGAGTCTCAGGGATTGGCCCAAGCTCCATCTGGAACCTATCAGGATTCATCAGGCGCCTGGGGCGGAACCACCTAGTCGGTTCCGCCTCCCTGCGGCGGGGTGTAGCAGTTAGAAAGTCAAGTCGAAGGAGCGAGTGGTCAGACCATGACAAGGGTTCGATGACTATATCTCCTATATCAAGGCCATTCAACCACTGACCAGAGATAAAAATTAAGTCCAGAGTGTGCCCGCCTATGTGAGTGGGGCCATGAATTAACTGAGTCAGGTCCATGGCCGTCATGGAAGCATTTCGCCGATGGATGGCAGGTTAAAATCCCCCATGACCAAAAGCCTGGGGGTATCAACCGCCACCCCGGCTATGACATTGAGCAGCTCAGGCAGGGCCGTTGCCACATGGCAGGGAGCCAGGTACGTGATCAACAAGCCCATCTGCACCCCACGACCCCACTTCACAAAAAGGGACTCACATCCGGCTATCTGAGGTACAGTGGTCTCCCTTGGATCCAGACCTTCCTTTATAATAACCGCCACCCCCCCCCCCCGCCCCTGCCCTGAGCCCTCGGCTGATGGAATGCACGGAAGCCTGGTGGGCACATATCCACGAGGGGAACTCCCCCCTCCTGGCCCAACCAGGTCTCCGTAATGCCCGCTGGGTCTGCTGCCCCCTCCTGAATAAGATCGTGGATGAGGGGAGCTTTATTAACAACGGACCTGGCATTGCACAACATCAGCCGAAGGCTCTGGCCCTGAGAATCTGAACAGCCTGGGGAACGAGAAAAGCATTGGGGACCTGTGCGCAATCGCTCTAAGGTAGCGAGTGCACACTCCCCAAACATGATGTGACCCCCTGCTTCCGCCATATCTGCCCCTCCCACTCACTATACTGATAGAACAGCCCTCCCTAAATTGAACTCCAACCCCCTCCCTGACCTCTGGTTCTGCATCCCTAGTGTTGCAGCCTTCCGCAGAGGCTGGTCTTGACATGTCCACATTAGGATAATATTGATATGTGGAAGTTGTTCTTTCTTTTGAGAATTTATCTTTATGTGATTTACCTAATAAATATGACAGTAATCACTTTCCTATGAATCTATGGATATTCATACCATATTAAGTTTTCTTTTTGCCTTTTCTTTACAAATAGAATTAATCCATTTTCTCACACTGCAAAATTTCAACACTGGATTCTTCCTCTTTTGTTGAAGTATGTTGCTTCTCATGGGTTGGTTCTGAAAGATAACCTCTCTATTCCAACTGTCTTGTTTTTTGCAAGTAAAATATTGTGTGTTTCCTATATAAATCTATGCAAAACTTAAGTAAATTCCGTCTTCTGAGAAAAGACTGCATTGTGAGAAAAATACTATATTTAGCACAAGTGGACAAAAATTGGCAAGCTTTCAACATCCCTTTCCAACATTTTCAAGGGACACATGAGACAATTTTGTGAGAGATAAAATGTGGTTTTAAGTTTACTTTGATAAATAATATTACTGTTCCAATTGGATTCAACAAGATATGTTTTAATGACAAGGAAGTACAGCTTAAAACAGAAATCATTTTACTATTTTAAGAATAAAGTTATTAGAAAAGCTGATTATAAGAGCTCACACCAAAATAGACATTTTTGAGTGCGCTGTACAGATGGTATCCAATTACAAAACAGTAGTGGATAATGGTTCAGCCAATATTTGAGTTTATTATAAGAACTGAGGTGGTGCAGTGGTTAGAGTGCAGCACTGCAAGCTACTTCAGCTGACAGCTAGCTGCGGTTCAGCAGTTCAAACCTCACCGGCTCAAGGTTGACTCAGCCTTCCATTCTTCTAAGGTCAGTAAAATGAGGACCCAGATTGTTGTGGACAATATGCTGACTCTGTAAACCGCTTAGAGAGGGCTATAAAAGCACTATGAAGTGGTATATAAGTCTAAGTGCTATTGGTATTGCTATTAATTTCAGCTTTACATATATAGCCAATTGTGATTTATGATTGAACCATAGCTTAGTGCATTGTGTCAATCATATTAAATATTATAGTGGTAATATTCCTCTTGCACTTCATCCCCAACCCATGTTGCACCTGTTCCGCACTCCCATGCACCCTTTCCAACTTACACCATATCTTCACATCTCCTCCCTATTCTGCACAGCACCTCTCATGCATCCATCCTGACTCAAAAGCCCACCCTTCCCAAACCCAGACACCATCCATCCCAAACAAGGGAGGGGCAGAGGGAGGGAGGCAGGCAGGCAGGAAGGAAGGAAGGAAGGAAGGAAGGAAGGAAGGAAGGAAGGAAGGAAGGAAGGAAGGTTGGTTTTCAATACTCTTTGCCAGCTTCCCACAAGGAAAATCAATTAAATGGAGAAGCTGGCAGGAAGTAACAAGCTGCTCCTGCTCATTCTACTTTTTTGCCCGCCCATGGTCATTCTATTTCTCTACAATAGTACCTAGGTATTTATTGTTAATTGGTTCCAGGAACCATGATAAATACCAAAAACAATGAGTACCAAACTAATTTTTGTTATAAGGAATAATATAGTGAATCACAAAGCAGCCGACATAAACAAGTTCTAGCTTGTGCATCAAAGTACAAAACAAACAATGAGTATCAGGATAAAATTTTCATATCAAAATGTATTGAATACCAAATTAGATGAGTTTCAAAGCAGCTGAGTACCAAGGTACCACTGTATTTAAATAAGAAAATATCTCTGAATGGTTGATAAAACAGGTCACATATAATATAGTCTTCCAAACAACATTGCTACTGTACATTATTTTTCTTAATTTAACATACTTCAAGGCAGTGGTGGGTTGCCCCCGGTTCGCACCAGTTCTATAGAACCAGTAGTAAAATTGTTGGGAGGCTCCACCCACCGACCCCAACTTCATCAGAATGCTTCTGCGCATGTGCAGAAGAGTGCGTGTGCAAGTGAAGTGAGTGTGCGTGCATGGCCCCATTGCGAACCGGTAGTAAAGGTAAGTAGAACCCACCCATGCTTCAAAGACATATTTATCAATTTGTCTTACATAGTGGCATTTTCATACAACATCAGTGTGAACCATGGTTTTTTGGACAATCGATACTTTGTTCACACAACCACGTATTGCTTTCGAATTGTGGCATTGGAAAAGACTCTTGAGAGTTCCTTGGACTGCAAGAAGATCAAATCAGTCTCTCTTAAATAAAATCAACCCTGACTGTTCATTGGAAACAGATACTGAAGCTGAAACCCAAATACCTTGGCTACCAAATGAGAAGAGAGGATTCACTGGAAAGGATCCTGAAGTTGGAAAAGATTGAAGCAAAAAGAGAAGGGGACAGTAGAAGATTAGATGGTTAGATAGTGTCATCGACGCAATGAACATGAATTTGGGCAAACTCACAGTGGAGATCAGATGTGCCTGGCATGTTATGGTCGAAGAGTGTCACTAAGGCGTATCGCGAAGAGTCGGACAAGCCTTAGAGACTGAACAAATGCCCATATTTCTTATTGCAACTGCTTCTTGCCCTGAAGAGCAGTGGTGGGTTGCTACCGTTTCTCCCCGGTTCGCGAGGACTGGGCTGGTTTGGAGAACCGTTAGTAATTGCTGGCTGGCCACGCCCCCGAACCTGTACGCTCGATTGCCCCAACCGCCCGATGCTCGCTTACCCCACCCCCTCCACCCAGTCACTCCTCACTTATACTGTTGATCGTCAACACATTAAGAAACTGACAGACTCCATGAATGGAAGGATTATGACTGTTACTGAAAAGAAGGATAGCTATATTGGTCACTGATTTTTTTTTTTTGTGAACTGTTAAAAATGTTTATTTGTACATTTTGAGTTGTTTGTTTATTATTCTCACTTTAACAGATGCAAATAAATGAGTGAGATGGGAAAATTTTAATTTTTCATTTAGATGCATTCTGCACACTAATAGTTGCCCAATAATTGTGCACACATAGTTATTCTCCTAAGAAAGCGAACATCTCACTTTTATTTTCTTAAATGTTCATGTTTGAGGTTTATTAACATTTTGGATTGACCAAGAGAACTGTAGTTGTTCAATAATGAATCCTCCAAAATACAACTTGCCTAATAATTGTGCACAGACTGTATATTGAAAGTTCTAACTTTCAAATAGTATATTATTTGAGATTTTACATGTCCCTATTGCGATTTTCCCAGATGGCTTCTGACCAAAAAAGTCAATAGGGAGGGAAACCAGATTCACTTAATGACCGCATGATTCACTTATCAACTGCAGTGATTCGCGTAACAGCAATGGCAAAAAAGGTCATAAAATTGGGCACAACTCATATAACAACTGGCTTGCTAGGAATGGACATTCTGGCCCCCAATTGTGGTTATAAGTCGAAGACTACCGGCATTAAACCCATTTGATATTAACAAAAGTATTTTTCATGAAAAAAGCTTTATTTTAACACATAAAAATTAAAGAGAAGAATATCATTGTTTTAAATTTTTGCAAATATCTTCAATATCTGTACTCATACATCAGCTTGCAGGATGACTGTAACAGCTCTTTGTTGTGAGTTTTGTGTGGCTGAACATTTTTTATCAATTATCTGGACAAAAGTGTTAAGGCAATGAGTTGAGGTGCATCCTTAAGCAGGAAAGTCAACATTTGCCTGCTCAACAAGATCCTTTCACCACTCTATTAGATCACAAATTGAACTAGAGCCAACAATGTATGCAGCTGCTAAAAAGGCAACTACTATTTTGAGATTTAGGTGTTTTTTTCCGGTGGGACCGGTCTATCAGGGCAACCTGGTTTACCCAATTATGGGACAGAGCATACTGCTTCCGCTTTCGCCTTTTACCCTCAATCCAGGAGCCTCGCAACAAACTATTTTGTAAAACATAAATTCAATACTATTTTCAGACTATATATATTCCACCAGGTTGCAACTGTAACAGCAAAGCGCATCCTCAAAATGTACATTTGTGATTGCCCACGCCTAATGTGGCACGTATGCTGTAATGTATGCTGTATACGTATGCCTAATATAGCATGTATTTCTGTGGCAGCCCATTTATGAATATGTCTTTCCATGCTAATCCCACACACTGTATGGGATTTATTTATTTCCTAAACGCTGAAGGCTCATAATGGCCGTCGGTCCGGAGGTCTGAAACCTTAGCAACTTTTAAGACTTGTGGACTTCAACTCCCAGAATTCCTTAGCCGAGGAATTCTGGGAATTGAAGTCCACAAGTCTTAAAAGTTGCTAAGGTCGGAAACCCCCGATCCAGAGCATCGGGTAACCCCCACCAGGGGCCGCTGTGATTTCGCGCCACGATTGAGAAAAAAAAAGCCGAGCGCGTTTCCTCAAAAGTCGCGGAAGTCGCGGTCACGTGACCCGGCTCTCGCGCAATTATCGTGCTCTTTACGGTTTCCGGCCTCTTTGGTTCCCGGTGCGGTGCTATGGCGGTAGGGAAGAACAAGCGCCTCACCAAAGGAGGCAAGAAAGGTGCCAAGAAGAAAGTGTAAGTGGCGCCCGGGGGGAAGCATTGGGGCCATAGCAGTGCGGCTGAGCGGGACTCGCGGGCCAAGATTGTCGGATGGCGACGATGCTGACTGGATTGGGGAGGGGAAGAGCGAGCGGCCAAGGGAAATAGGTGCTGACATGGCGGCTTCCAGGAGAAAACCAGCGCGTGGGCACTCCGCAAGACAGGAATGGGCGGGAGGAAAAACACGCGGAATTCCGTCTATTTCGCCCGCTGCCTAAAATTTAAAGGGGTCTCGTGCATTGGCCTCCCGACAGTGAGCAATTAAACCCAAAGCAAATCTGGACGGGGGCCACTTCTTTGGTCCGAAAGCTTCAGGGGTTTTACTGTGCGACTTTGGGAAAGCAGAGAAGGTTGCTTGAACAGTGGCAGCAAGAATAGCGTGGAGGCCTAATGTCCTAAGGGCTAAATACGACAGCTTGACGTGCATCGCTTTTAAATAAGTATTCACCAGAAATGGTTTTCTGATCCTCAGCTGTGGGTCGCCCTATTGGTTGATTTGTGCATGTAAAATGCTACTTCAGTAAAACTACCAGACTTTCGTTGACTTGAGATTTGATTTCATTTAATTATTTTTGAAAAGTTATTTTAACTTTTGTGTACAAATGTTTTTATTCTGGCTGTTCACCGCCCTGAGTCCGAAAGGAAAAGGGCGGTATACAAATCTAATAAAAAATAAAGATAAAAGATAAAGAAAGATTCAAACCCTCCCTAAAAATAAGTGGAAAGAAGGTGGCGTTCCAAGCTTGCTCTTGAATCAGCTAGAAAATAAATGCAGGCCTAAATATGAAAAAGGCCCCTCTGAACATTTTCTTTTTTTCTTTTGAAAATCAGGGTGGACCCTTTCTCAAAGAAAGACTGGTATGATGTCAAGGCTCCAGCAATGTTCAATATTCGAAACATTGGAAAGACGTTAGTTACCAGGACTCAGGGAACAAGTAAGTTACCAAAATAAGAAATGCTGGCTTTTAAGCTATGCTATTATTTCTGAAAGACTTAAAACACTAACCAAATACCATTCTTTATTACTGTTTTGAATGAGACCCATTGCACTACTTCAATGAAAGGGACTTCTGTCCTACTGTAACATTGGACATAGTGTTTTGTTTACACATTTTATTGTATATTCCTATATTTATTAAATTTATAGGCTGTCCTTTTCACTTTGTAAAGCGATTCTGGGCGGCTTAGAATTATATATATACAATTATACATTGCAATTGTAATTATTTTGAATGCGGAGGACCATTTGAAAGACATCTTAGAAAATGATATATAGCTCAGTGGTGTTTTTAATTAACAAGTTAACTGTTTAATATTTATAGAAATTGCCTCTGATGGACTGAAAGGCCGTGTATTTGAAGTAAGCCTTGCTGACCTACAGAATGATGAAGTTGCCTTCCGTAAATTCAAGCTGATTACAGAAGATGTCCAGGGGAAAAACTGCCTGACAAACTTTCATGGCATGGATCTCACACGGGATAAAATGTGTTCAATGGTTAAGAAATGGCAGGTTAGTATAAGTATTGGTATGTACTTAAGCTGAACAGTAAATACTGGAATTTTGTTGTTGATGATGAAGGCAAGTAAAATACAGGTTTCAGATGATGGTTGTTCATCATCTATTTTCATATATCATTTAAAAAAATATATCATCAGATCCAGAATGTTAAAAGTTTCCAAAAATCTTGCTAGTTCTTCTCTGTATTCTGGTATATAAATATGTGAATGCTTCCTAAGTGTACTTTACAAAAATTCCTCTGAACATGGTTATCTTGTATAAATGCTTTAAAAGTAGTCAATCTCATTCAGATATAGCAATTTGACGTGTTAAAATATCTGTAACTCTTACAATGTTCCAGACTATGATTGAAGCCCACATCGATGTCAAAACGACAGATGGGTATCTTCTACGCCTTTTCTGTGTTGGCTTCACCAAGAAAAGAACCAACCAGATTCGCAAGACTTCCTATGCTCAGCACCAACAGGTCCGCCAAATCCGCAAAAAAATGGTGGAAATAATGACACGTGAAGTACAAACAAATGACTTGAAAGAAGTTGTCAATAAACTGTAGGTGGATTTTTTTTTATCTATGTTTAGTAAGACAGTCTTCAATGGCATACTACTTTAGAATTTATACAAGTAGTCCTCGTCTTAACCGTTCATTTACTGACCGTTCAAAGTTAAAACGGCATTGAAAAAGTGACTTTATGACTGTTTGTCACACTTACGACCATTGCAGCAGCCACAGTCGTATGATCAAAATTCAGACGCTTGGCAACTGACTCGTATTTATGATAGTTACAGTGTCCAGGGATCATGATCTTTAATGAACTCCTAAGAAAAAAAGTCAATGGGTTGGATTCAATGGATTCACTTAACAACCTTGTTGGTATATCTACTGAGATTCTCAGTCATCCAGGTCATGGTTGTCCCAAAGGTGCTTTTTCAAGAGGCAACTAGACTTTCTGGTTTTTCTTTGAAGACATTTTGCTTCTCATCCAAGAAGCTTCTTCAGCTCTGACCCCACCATCCAGTCAAAGTTGAAGAAGCTTCTTGGATGAGAAGCAAAATGTCTTCAAAGAAAAACCAGAAAGTCCAGTTCCCTCTTGAAAAAGCACCTTTGGGGCAACCTTGTTAGTAACTTTTAACAACTGCAATGATTCACTTAACTGTGGCAAGAAAAGTGATAAAATGGGGCAAAGCTCCCTTAACAAATGTACTGCTTAACAACAGAAATTTTGGGGTGAATTGTCATAAGTAGAGGACTACCTGTAATGACCTATTTTTTGGATTTGGTATTTATATTTATGTTAAAAGTGTTTTAGATTCTGTAACAATTCAAGTAATTGTGTCCCTTTTAAAGAACTGAAAATTTATAATTTATATTTCTGGAGAGTATTCCATAAGATTAGATTTGGGTGAATTTAGTGGGTAGTCTCTAAAACAATGGTTTAATAAAATAAGTAAATTGACTGGTTTCAATGCCACAACATTCTAAGCCAAGGCGAAATAAATTATTTTATGGTGTAATAAGATGTCCACATTTTTTCTTAATATTTTATTCAGCCACACATAGAATGATACCATTCTTATTGCCTTGCTTCATGCTGTGGTAATACATAATTTGGTTTGTTCGCTTTATATTCATGTGTGGACGTAGTTTGTTTATTCAGATTGTGGATAAATATTGTATAAACCAAGTTTATTTAATATTCACATTTATTTCAGGTGAATAAATTGAAGTTGCTTTGTGAATGCAGAAGGTTAGGTTCCAATTTATGATAGATTATTTTTCTTTACCTCACATACTTTAATCTATGCCACAGTCACTAGCAATTCTGCAGGCTTTTGTCTGATTTCTAGTTTGGAGACTTCAAAATAAAATACTTTGTTATTATTCTAGGATTCCAGACAGCATCGGTAAAGACATAGAAAAGGCATGTCAATCAATCTACCCCCTTCATGATGTCTATGTTCGCAAAGTTAAAATGCTCAAGAAGCCCAAGTTTGAATGTAAGTATCTAATTGAAAGTGCTGTGTTAACATGTTTACTTGAAATGGGAATGAATGATGACACTTAGTTTCGGTCCCAGATGAAGAAATGATTACTTTATCCCAATGCTGACATTCCCATAAAACACAAAGCTATTTTACTAGTTTTTTGTACGATGTATAATGAATAAGTGAATATTTTAATAGAAAATATAGCACTGTTCCTTTAAAATGTAACTCTCATGGAATTATATATATATTAATTTACATCCTTAATTATTTGTAGTGGGCAAATTGATGGAACTGCACGGTGAAGGTGGTGGTGCTGGAAAACCATCTGGTGATGAAACTGGTGCCAAAGTAGAACGAGCTGACGGATATGAGCCCCCTGTGCAAGAATCTGTTTAAAATCAGACACAAAATAAAAGACTTCATATAAATAGTGTAGTAATGTGCGTTTTTATGGAATTGTTATTCATATTTTGCATTCATGCCACAATTTTGCTAAACTACTTCGGCTACCAATTGATCCACTGATGAAACTAGAATTGGTGAAGATGTATATTTTATTTCACACAAGTGTTGCAAATTGAGTAATGATGAATAACAGTAACACTGTAAAAAGCACACATTCAAGCTACTTTGGATTTTTTTCATGCTTCGTTGTTTTTTTAAAGATCCAGGTAATAGTGTGCCAAAGCTAAATATTTTTAAAGGTACTCTACATACAATTTGTTATCACTTTTGGTTATTATAGGTTATAAGAGCATTTGTAATTGTGATCAGGCCTCTTCTAGTCTTGTGAAAGTATTTAAATTTCTATGCCATCCATTTCATTAATATAGCAACTCTCTAGTAGCTTACAATAAAGTTAAAAAATGTAAAAAAAATTGAAAAAAGGATTAATAAGTAACAAAGTGATGGGCAGTCTGGGTAAGACTTTTTTCTGCCCTGTCGGCCGCCCCCAATATGGCAGGGCCTCAGGCCAAGCAGCAGAGCCAAGTTTTTAGACTCTTCTGGAAGTCCAGAAGTATGGGGCAAATCTCATCTCTGATGGGAGAATATTCCAGAGAATAGGGGACACAGTGAAAAAGACTCTTCTGGACTCAGCCAGCTGAAATTCTTTGGCTGATAGAATCAGAAGTAGGCCCTTTCCCCTGGAACAAGTAGGGTGGGTTAGTCCCATTATGTAAGGTGCTCAGATTACCTGGTCCCATGCCAAAAAGGGCTTTGAAAGTGACTCAACACCTTGAATTGGACCTGGAAGCAAACTGGCAGCCAACAGCTCATTTTGCATGCTAGACCAGTTGTAGCTTCCGAATACTCTTAGCCCCATGCAGAGCATGTTGAGTATTTGAACTGGGAGACAACCAGTATATGACTGCACAAAAGTAATAGCTAATGTATTCAGCTGTAACTACTAGGAAAAAAGTTTCCTCACATTGCAAAACTGATCTTTTATAAGAAATGTAACTCTAGGTTATACTTCTCTTTTTAAGTTTGCAAACTTTAGTGCAAGCCACTCCCTCCCATCCACAAAAGTGTTCAGTAAAGTCATGTATTGTTATTGAATGTTGTGAACTAAGTAGAAGATTGAATTCCTGAAAATCCATGGATAGTAAATTCTGGGTGTATCAAGACACTTCCGTCCAATCATCTCATTCCTTACCCCAATGCAGAAGCCTTCAGGTAGCATGCCATATGGTTTTACATGTTTGAAGGAGGGCAAGAAATGTTTAAATTTCATTCCAGTATATTTTCAGCTAAATTCCTTAATTGTTGAGCTTAATCAAGTCTATTGTGCTTCTATGGAAAAATCTCATTGAATAAAAAGTATGACTAGAATAGGCTACAGTTAAGTATCTTCAGCATTCTAAGCAAGAAATGAGTTTCTATAAAATATTTAGCGGGGCTAAGAACGTATCCAATCTTAATTCCAAACGAAGTACTAAACTGGTAATATGGAGAGGGAAGATGAAATATTCTGGAGATATTGAGATTTTTTTATTATTGCAGCATCTATTGTGAGTATCTAGCTTGTAATTAACAGGTTTTTAAAACATTTTCATGGCAGATTATTACATCTTTGGTAGAAATGGATGAGAAATGGGAGATAGCTTTTAAAATCGCAGCCCCATTATTTGCTGTATTTATGTCTTCCCTTTTTTTTTGAAAGTTCAAAACCTCATACATAATACTCCCAATTAAGTATTACCTTCCCAACAACTCTGCTATGTTGGGTTTAGAGAGGCAATGAATCTGAAGTTGACCAGCAAGCTTTGTAGGTAAAGAAGAAAGCAGCACACTAACGATACTGTGTGCTTACCTCGGTGCCATTAATCTGTCATCTATTGGTTCTGGGTTATGATTCCCAATCACTTCAAGCCTTAGAGAATGTGTAAAATTTAAATGCATTAAATCAAATGGAAGAAAACTTCCTTTAATTGTGAAGTTTTAAAAACTGCATTCATTTATGATAAATTTCATTCCAGTTTGCACAGTTCATTGTTTGCAACAAACACATTTATTGGTTATATACAAATGTAATAATGCCATTAAGCTGAGGAACAACATTTTAATATTAATTTCCTGAAGCAAAAGTATTTTTGTAAATTTGTATAATCTGAAGAAAATTAATTAAATTGATCTGGAAATTAAAAAGCTACTATAATAACCTGGCTCACATTTATATATATATACACATAATGTATTTGTATCTTCAGCTAACTGCTGTACTTATATTCATTTGAGAATCTTATAGCATGTGATCTATAATACTTTATGGCCTCATTCTAGAAACTGATGCCAGTTTCTTAAATGGGACTGTCATTCGTATTTATCTACATTATTAACACTGTATTAAAAGCCCTTTAGATGGCACTCTTCAAGTGAAGTAGCTGTATTTGGCAATCTGAATACATAGATTTACCTGGTAAGATAACAAAGCTTGCTCTGGTGAATGTTTGCTTACTTTAAACAATGATAAATATAAAGGCGATATTTACTACTAATGTAGAAAAAAAGAAATTAGTGCATTTTCATTAGTAACACGAAACAACCATTTCTCAGTCACTGGAAAATTACATGTTGAGAATGAATATGGAAAAATACAAAATCTGAAAATATAGATAAGAAAAATTATAAAAGTCATTTTTAACAAGCATTGCATTCAGTCTGGTACACAGTGGTTTTCAGTCAGCATTTGCAATGACCCTCAAAAGCCTAAATAATGCAGCTGACATACAACAAAAAGAGGTCCATCGTTCCTAAAAAAATGCAGCAAAATATGAGATGGCAATAAAAGTTGCAGTTGTGAATAATGGGTTCTGCCTTCAACTAACCAATTTAACATGTACTGGAAAGCTGAATTTTGCTTATTTAACTATTTTTATATCATGGAGTTACTATATTCTTAAAGAATGACCACAACTAGGGAACAAGATAACACTCAAAGTCAACTACCTAACAGGTGGGTATTTTCCTCCAGTTTTTAAATGGAAATTTTGATTAATATTAGTTTGTCCAATGACATCGATACCCTTTATAAGTGCCAAAGCACACCATTGTGATCAAAAAGCATGTATAAAGCTTTAAGAAATTTAAGATGGGAAACTACCATTTTATGAATAGGCGACACATTGATTGGATTGAATCGAAAGCAAAAGGTAAGATTTTTCATTGCTTTTGTCCTCTAAAATAAAATTTGATTTGCACAATATGCCAAACCTCAAACCAAAGTGTAGTTTGGTTTTAAAATCTGGCCCTAATTAAAAGCACGGGTGGATTGTTGTCAAAGCATTCCTTGGAAACCAGAAATAACTACAGCAGGCCTGCTTATTACAATGAGAGGCTGACTTCTGAATTAGAGGCTGCTACGTATTTTATGGCTTAGCAGCTAACTATGAGTTCTGGATAATAAGAGTGTAAGAGGTCTGCAAAGAGAAGCTGTTCCTGCATGCTTCCCTCCCCCTTACTAGCCAAAGGGCATAGTTTGGAGGAAAAACAGGGCCCTGTGAAAGAATTTTCCTTTTTTTCATTCTTTGGGATTCGGTTTGTTCACATGATTGTTTTGCTATCGAGCCTTCATTATTTATTCTTGTTACTTGTGCCTTCCACACAATTGTGGCTTCCAGCAATTATAGGCAAAGCTGTGACTGTGCTGTGTTCTTAAGTACTGTTTCACCCCCTCCATAAAGGCACACAGTGAACAGTCAAAAATGTAATATTGGTATTGAACAAGAAAATGGATTTGGGGCACATTTTACTTAGTCTTGAGAGACAGGAGGATCTACGCTTTAGGTCTTATATTTCAGCACTATCAGATTTATAAACATTTAATATTAATTCCTGGAAAAACTGACCGGAAATCAGCATTTTTAAAGAATGTAATTTTAAGAAATATGGGGCAAAAATGGGACTTAAAAGTTTAATTTTAAGATGCATTTTTTTATGTTAAATTACATTACAAAGTTGGAGATGGAGGTAAGACAATACAGGCTGTAGTACAAGTTTATAATAATATTTACTCTTATGAGATAGTCATGACAGCAAGACCCATGAAAATTATTCTTCCATCACTTATCATAGATAGTTTTCTGAACACACTTAATTTCTGACAGTAGATTTGGTAAGAATAAGGCAATAGGGAGCATTACAGAATTTGAAAGATCCAAAATGATATCAGATTTTTTAAAAAGATCCAAGAATCTTTGAAAAGTCACTCTAGATATAAATCAAGAATATGATACAGCAGAACCCATTGGCTGCAAAAAAGTAAGAAATCTCTATAAGTGTAATTTTATTTACTGAAAGTAATAAGAAAAGTTACCAGCCTTTCTTATCATAAAATATACACAATTATTATTCATTAGAATTGCGCAAAGTATTAAAGCATGTGCATGAATAGTATGAGGCTTGCAAAAACATGGATACTTTTAATCAAAGCAGGCATTTTGTACCTGCCGAACATTGCAATGGTCCTCTTCGATTGCTTTGCCCAGCCTTATTGTATATATCTTGCATTTATCCATTAAAAAAGTTCGGGCAACAAATGTTGGGACTCAGCACCGTTTGTAAGTGCTGGAGACCCATTAGTAGCTAGGATAGAAAACTGGATCAAACAGACTAATGATCTTTCTAGTCTAAGGCACATAAATCCATTATCATCTAATTGTTTCAGGATACTTCAATCCAGACTAAAAGTAACTGATGCACTTTTAAACAACTTAACTTACTTGGTTTAAATAAAGAAAAAATCCAATCCTTTTACCATGATAATCATATTTATGTATGAGGATTTAATGTTTTCATATGGTAAAACAGTTTCTGAAAACTTGACTCGCAAACTATAGTGTGGGATATGTATTGTTAAAAAAAAGTTATTTGAGCAGGGTTTAGTAATTAATTGGACTTCACAGAAATAAAAGTAAATGTAAAGGTTTCCCCTGTCCAGTTGTTTCCAACTGTAGAGGGCGGTGCTCATCTCCGTTTCTTAACTGAGGGAGCGTTGTCTGAAGACATTTCTGTGGTCATGTGGCCAGTATGACTATATTCTGAGGCACACAGAATGCTTTTACCTTCCCACTGAAGTGGTACCTATTTATCTACTCACATTTGCATGCTTTCGAACTGCTAGGTGGGCAGGAGCTGGAGCAGGTGACAGGAGCTCACCCTGATGCATGGCACTCAGGTCTCAAACCCAGGTTGTCAGGTTTCCAACTGACAAGCTCAGCATCTTTAACTGCTGAGCCATTGCACCCCCACAGAAAGAATATAAAATGATTAAAATGCACCAAGTTTAAATAATAAGGCTTCGTATTCCTCTTGTTTTTTTTTTTTTTTTTTTTAAAAAGTCTGCCCAGGGTCTGCTCAATATAAACTAAAAAACAAAATATTGTACAGTCTAGTAAACATTTTACAAAAATAGTGCAAAAATGCATTTGATAGTCTAGATAAAATCACAGATAGCACTCTTTCTCCTTTGCCCAGAATATAATGTGGTTTTCTTCCAGCGAATTCACTTGTAAAACAATGCTCCAGAATTGGATTTCACCTTAGAAAAGATGTAGAATTTGGACAAAATTCTTTGGAAATATTCCAAACTTGTCTTGTAATTCCCCACTCATCCATTCTTCATCTACAGATTCTACACTTGTTATGATATCACCAACCTGTTGAAACAAAAATTGAAACCAACATTATTTGTTTTTCATAATATCTTTCACACATATTTAATACTCTTAAAAAAACTGTAGACTCTTTCTTCTCCCAAATGATACTTTGTTTATTTTTAAATTAGTTTTATATCAGATCAAAAGAATTCATAAGAAAACTGTTTTGTACTAGATAAACAAAATGTCTTAATATGTCAAGTGAAAAAAAAATTCAAAGTAAAAGTGTTTTAAAGTTGGGACCACTAGAAGCTTTGCAGTTAGATAATTTCTTAGGGAAAAAATAAATTAAGTGGATAAGTTTCACTGAGGTATTTTTTATAGATTATAATAACAGTTATAATAGAATATCAGCCCATTTTTCAGTTGCATTCAGTTCATTACAGAAACAGAAACTGTGTTCTGGATGGTTCATACATCACACTAAATCAAGATAATCTTAAATCCAACAGTGGATTTGTCTATAGGTTGTTTAATTGTTTTCTTTCAAACAGAATTTTTTGCAGTATAAAAAAGAAGAAACCCAAAATAAATACCATTTTGAAACAATTTCCCTAATTTTTATGCTGCAGGAGAAATGCAGGACAGTATTTTTCACAACAATAAAATATAATGTCTTTATCACTGCAGAATTGTATGTTTAAATCATGGGTGAAATGCTCCCGGTTTGGACCAGATCGCCCGATCCGGTAGCGATAGCAGTGGGTGGTTCGGAGAACCGGTAGCAAAAATCCCTGCCCCACCCCCGCCCATGCCCAGCTGAGCCGCGCGATCATCAGAGGCTTTTTTTTTTAACTTTTAAAAGCATTTTTTTCTACAACCTCTTCAGCCAAAGAGATTGTAAAACAAATGCTTTTAAAAGGTAAAAAAAAGCCTCTGATGATCACAGCTAAGCAGTGCGATTGTCAGAGGCTTTTTTTAATCTTTTAAAAGCAATGCTTTTAAAAGTTAAAAAAAAAGATTGCACGCCACAGCTGATCACCCCTCCTCGCTGGCATGCACTGTGCATGTGCACCTCGCAGTTGGTGCATGGTGCGCACTGTGCATGCGCAGCCAGCGAACCGATAGTAAACCGGTTCAGATTTCACCACTGGTTTAAATATGCTTACTTTGAAAGAAAGTTCATCTATGTTCTCTGCCTGGAAGTCATACAGGGCCTTAGCTTTTGGTTTCTTCCCTCCCTGAGGTTCTGATGACTGCATTCCACCTGTAAGATACAATGATCCAATTAAGTTTCTATCTTTGGGATAATATAAGAAAATATTTTGTTTGCAAATATCTTAATCTGGTTTGAGGTTAACTGAGTGAAGGGAATGAAAAGCACAACTCTTTTGCATAACACATACACTGCAAGTTTAATTTATGCCTTTTTCCTTTGAAAAAAATCTACTTGTGTTTATTAAAAAACAAAAAGTGTTTTAAGAGCCTTGGTGGTGCAGCAGACAAAAGTGCTGTTAAGTAGCACCAGCTGCCTGCAATTACTGCAAGTTCAAATCTCACCAGGCTCAAGGTTGACTCAGCCTTCCATCCTTTCGAGGTAGGTAAAATGAGGACCCAGATTGTGGGGGCAATAAGCTGACTTTGTATAAAAAAGAACACTGCTTAGAGGGGGCGTGAAAGCCCTACTAAGCAGGTATATACAAAAGTATGAAGGCTATTGCTTAACGCATTGTAAGCCGCCCTGAGTCTCCGGAGAAGGGCAGCATATAAATCGAATCAATCAATCAATCAATAAATTTTACTAGTTATCAAATAGGAATAAAAATATATTTTCCTTAATTTTTCAAAGGGAAATGACACCGTTGTTCTTATATTGGACAAAAGCAAGCACTAATTACTTTTTCATGTCATAAATCTTTATTTCTTACCTTGGTAATTAACCAAGAAAGTTGCCTTGGAATAATATCAAGTCACTAGGGCTGTGATGGCGAACCTATGGCACATGTGCCACAGGTGGCACACAGAGCCATATCTGTGGGCACACAAGTGTTGCCCTAGCTCAGCTCCAGTGCACATGCACGTGCCGGCCAGCTGATATTCAAGACTTTCGGTCCCACCGGAAGTCACGAAACAGGCTGTTTCCAGCCTCCAGAGGGCCTCCGGGGGGTGGGGAAGGCCGCTTTTGCCCTCCCCAGGCTCCAAGAAAGCCTCCGGAACCTGAGGAGGGCAAAAAACAGGCCTACTTGGCCCACCGTGCCATTGTGTGCCAAAAGCGGGGAAAGCACAGGGGTGGTGGTCATGCAGACATGTGCGGGGGGGCGGGGCACATTGAATTGTGGGTGTGGGCACACACACGTGCAACCTCCCCACTTTTGGCATGCGACAGCAAAAAGGTTAGCCATCACTGCACTAGGGGGATTCTAATTGACATCTTTAACCATTCCAGATTTTACCACCAGGGTGTGCTCATGATCAGTTTACAAGGTACATTAGCCACACTATCAGAATACAGTAAAAGAGCTATTAAATCAGAGGTCTTCAAACTTGGCAGCTTTAAGACTTGTGGACTTCATCTCCCAGAATTCTCCAGCCAGCTATGCTGGGAGTTGAAGCCCACAAGTCTTAAAGCTGCCAAGTTTGGGGACCCCTGTATTAAATCATTGCAATATATTCTAGGTAATTTATGAGGGCAGACTGTGGGTATCATCATGCTTTTCTGTATGAAATGGCAGAGAAAGCATTTATTATGATGATGATGATTCTTTGCAAGTATGTAAGTGAGGAAGGCATATGCTACTTGTATCACAGAGAATTTATTTATTTGATTTTTATCCCGCCTTTATTACTTTGTAAATAATTCAAGGCAGTGATCATATCTAATACTCTCCCTCCTCTTATTTTTCCCATAACAACAACTTGTATGGTAGATTGGGCTGAGAGAGAGTGGCTGGCGAAAAATCACCCAGCCAGCTGCATGCCTAGAGTAGGACTAGAACTTGCCCCCTAGAGAACAATGCATTCACTTACAACCTGCTGTTCACTTTACAATTGCAGTGTTTGCTTTACAACCACAGCATTCGTTTTATGACTATCATGTTCCCTTAACAACTGTTGCAAAAAAGGTTGTAAAATTGAGCCAGTTTATGACCATCATGACCTATAAATGAAATTGTGGCTCGATTACAGTTGTAAATCAAGGACCACCTGTATCTTTATAGCTTGTACAACAGGATGAAAGCAGTTCCATTTTTCTTTCAGCACTGTACCTGAACAAACATGAACAAACACAGCTGGGAAAATGCCTTCCTTTCCATTTATCCTCCCTCTATACCACTCTGAATCCAGTTGTTCTAATATCAAAATACGATCTCCTTTTTTAAACGATAAATCTTCCTGTGTTTCTGCTGTAAAGTCATGAAGAGCATCACACCACTGTCCAGCTTCTCCTTCCAGCTTTGAAAACAAAAGAAAACATAGGCATGTAAGCTTTATAAACTTTCCAGCGTTACTGAGAAAACAACACTGTCTATCCAATGAATTCTATACACATCATTTAATAGGTTTAAAACAGATTAATTACTTTAGTGCAATGGATTAACAGATTAGGAAAGGTAATCTTTAACCCTGCAATAGACAAAGTTGGTGAATCTTTTTGTTTCTTCTATGTCACTGCGTTTTTGTATTTGTCAGCTGGGCTCCCATTCTGAGATTTACGGTAGACTGATTTGACTCTTATCTCAGATGCCACTGCGCATGTCCACATTCCTTCTTTCACATTCTTTCACTTTCTTCTAACTTTCTTTGTTCGCCTGCAAGAGGTATGGCAGGAACGCTGCCAAGATGTAATTAATTAGCTAGTAAGACTGTTTTTACTTCTTTATAATAAAATGTGTTTATTAGAATATATCTCGGGTTTATTTTCTTAAAGTATGCTGCAAGGAAAAAGCCACAATCCATTCTCTAATCAAGGTGCAATTACCCAAAAGCGGAATGGGATTAATTGCCACCCTGACATTCTAATAATGTATATTAGAATAACAGATTGTGCCTGATTGATTACATGCTATAAAATGATAAATACATTACCTGTGTCATTGATCCTGAATGTTTACTCCTCAGCGGGAAACCGCTATCACCTATATAAAAGATTAACAAATAAACATCGTAATTTTTAAAATACTATTCAGTTTAAATATAGTCTCTGCCAGTAATATTCATAATACATATAGAGAAAAACAATTCCAAGAAACAATTCAGTGGTCGTATTCAGCCAGTTCTATCCACCCGCCCACCCAGCCATCAACACATCCCGTATTTGAGGCTCTGTGCATGCGCTCACATTTGCGAACCGGTAGCAAAGTTAAGTGAATACCACCCCTGAAACAATCTTAAACAGAATGGCTGGATTCATTTATCAGACTAACCAGTAATGTTGTTTGTTTTACATTCTGCGGATTGGAAAACCTAATCATTGTGGTTAATAAACTGTAATTAACTGATTTATGAATTGTATAGCCAATTTTATCATTAAACCAGCTTAGTGTGTGCAGTGAACCCAGCCAGATGAGGTTAATTTAACAAAACAGGATTATCTCTCATTTTGGTGTGATTTGTGAAACCGACCTCAGAAGGGGTGTGTGTGTGTGTGTGTGTGTATCTTAGCTCTAAAAATGTCAGATGATGTTTCTCTGAATGTCTGAATTATATTGATACATAATGTAAAGGAAACATAATTGTTTCTTCATATAATTTGATTCACTATAAAAAAAATTCTATTGTATACCACCCTATCATTGCTTTTAAAAGGTTAAAAATCCTGAGTAATATAGAAAATTGACCGTAGGCCTGAGAGATGCATTTCAGCAAAAGTAATTTTAGGGGCGACTTTTCTCAAATTGCCTTCTAAACAAGCATAAGAGGAAGCATGTGATTTCTGTCATTCTTTGACCAAGTATTTTGGGGACTATACAGTTTAGGATTGAATGATAAGACAGAATGCACTGAATGGTTCTTTAATGCAACCTAACATAGTACAGTATATCACACACATTCATATAGATAGTCCTCGACATATAGCTACAACTGAGGCCAATCATTGGGTTGCTAAGCAAGACAGTTGTTAAGTGAGTTTTGTCCCATTTTACAACCTTTCTTGTTAGCATTGTTAAGTGAATCGTTGCAATAGTTAAATTAGTAACACAGTTATTAAGTGAATCTGGCTTCCCCATTGACTTTACATGTCAGAAGGTCGCAAAAGATGATCATGTGATCCTGGGACATTACAACTGTTATAACTATGAGTCAGTTGCCAAGCGACTAAATTTTGATCACGTGATCATGGGGATGCTGCAATGGTCATAAGTGTGAAAAACAATCATAAGTCACTTTTTTCATTGCCGTTGTAAGTATGAATAGTAACTAAATGAACTGTTGTAAGTGAGGATTACCTGTACAAGAGTTATTATAAAATTTTGTAAAAGTGCTAAGATTCAGCTCACGCTGTATTCTTTCATTGTGTACCTGTAGCATACACACGTTTAAAATTGTGCTTTCATGTTAACACAGGCACAGCATGAATATGCAAAAATACTGTTTTACATAATACACAAAATATCAATGAAGAAGGCTAGAATTTCTAATTTTGGTATGTGTTCTTCTACACCCAAACATCTGTCTTTATTAATAAGGCATTTTGGTCATTAATTATTTACTGTGAGGTGCTGTTTTTTCTTCACCAGTTGGTTAGTTGTTTTTACCTGACTCAGGTAGATCTTCAATAACGTCCACAAAATTTAAGGGAAAAATTCCAGAAGTACCTCTCAGCTCTCCTTTGGCCCATTCTTCATTAATATATCCTTTTAAAATAATAACTTCACCTTCTGAAAAACTTAATTCATCTTTCAGGTCTCCAATGTATTCAAATCTAGCTCTACATCTTGGGCCACTAAAATAACAAAGAAAGAAAAAATAGTACAAGGAAAAATATCATTCTTTCATTCGTTTCACTTATGCTTCTGAGTTCACTGTATTAAATATATATTCACTATTAATACAAAAAAAGTAAAACCATTTTACATCATTTAGGCCCATGTTTTTATATTTGTCTGTTAGACCTGTATCACATATTTATTATTTGAATGATTTCTCTACTAGAAGAACTTTGAAGAAATATACACTGCATAAAGTCTTTTTTTTTTTGCCAAAATATATATATATTGCTATCATATATTGTATCTGTATCTGTAGTAGATCTAGTAAAAAAAATATTTGTGTGTGTGTGTGTAGAGTGCTGAAAAACATAACTTTAAGGTCCATTTACAACCTTCGCATAATTCCTGTCATGTGATTGTTACTGACCTCTGCAGAGCAGAGAAATTTGGAAAGAATAGATTGCAAGAGAATTGACTTTTTGCTCTTGTGTAATTGAAAGCAATTTGATCCCAGTTGCAGCCTTTGTCTGGGACCCATTGGTGACCTATGCATTACATTTTTCTCGCCAATCTCTCTTGTCTGGGGGGAAGAAATGCGTTTTTACACAATCTCTCCTTTGCCTGACCATTCCTCCATCGCTGCTGAAAGGAGTGATTGGAGAGAAAGAGATTTCAAGAGAGTAAGCTATTTTAGACATCAAGACAATGAGATCTGGAGAGCACCAACAATGGTTAAGAGTCCTAACAGAGAGTTAAAAACAATATAGTCAGTCTCCAAAAGACTTGAGATATGCCATTTGCCATTTACCTTAATTTGCAAGAGAAAATAACATTTATATTGTATACACAAATATATTCTTTACCACATTAACACTGCTTTTGAAGAAAAAGAAGAAAACTGGTTTTTTTAAAACTAGTTTTCAGAAATCAACAGCATAGACAAGAAAATAGCTTTCAATAAATATTTTTCCAATTAGTCAAACTACCCAAACCATAAATATTTAAAATATTTAAAATCCTTAAACTAAACAATTCTATGACTTTGTTTTGTAATGTACTGTGATATGCTATTTTATAATTCCCTTTCCAAGAATTATTCTGTGTTTGAAGTCTCCAAATCAGGATTTTACTTGCTGTGAGTGGTAACCAGACTACCTTTGTATGAATGGAAAATAAATCTGCATTAAACCTCAAGACCACAAAGTCAACCCTTCTACGAAAACTTACACAATATTAGATGGTGAAAGCTGCTCCTTTTTCCAGTTGTTTTCTCCTGGAGTATCAGTCTAGGAAGGAGACAATAGGTACATTTAACTGTTTTATCTACATACCTTAATTAATTTCTATTGAAAAAATTATTAGGGCTCTATTCATCCTTCAAAGGTCAGAAAAGATTTTAAAGTGCAGGAAGGTGCACAATCAGCAAGGACTTGCGTATATTTAAACCAGGGTCTGCAACCTTAAATACTCAAAGAGCCATTTGGACCCGTTTCCCACAGAAAAGAAAACACCGGGAGCCACAAAACCTGGGTGGGTGTGGCCAACTCGATATTACTCACTTCCACCAGTCACATGACCCCCCTAGCCATGCCTACCCAGCCGGTCATTAGGGCAGAGAACCAGTTGTTAAAAAACACCTGGAACCACAAAATCCTTTTGACATTTCTCTCTTCCCTTCCTCCTCCCTCTCTCCCTCTCTCTCTGTATGTCTCTATGTCTCTCTCTCTCCCCCTCTCTCTGTATCTCGCTGTCTCTGCCCTGGCCGCTTCTCCATCCCCCACCATAACCCTTACCTTCTCAGGCCAGGCGAGGAGTGACTGGGAGGGAAGGGTGAGGGGCGGGCCCAGCCAGTGATGGGATCACCTGACAGGGAGCCACAGGAGAGGGCCCAAAGTGCCACATGCAGCTCCGGAGCCGCAGGTTGCTGACCCCTGGTTTAAACCAAATACATCTTTATCCTGGATTGTACTGCAGTTTCAGAAGACAGCTGTCCAAGCCATTAAGGCTGGCCCAGCCCCACGAATAGGTTACAATGACCGTGACAGCACAGTTGACTTTTTGCAGTCAAGAATTGCGTAGATCCATACTTCTAAGTTCCTGAAAACCCAGTCACTAGTTTGGTCTAGTACAGGGGTGTCAAACTTGACGCGGCATCACGTGATGTATCGCGACTTTCTTCCCCTTCCCTAAATTGGGCATGGGTGTGGCCAGCGCGTGATGCATCCAGTCCCCAGACTGAGAGTTTGACAGCCCTGGTCTAGTGGTTGAGGCAGTAAGCTGGAAATCACAACACTGCCACTTCTAGTCCCATTTTAGGCATGAAAACAGGCTGGGTAACTTTGGGCCTGTCATTCTCTCTCAGCTCAACCCACCTCACTGGGTTGTTGTGGGAAAAATAGAAGGAAGAAGTATGAGGCATGTTTGCTGCTTTGAGTTATAGGTAGTCCTCAATTTACAACAGTTCATTTAGTCACCGTTTGAAGTTACAAAGGCAATGAAAAAAATGACTTATGACTGTTTTTCACACTTATGACCATTCCCATGGCCACGTGATCAAAATTCAGTTGCTTGGCATGTAGTTCTTATTTATGACCGTTGCTGTGTCCCAAGATCATGTGATCTCCTTTTCAACCTTCTGACAGGCAAAGCCAATGGGGAAGCCAGATTCACTTAACGTATTTTATTCTGATTTCATTTTAGATCGTATTTTATTCTAATTGCATTTTTAATTGTGTGTTATTCCAATTTCATTTAAATTGTTTTACCAAACTTTTGTAATGATTTGTTTCTGGAACTCTGCACTTTGATATGGCCCAAGGGCTAATCAATAAATAAATTCATTCATTCACTTACCCCTGTTACTAATTTAACAACTGCAGTGATTCATCTAAAAACTGTGGCAAGGAAAGCCATAAAATGGGACAAAACTCACTAAACAACAAAAAGTTTGGGCTCAATTGTGATCACAAGTCGAGGACTACCTGTATTTATAAAAATAATAAAGGCAGGATTTAAAAAAAGAAGTTGTTATAAAACCGACGTAGGAATATTCTTGTGCTTTCTCTTAGCCTTTAAATCTGAAAAGCAAGCCTAATTTTTATCAAACTTGCTTGGTCAAACTGCAATTCTAACTGTATCTCTTCATATAGAAATGCTGAGCATTTACAATAATTTAGTAAGAGGTTTGCTTTGTTGTCATTTTTCTTCAGTCAGTATATTAGAAGATGCGCCATTGTACTTCTTTCTGATTTTCATTTCTTGGGCTTAACTGCAAATCTGATGCTAACAATCCTCTTTTGATTGCTCATATAATGACAAAAATCAATACTACGTGCAATTTTAAAAATTATTGTTGCTTTTGCCTTGTGCTCCTAATTGACACTGTGGTCTATTGTGATTTTTTTCACTTCATACCAGTTAGCATTATTCAAGCATTATACACTTCAGCAGGTTTTTTTCTCCTTTCATCACCCAAAAAATATATGTCCCAAATGCTATCATTATATTTATACAAAAGGAAAAAATTAAGAATATGATTGTAATAATATGTTACCCAGAATCTCTAGTATGTTATTTTTAATGTTTTGCAATTGCTGGATAATCCCATTGCTGTTTCCCTAAAAACAGGAACTCCGGCTAACCATAGTCTTGAAAATACTGTGGCCAGGTAGGAAAAAAAAAGGGGGGGGGAATTCTACAAATGCAACAAAGATGATTAGGGGGCTGGAGGCTAAAATCGAAGAACGGTTGCAAGAGCTGGGTATATATCTAGTCTAACAAAGAAAAGGACTGGGGTGACATGATAGCAATTTTCCAATATTTGAGGGGCTGTCACAGATAAGAGGCGATCAACCTCTTCTCCAAAGCACCTGAAGGCAGGACAAGAAGTAACAAATGGAAACTTATTCTTGTGGCCTCTCAGCCACGGCCCCTCCAGCAGCCGAATCAGATGAGGAGGCAGCATGGGAATCAGGGTCAGCATCAAGGCAACCTGAGAGCTCCAAGGGGGGAGAGGGAATGGAGCTAGCAGAGAGAGAGACATAGGCGGAGCCTGGGCCGTCCGTCAGCCCTCAGATGGAGAGTCAAAGCCCCCAGGTCTGGAGGCGGCTGATGAGGAAGAGGAAGAATAGCTGGGTCCAGTGCCTGATGCGCGGATGCGCAGAAGGCGGAAGAAAGGAGAGCAGTGGAAATCTGTGGGTCGATCCTTGGGAAGGAAGAGCCACCGCTGCTAGCGAAGCCCTACCCTAGCTCTGGGGATAAAAGACATGGGGCGGAGATGAATAAATGTGGCAGACAACTTTTCATCTCCCCTGCCAGACAGATTTGTTAGCCTGATGTGAAAGAGAAACTTTTTGCCGGGGCTGCTGGCGCTCCTAATAAAGAAATCATTGCTTCAAATACAGAGGGTTTGTCGTGTTTGGGGAGCTGGGTCAGAACACTTATCAAGGAGAGATCCAACCTAGAACTAAGAAGAAATTTGCTGACATGAGAAAAATTCATTAGCTTGCCTTTAGAATTGTGAGTGCTCTATCACTGGAGCTTTTTAAGAAGAGATTAGACAACATTTATCTGAAATGGTATGGGGCCTCCTGCTTGACCAGGGGATTGGGCTAGAAGATGTCCAAGATCCCTTTCAGCTCTGTTATTCTGATGCAGCTTTTTGTGAAGAAATTATGGGAAAGCTTAGACCAAGTCAGTTGAGAAATTAACATAATTGCATCTCTAAGGAAATTTCATGGAAAATATGTTTTAAAGACTTCACTTTAATTAGCTCACTATAATGGAAGCTGAAAAAATTGTATTACAGTATTAAAAAATTCTCTATTTATACCAAACTAACACTGGACACACCCTTGTGGAACCCATGTTGTTCTTGCTTTCTTACTAATACCAGCTCTGTGGGGCTTGACACTTTTGGATTACCGTCAGCATCGTACAAAATGTGAAGCAATGATGTAGTTGTGAGATTGTTAGTGTTAATCCAGTATAGCTGGTAGAATATTAATATACCAGCTGAAATTAAGCATAGGTTAATAAAGTTATTAATAGGTTAATAAGTAGAAGGGTATTTTCTCACAATTTCAATTTATTGTAAAAATGAAAACCATAAAGATTAAGTCAGTTACATATTTAAATAGATTTGCTGCATGTTACAAAAAATATATCTGCTTTGTGCACTCAAGCAAGATTTAACTACATGATATGCTCAATAAAATGCACAGGAGAAAAATTAAATTAGAACTCAAATGAGAACCCAGATGAAATGCACTATATTTCACTTGAAATGAGAAATATACTTACAATAATTTTGACAAAGCTAGCAGGAAAAATCCCAGTACGATTCTTGCATTTTCCTCTGTACCACTCATCATCTATTTTTTCCAGAAGTAAAACAGTGTCTCCAATACTAAGGTCCAAATCATCAGTATGTTCTACATAAAAATTAAAAATAAAACTGGTTTAGTTGGTATTTACCAAATCAAAAATAAAATCTCACTTAGCTCTATTTCTGGTAGCTACAGTACATTACATAAATTTAGGGCAAAGGAATAGGCAGCCAACAGCTTTAAAGGTCTTAACAGAGCATTAAAGGTCAATGCTCTGAGTTTTACTGAGGAGTACAAAAAGACAGCGATGAGACTCTCGGTGGAGAAGAAAGCAACCTAAGCAGAAAAACCAAAGGAAAAAAGAAATGAAATTCAAATCATTGAGGACAGAGGCTTCGAGCATCTGCTAATATTTCTCTCCCCACCAACCTTTGCACCAAGGAATATGCCAGAAGCAAAAGGCTTTGAATTTAATGTCAGGACATGGCAACTAACAAGCTTTAAGATCAGGATGTCCAAGGGATTCAAATTTTAGCATGCTGCAGAAAGTAAACCAAAGTATATTAAGAATTATTCAAAGAGCAAAACTATATTTCAATTTACTCTGATCTCACTTCTTACCTGCTGTGAAATTATGCAGCACTATTGCGTGAGGAACACTTGAATCACTAATCTTCTGCATGTTAGCTGAATCCTTAAAAATACAACAGATTTGGAAATTACAAATAACTGTTGTTCTATCATTTCTCGAGTCACTGAACTGATATTTGGAACATTGATTGCTGAGTTAAAGTACTCTCTTCACTGATTTCAAATACAACATTCCCAAACGCTAAGGGAAATCAATTTGGATTTTAATACAGTCAATCCTATTGAAAATTAATAAGCCAATACAGCATGTACATCATTAAAAACAAAATCACTTTTGCATAATCTGCTTTGGGTACTTTGAATTAAATATTCCCAAATTCCTCCTTGTTTTTCATATTTTCTAATTCTTGTAGATGCTAACATTATAATAGTGAGAGTAACATTCAATCCCTTTGATAAATAGTTACTGCTATAAAACGCAACGTGTTTTTGGAAGATGTTTTGTTTATTCAGTTCATATGCCATCTCAGTCATCCAAGGGACTCTTATTAAATCTTTGAAGGAGTCCAACATGATAAAATATTTAACAGACCCTTACACTATGCTGCAAAAATTATATTTGGGATTGGGATACGTATTCCAGACAATATTGTATGCCTAGAATAGTGTTTAATTATCAAAATTTATACCTGCTGTTTGCTTTGCACACTCAGGGGAGTTATTATCTGCATTTGAGATAACTTTGCCAGTTTCTTCTCCATTTTTGCATTTTATGTAGGTATTCTCAACTTGATCCACCAGAAAAAAGTACATTTCCACACTTCAAAATTATAAAAAGTTAGATGACTAAATATATTACACATAGACAGACAGACAGACAGAGACACACACTTCCATTGATGTAGAAATCAGCATTACCTTACAAGAGAGATGTCCAGCATTTTGAGGTGAAATGTCTTCTTTAGCAATTCCATGATGCACAGGAAGCTTGAAACAAAGGATTCACATTTCAGTCAAAAATAACTTTTGATATCTAATATACATTTTCATGCTTTTTCTATTTGTCATGAAAATGTATTCAAGTATTGCATGTCATTTTCTTTTCTGGGATTCATTTTGGGGATCCAAATGAACTATGGCACTGTTGTCCCATTAATCCTACAATTAGTTAATTCCAGTTCTTTTTTCACAAAATGAGAAATCCCTGGTTTGAATTTTGCACAAGGTTTTGTATTCCTTTTAGTTCCCATAGGTTTTTGTGCATAACTGCTGATGGAAAATACTCCACATTGACATAATTACCTCATTTGTTATTTGATAGGTTTCAAGACCTGATACTTGCCCATACAGCTACACTGTTAGCTATGATTTAAATTAAGTTTTGTTCAACTCCTAAAAGACATAGACTGGTCCACATCAGGAAAGGGCAAACAATTTGCTACGAGGGCCATATTGTTTTTTGTTCCTTTTTTGGGTTGTTGAAGAGCCACATTGCTATGTCATGACAAATGGTACTTACTTCTTAATGGTACTATATCTACATGGAGGGAAGTAAGCTGTGGGGTACCACAAGGTTCCGTCTTAGGCCTAGTACTCTTCAATATCTTCATAAATGACTTAGATGAGGGAATAGAAGGGGAACTCATCAAATTTGCAGATGGCACTAAGGTGGCAGGAATAGCCAACACCTCAGAAGACAAGCTCAGGATCCAGAAGGATCTTGACAGACTTGAACAATGGGACCTATCCAACAAATAAATTTTAATGTGGAGAAAAGCAGTTTTACATTTAGGCAGAAAAAACCAAAGGTGTAAGTACAGATTAGGTGAAACCTAGCCAAGAGTCCCTTGGGAGTTGGGCGGCATAGAAATGCGATAAATTAAATTAAATTAATTAAATTAAAAACAGTACCCATGAGAGGGACCTTGGAATCCTAATTGATGATTACTTAAATATGAGCCAGCAGTGTGCGACAGCAGCTAAAAAAGCTAACACAATCTTTGGTAATATAAACACAGGCATAGTATCAAAATCATGTGAAGTATTTGGTTGTTGTTGTTAGTTGCAAAGTCATGTCTGACCCATCGCGACCCCATGAACAATATTCCTCCAGGCCTTCCTGCCCTCTACCATCCTCTGGAGTCCATTTAAGTTCACCCTACTGCTTCAGTAACTCCATCCAGCCACTTGGTTCTCTGTCATCCCCTTCTTCTTTTATCCTCAATCTTTCCCAGCATTAGGCTCTTCTCCAGTGAGCCCTTCCTTCTCATTAGGTGGCCAAAGTATTTGAAAAGTATTTAGTAATACTTTATAAAACCTTAGTAAGACCACACTTGGAATACTGCATCTAGTTTTGGTCACCACACTACAAAAAAGATGTTGAGACTTTCCAAAAAGTGCAGACAAGAGCAAGTAAGATGACTAAAGGCCTGAAGACTAAAACATATGAAGAACGGTTGCAAGATTTGCATTTGGCTAGTATAGAGAAAAGGAAGACTTGGGTTGACATAGTAGCAGTATTCCAGTATTTGAGGGGCTGCCACAAAGAAGGGGGGGTCAACTTATTTTCTAAAGCACCAGAGGGTAAGACAAGAAACAATGGATGAAAACTAATCAAGGAGAGAAGCAACCTGGAATTAAGGAGAAACTTCCTAACAATGAAAACAATTAACCAGTGGAACAGCTTGCCTTCAGAAGTTGTGGGTGCTTCATCATTGAAGGTTTTTAAGAAGACTGGATAACCACTTGTCTCAAATGGTATAGTGTCTCCTGCTTGAGCAGGAGGATGGACTATATGATCTCCAAGGTCCCTTCCAGCTATTCTATTCTATTCTATTCTATTCTATTCTATTCTATTCTATTCTATTCTATTCTATTCTATTCTATTCTATTCTATTCTATTCCACTAAAATTATATTAAATTTTATATCCTAAAAGGGAGAAAAATGATGGAACTCTATAAAACTCCAATGCTACCAGAAAGTGCATCTGGAAATATATTTTATTTGCTGAACTTTCATACAATTAAAATCAATCTGCCTACTCTTTTAATAAGAGATGGTATGTACAAAGTCACATCTCCCCCTAGTGAAATTAATCTTCTCACCATGTATTTATTGTATAGAGGATGACCTGGCTTGGGTCGAGGGGGTAAATCTGAGCCATGTTTGTTAAAATCATCACTCTTTGTTTTTTTGATTCCCAATCCAAGCATGCTAGGTTTCTTATGGAGTGTCAAATCAGATGACGAGCGTGGAAATCTATCAGTATCTGATGAGATTTTGGTGGATTTTGGGGGTGGTGGTCTTCCTGGGGCCCCTTTAGGTGGAGAAGGCCGAGATGGTATGATTTTCCCCTGAACGGGTCTAGAAATTATAAAGAAAGTATAGTATTAGAAAACACATTCTATTCCAATTATATTACAAATACACTCTGAATTATTAAAAACTATTGCTAAGTTAATTATGTGCCATCAAGTTGTTTGTGATTCCTGGTGACTATGAAGATTTTCTCCACAATGATCCATTCATAATTTTCTCTCATCTGACTGTTCCCTAGGCAGGTAGCATCTCTTCTCTCCTCCTCCTCGTCTCCCAAAAACATCTCCATATACCATTACAATTATGGATACATTAGAAGTAATACTAATCCCCGTTAAAGAGTTTTTTTAAGAATCTGCTAAGAGCACTAGACTCTCTTTAGATCCAGAGGAATCAGTGATTGGCTTCTTATTAAACTATATTTTTACACATAATACACAATATACAACTTAATAATCTCTCTTCTGTAAAAATGAAATTCAAATGCCAAATGTATACATCTCAGCAATATTATATTAGCTATCTGAAAATAAGATGAGAATGGTATTCTACGTGGAAACAGTTGAGTAAAACAGGTCTTCATATAGTTAAGACAATTTCAATCAAGAAAACACAATATAAAAAGGATTGCATTGGCTTGACTAAAACATCAGAATCCCATTGACTAAAACCATTAGAATACCACTGGAAGCAACTTCATTGTTAGATTCCCCTGTTAAATAGTTGGCATTTTTTTGTTTTGTTTTTCTAATCAATTCTAATTCTAATTACCTTGTGTAATTTGTTAAACAGATTAAAATTAAAACTGAAGATCTGCTTTGGGTTATTCACAATGACAACAAACACTGATTTACTACTGTATACTCTCCCATAGCTTCATAACATACTATTCTGCTAAATATTAAGAATCAGTCAGACTGTGAACATAATTATTTATATTTTCTATGGTGAAATTACAGAATAATCAATATAATCTATAGTCCATATGTATTTTTAAAATTGTAGAATATTTTACTTTTTGCCATATAATGTAACAAATTAAAACTATACAACTAATACTAATATTATAAAGTGGTAGCAGAATATGTACTGCACAACACCAATCCCACTGCTGCTCCTTTGCTACTCACCTTGGAGGCAGAACAGGCTCATTCTTGATTGGCTGTATCAAGCTGGGCTGTTCAGGTTCCTATTGGGTCATTAAATGTTATTATTATTTGGACACAAAAACCATTGGAATTGTTATGATTATTTCAAAGTAAAATGTCAGATAAGAAAAGGACTGGTAGTTGCCTATACAAATTTCTTGGCAACATTTTTGGCCAAATGCCCTCTTCCTAAGATTAAGAAAGAAAGATCCAGTTGACTTCATGATTAAGGCAGACTAGAACTCAGTTTCCCGGTTTTTAGCCTGGTGCTTTTAGCCATTACACCACACTTGCTTTTGTGTACATACAGGTAGTCCTCAAGTTACGACTGCACTTAGAACCAGAATGTTTGTCACTAAACAATCTGACAGCAAATTGCAATGTCACATACGGTAACACATTGCTTAGCGATGGCAGTCCATGGAATCCCTGTTGCTATCATTAAATGAGGGTTGTGGGTCATTAAGCAAGCAGCTCCTCACAACTTCCTGCTGGTTTCCAACAACCACAAGGCAGCAGAGAAGCCATCAGAAAGTTGTAAGTCATAGGCAGCTTGGATATAGGCCAGTAAGCAGGTAAGTGACTGCTGCCAGTGGCAATGGATTGAGGTGTGTGCAGATGGCGAAATGGGCATGGCAGTGCTTGGGATAGTTACCGTTGGGTGGGGGAGAAAGTGAGCAATGGTGCACAAGGAGGTGCAAGCATGAGGATGTGTAAGTGGCAGGGGAGGGGTACCTCAAGCAGAGTGTGCAAGGGGAACATGGGTGGCACGGGAGCTTCAATGCAAGTGCAGCAGGGTTATGGTGGCTGCTGATCTTGTTAAAAATGGATGAACTTTTTATTTCAATACATGATATGGTTAAAAAGTCAAAAATTACAAGATCGAATGGACAATTTTTCAGAGTTTCAATAGTCTTTCATATGAGTGATTCAACAACGCACAGTACAAACGAAAGCAGGATTATATGCTATCTAGGAAAACTGGTTGGAATGAGGCAAGGCAAGTGCAGTAACCAAAGCAGGAACCGGATAGGTCTGAATGCAAGGAATCTGAATTTATTTATTTGAAGATTGTAGTTATTTTCTCACTTGTACTATTTTGGGGAGGGGGAGAGAACATAATTGGTGAAATATGCACATTAAGCAGTGTAACACTTAAAGATTAAGTAAAATAGTGTATTAATGTGGCTTCATTTTTTAAGAAAGGAGGGAGGGAGGGAGGGAGGGAGGGAGGGAGGGAGGGAGGGAGGGAGGAAGGAAGGAAGGAAGGAAGGAAGGAAGGAAGGAAGGAAGGAAGGGCATTACCTTGTTAATTATGTTGATGTTATTGAGTTTTCCAGCTGCAATACCAGATGTGCTTCCAATTGGTTTCTCTGTAGGTAATGGAGGAGGGCTTTCCAGAATGTCATTTAAAGCTGCAAAAATATTTATAATTTTCCAATGTTAAGTATCAAAATTCAGATTTTGATTATTAAAGAAATATTATTAAAGTTATTCTACAAGAATATTCAATGGAAAAATATAACAAGTCTCACTGATAGCGGAATTGCACTACAGGTAGTCCTCGAGTTACGGTGGCAATTGGGACCAGGATTGCCATCACGAAGTAATGGGTTGTTAAGCACAACATCACAGGACTGCATCACTTAGTCCTGGTTGCCATCATACTCCAAGACATGCAAGTCATTAAGCAAGAGCCTTGGTAGTACTAGGGTTTAAGGCACCCTGTTATTAAGCTGCTTAAGACCAGCTGCCTGCAATTACTGCAGGGTTCGAATCTCGCCAAGGCTCAAGGTTGACTCAGCCTTCCATCCTTTCTAAGGTAGGTGAAATGAGGACCCAGTTTGTGGGGGCAATAAGCTGACTTTGTATAAATATACAAAAGGATGAAGGCTATTGCTGAGCACATTGTAAGCCGCCCTGAGTCTTCGGAGAAGGGCGGCATATAAATCAAATTAAAAAAAAAAAAAAAAAAAAAAAGAAGCAGCAGGAATTCCTGATAAGAAGCACCAGAGTCCATAGCTGGATGGGATAGACCCTAGCACTAGCTGCATGTAAATTGGGGGAAGGGGCTGCTGTCGTATGTTCAGGATAGGAAGGTCTGGGATGGAAGGTGCAGGTCCTTGCAAGTCCAGGGAGGACTGTGGAGGAGGAGATAAAGTGCAGGAGGTCCAGGAAGGAAGGCATGGCTAAATGCATGTCTGCAAACAAAAAGGGGAAGGAAGCCATGGTACATGCAAATACATGAGGCAGAGGGGAGGGTGCATTGCATGCAAACAAGCAAAGGGGGAAGGAGGGTACAATACATGTGAGCAAAGAAAGGCTGAGGAGTGGAATGAGGGAAACAAAGTCAAGTCTAAATGGCTTGACTTTGCTTGGGGGAAGTTGGCAGGGAAAGTTGCAAACGGTGACCATTTGACTTGAGATGCTGCAACCAGTTTTAGGTGTGAGCTGGTTGCCAAGTGCCCACATTTTGTTTACATGACTGCAAGAACATTGCAACAGCCGTGACTTTTAAGAGCCATTCATATGTCCCTTTATTCAGTGACCTTGTAACTCAGGGGTCCCCAATCCCCTTCCGTGGACCAGCACCAGGCCACGTCATGCCAGAAACAAGCAAAGCCCCATCTGCGGAATGCAGGCAGCACGCAAAACCACCACCCTTCCGATCGATAGAAAAACCTCTCTCCACGGAACCGTTCCTGGTGCCCCAAAAGTTCAAAGAGTTATTGTACAAATTGTTGTGTGTTGAGTGTTTCTTTCTCTCTCTCTCCCTCCCTCCCTCCCTCCCTTCCAGTACAGGTACGACACTCACTGCTATCTCCATTCTGGTTTTCCCTACTTTTTTTCTGTTCCTCCTAGAAGGAGGGAGGGGAGTAAGTATTGAATTATTATTTATTTGATTAGCTGCCCAATTCTAATGGGTTCATTATGGTTTACTTGAGCCTTGAGAAAAGGAAACCTGAATTCCAAAATTAAGTACACATAGATAAATATCTGAACATGTATGAAATCTCCAGTTTTGTTTTATTTAGACTTGGCAAGCCAAGTTTAGCAAGAAGAGGAAGGGAGGATTATATTTGTGATTATAATTTTTAAAAAATATTCTTTGTTTTTTTCAGGGGTTTGTCTAAAATTTAGAAAAATCATCTTTGAGGTAATATGTTCTATGAAAAACAACTTTAGGCAAAAAGAGAGATCATATGTTTCATGCAGGATGGATGGATGGATGGATGGATATTATGGATATTACCTTTTGCTGGTTTAGATGGGATTCGGATTACAGTAGGTTTACGCACAACAGCTGGCTGAAGTGGTTGCTCTTTTGCAGATTCAGCTTTGGATGGCAAATTGGTAAGATCTAAGAAAAATGCCAAACACAGCATTTTATTCTGTTTCCATTCAAAAGGAAACATCAGTAACGCTCACAGAAGTTTAGGGTTGTATGCTGAAAGAAATATCTACACCAACCACAATCTAAAGTTTGCAGTAAATTTCAAAAAGGAAATTCCAGCCTAGTAAAAGATAAGGCTGTCTTTCAAAATATTGCAAATGAGGAACAGACGGACATTTCAGCCTTATCTGTTGTGTGTGGCATCCACAATCAGTTACGGAATTTGAAGAATTAAATTCAAATAACTCACACAAGCTTCTCCTTAAAAGGTTCAATAATAAATAAGGAGTAATTTTTAAAAAAAATTAGTTTACAAGATTTTAAAATCTTAACTCTTATTAATAAGATTGTGTGAATCCTGCTTCCTTGGTTGAGAACTGCTATTAGGGGCTTGACCGCTTCCCTCCAAACAGAGCATTTCACTCACATTCATTCTCAGGGATTTTTTTGTTTTTTTTTCCAATTTGCCCTGAACATTCTTTGGCTGCTGAGCTTGCTTTTTTTGGCAATTTGATGTTTTTCTTGGTTTATTATTATTTTTTACTTCCTATAAAGCTTTCCAAAACACACATAACATCTGTCTTATCTGCCTTCACATTGAAAGGCTACAAAAGCCTCTTTCCGTTGCCAGTTATCTCATTCTTCAATTCTGCATAGGCTTGCAGCAACTTGATAATCAGACTTCCCACAATGCCAATGTGATGATGCCAGTCTAAATTCACAGGAATGACAGCCAGTTACTAAGACAGTGAATATACACTGGGAAGCATTGACTTTGTTCACAGAAAAAAAAAAGGCAAATGCATCAGGCCCTCTCTTTCCTGAGTAGGAAAATATGTTATTTTCTAGGGCAGTGATGACTAACCTTCTCCAGACCGAGTGTCCAAAGCGTGCACGCTTGCACCCCCAAAATGCAATGCATGCAGCCCCCCCTGCACCCCGCCCCCCACGCATGCGTGTGTCCCCCCCATGCACCTTCTCCCGCGCATGCACAGCAGAGACCCGAAGGCCAGCTGGCTGGCAGGAGGCGCGCGTGCATGCATGGCAGAGCTGAGCTGGGGCAACAGCTCACATGCCCACAGAGAGGGCACTGCATGCCACCTCTGGCACGCGTGCCATAGGTTCGCCATCACAGCTCTAGGGAGTTCTAGGGAGTTCCAGGGAGCAATTGTTGTGCTTAATCTGGAAATAAAAGATCAGATCAGTACCATCTTGTGGTCTTTTGAATTTTTGAGTTTAAATTATCTGCCAGCTGGTGTAATTCACCAGCTCAGTACACTAGCTCTTGCAACAATACATAGGCCACGAGTTTATATAAATTTATACACACATACACACAACTGTTTTTTTATTTACTTTTGTAAGTTTTTTTAATTTACTCTTTTGAGATCTTTCTCCCAGGGTGAAAGTGGTGGAAATGGAATGACACCACCCCTAGTCACTTGTCTTGATGCTATATGGCCAGGAGGTGCAATTACTCTAGTATTCTTATTTTTACCTTCTTACTTGCCAACTGTCTTGCTCACACTCAAAGTTAAAGGGGAGGTTACAAGGCCACAATGACTCTTTCTCTCACCTCTTGAACAGAGTTGGTGGCAGCAAGAACTACGAAGCCAGTACCCCAGAACAGGAGGTGGGACCAGAGGGTGAAGTCCAGAAAGTTTTGAGAGAGGATATGTGAATTCTTCAGCCAATCACCCTATGAAATTAGCTTGAGTGCTACCACACGAATCACACCAAACAGAAAGAAAGAACTATTCTCATAATTATAATTTTTCACCCCCGTAGCTGGTCATGTTGATGAAATGGAAATAACTGCAGGAATGTCTGGTTTTAAATTCACAAATCAGTTCTATAGTTTTTAAAGTAAATTATAACTTTCATTCTTTGATATCTAAATTAACTAGAGCTTCAATAGAAAATCAGGGGGTTTTTTAGTATCATTTTATTTTTGTATAAATAAAGTACTATTGATCTACTTTAAAAATCTGCCTATAAACATTGTTAAATATAATAAGATTCTTCTTTCACTGGGACCTTTGCTATACACTGGTTGAAAATCTTTCATAAATCAGTATATAAAGCTGTATTTCTAATATATGAGCTGCGGTGGCGCAGTGGTTAGAGTGCAGTACTGCAGGCTACTTCTGCTGATCACCGGCTGCCAGCAGTTTGGCAGATCGAATCTCACCAGGCTCAAGGTTGACTCAGCCTTCCATCCTTCTGAGGTTGGTAAAATGAGGACCCAGATTGTTGGGGGAAATATGCTGACTTTGTAAACTGCTTAGAGAGTGCTGTAAAGCACTATGAAGCGTATATAAGTGCTATTGCTATTGCTCACAGATCTACACAAAAGTAGCCTATTTCTACTATTCTAGAGCTAAAAATTTACTAAGGTTAATATAGTATTTGTACCAGCTAATTATCAGCATCAGTATATTCCATCTGCATTTTTAGTAACAATAATTAGCTTATTAAATTTCAAATGTGTTCAGAGTGATTCCCAGAATTGCAATCACTCTTGCAACAGTTTGAGTTTGACATGTAAACTCATACAAGTACATTTATTTAGTTCTTAACCTCTCTGGTACATACTGTAGCTCCTCAATGTTATTATCAGACCTCAAACTTAGTATCTTTTATGCAAGCCTTATGAAAGTCTAATAAAAAATAATTGAACTGAATTTCAAAAAAATCAACCATTAGCCAGTGCGTTTTTTCTGTTCAATTACAGACTAATGTTCAGTTCTATTTGTTGTAAAGTCTGAACAAGTCAATACTTGAAATAACTAAAATTTCATAATTCAAAAAATACCAAATATTTACAAATTTTAATTAGAAAGGATTTGAGAAATTGGAAATCAAATTATTATGAAATATACCAAGGCAAATATGTGCATGCATATGCCTTAAGAATAATCTGAAAAAAATATTAATAGTTTACTACTATACTGGATAGTATAAAATATATTATACAATACTATATATCATCTTTCCCTCCCTTTCAAATATGCAAAATGGTGGAGGGGATTCAGATAAATAAGCACAAAAGGTATAATGAGAATTGGAGGGGTTCCAGATAATAAGCAACGAAAGGAATAATGGCAGCAGAACAAAAAAAGTAAAATAAAGGCGAATGTAGCCCAGGGTTGAAATGAGAGGTCCTTGGTGCTCCCTGAGCTTTGGTTGTTTTCTTGCAGATGTTTCATTACCCAAACTAGGTAACATCATCAGTGCTACTCAGGAGTGGAGTTCCTGACCCAATGTTACCCAGTTTGAAACATTTACAGAAACTTCTTGCAATTTACAGTATTTACTGTTAGATGTGGCAATAGTATTTTCAAAACAATGTTTTCCTTTGATGTTATTCAAGCACGTGTTTTCTAAGAAATCAAATATAAGGAGGGCCACTCCAGAATACAGCTTCCTTAAAATTAAGCACACAAACCAATCCTGGCTATAATTTGAAAGTTTATCTGGACTCTCTGACCTATTGTAATTCAAATTAATAGCATCTACCGTTATCACATTTCTGTTACCTTGGAGAACATGGAAGATAGTAACAAACAAACAAACAAAAATCCAGTAATTCTGCAAACCATGTATTTGGAGGATAAAGTCAAACAGCAATAGTGTAATCTTTAATAGGCACTGATTTGATACCATAGATCTCAACTGGAAAACTCTCCAGTGCATCCGACCAAATCCATTATAGACAGAAACATTTGCAGATGAATGAGTTTTGGTTTCATAACTTTTATATACGTACTAATGTTG
Source organism: Pantherophis guttatus (assembly GCF_059756535.1). Classification (NCBI taxonomy): domain Eukaryota; kingdom Metazoa; phylum Chordata; class Lepidosauria; order Squamata; family Colubridae; genus Pantherophis; species Pantherophis guttatus. The sequence goes on along the minus strand of NC_142070.1, from coordinate 28,010,864 downwards.
CTATTGAAATGCGCCTGCATTTACTATACACCTTTTTTTTTTTTTTTTTTTTTTTACAAAAGCTCATTTTCTCTTTTTAAAGCTTACCTGATTCTGAATGAGAAATTTCTTGAACAGCCTTGACAGGGTTAAACGATAAAACATCATCGTCAAAGCTGATCAGATCTCCTTCTGCAGAAGTAATATTTTGTGTTGGAGATGCTGCAACACTGCTTGGACAACACTCCCCTGGGGATCTAAAGGCATTTGATTGGGCAGCTAGAGAGGGCTTGGGAACAGTACTTGTTGGTTTCAGGGGAAGCATAGGAAGGGAAGGACTTTCAAAAGAGACGGACTTCTTGGGAAGAAGTGGCCTAGGAGCAGGAATGGGAAGTTTTCTCTGTCCATCAGTATTCTCCAAAGCTGATCCAGTTCCTGAATTAAGGAGCCCATTGCTATTACTCTTTACAGTCACTAATGTTGGCTTCTTTGGCAATTCAGGCTTCGTTATAATGTTGCTCTCAACTTCCTCAGCCTGAAGGGGCTTCTCTTGAGAGGCAACTTTTTGCTTCTTTTCTGTCCAAGACTCCCATTCTCCCGATACTCTGTTAAGGCCTGGCTTTGGTGCCACTACAGGCTTTTTTGCACTAATGATAGGTTTGGGGCCTAATGAGCGTGGAGATGCTTCTGGTTTCTTGGTTAGTCCCGAAGTTTCAACGTTCCCTTGCATCTCAAATGATTTAATCCGTGATAATATGTTACTTTGGTTCTTGTCTGTATCCATGCTGTCCATTACTATATGACTTTCTCTAAGGCTATTGTCTAGTAGGAACATCAAAGGATTAGTTAACTCATCATTTTCGCTCCTTGACGGGCTCGTTTGTTCCTGATTGTTTGCTTGATTGTCTTTAGCCACTGGTTTCAGATTGCCCTTTGATCTTGGTTTTGGCACAGGACATACTGCAGCATTAGACTTCTCTTGAGATGTCTGGTCTTCTAAAATAACTAAGAGTTGTTCATTTATGGGAAGATTGCTGTTTATCAGAGATGATGAAGATCTAGGTGGCTTCTGAGAAATATGTATAGCTGTAAAAAAGCAATGTACATATACAATAGGTTTCATTGAAAGATTGCAACATCAAATAACTTCTCAGGCCAGTGGTTCTCAACCTTTTCTTCACCACGATCCCCCCTTTAAATATATTTTATGGCCATGGACCATGGCCACAGACCACCAAGACTTAACTCAAAATTTAAGTAACATTTCTTCAGGCCTTCACATATTTCCTCTGATGACATTACATCCCCCAGGGGTCCACAGGTTGAGAACCACTGCATTAGACTAATCATTTTTAAAATAAATAATTGCATAGAATCGTCCTGCAGTGATAGAATCAGTACAACTATCTGCAGAATATCAGTGCTAAGAGCAAATAGATTATAAAATTACGTTCATGTAAGAACTTATCGAAATTGAATATTGTGTTCAAGCATATTTTGAAAACATATGCAAAAATTATCTTTCAAACTTTGGTCAATATCTACTAAAATAACTGTGCCATAAATTCCAATAAAATATGCTTCATAAGTACTTTACTTATATACAAATATAAATGACTCAGATAATTCATTCATAAACTAGAATTTATTTAATTTGGGAATTATATTATAGATATATAATATATATATTATATATATATTAAGATATAGATTATATCTTAACTAAGCTTATATATGTTTACTTTTCACTACTATATCTAACCAGATATGAGCTTTAAAGTAATTGTCTGTGCATTAGAATTTACTTGCTGATAAATTTTGTGTAAGATTCTTTAAACTATTTTTGGTCATTTCAATCATGATAATTGGGGATCACCAACTATACATAGGTAACATTGATGGATTGTTTTACTGGTGGGATACAAAACGTGTTGTGGGTGGATTTTTTTATGACAATGTTGAGATATACACCTTTGGGATTGGTTTGGCACTGAAATTTTGTTAATAAAAATTACTATACATTTATTTTACCAGAAAAATCTTTTTGCAAAATATGTTCTTTGTGGTAGTCTTTGGCTAAATATTTGTTCATTTCTTTAAGTAATTGGAAAATTATTTTCAGTTTGGAAGAAGTTTGGAATTTCAAGTTTGGATATTATGGGCAAAGAAAGATCTTTTCCCTGAATTCATATTTTATAGCTTTTTTATACATTTTTAATTTCTGAAAAGTATTTTTGACATATTCTCCTAGATCAGTGTTTCTCAACCTTGGAAGCTTGAAGATGGGTGGACTTCAACTCCCAGGATTCTGGGAGTTGAAGTCCACCCATCTTCAAGCTACCAAGGTTGAGAAACACTGTCCTAGATGTTCAATTACCCAGTACTTTTCAATTACCCAATACTCAAAATCTATGTCAATATCTAAGCTTGAGTATCTAAATAAAAGTCCAGTACCATTTCATTTCTGAAAATCTAATTGTATGAGTGTGCCCTGGTGGCATACATTACATGTTATTACATATACCAATGCCATCTTATTTCAGTTATAAGACTTTTGTGTCAAACAAATAGTAGCTGAAACCAACTCAACATATATTTTGCATAATACATCTATCAAAAAAAAAATTCCATCCAAAACAATCCTTTTAAACATCATCCAACTAAAATTAACAGCAATATACCTGGAGTATTTTTGCATTCAGAGATAATGGACAGATTATTTTTCACATTTATTACTGGCAAATTGCTGATTATCTCTTCTGGAAAGTCAGTCTGTGTTGAAGATGTAGTAGTACATCTAGAATTAGCAGCACAGGCAGCATTATTATTGCTGGCTGGGATGATTGGCACTTGATTGATCTCTTTGATTACCTGCTCATATGAAGGTGGCTGAAAAATAAAAATACCAAATGTACACACTATTCATGTTAAAAATTCAGCATTTACAAATGTACAAAATCCTAGTCCATGTCCTAAATGCTTTTTAATTGTAATTTTACTAAAATTCCAACTGTGATTAAAAAATCCTAATACAAACTAAAAGGAAAAAGAAAGAAAAAGGAAAAAAGGTCCAAAAAAGGAAAAGGAATACCAGACAATAGAAAATGATGTCCCTTTCATCACAAGCATAAACAATTTTGTTAACTTGTTACCTTCTTTTAAAATATAACATATTCTTTCTTCCCATATCCCATTTATTATCTAAAAACAAATCCTTAAAATCTCATCATTTCAGTCCTGATCAGCTAATGTACATTAAGAGGTATCAGAGATAACAACATCTATTCTAACCATGATTACAGAAACCAACTTTATATTCCTTCTACTTTTAAGAATCTTGATCTTTCGTCCCTTCAAATAATGCTCTAAAACACGGGTGACAAACTATTATGTCACATGACGTATCATGACTTTTTTGTCTTTGCAGAGCCAGGGTGGGCGTGGTCTGCATGTGACGCATCCAGCCTGTAGGCCGCCAGTTTGACACCACTCCTCTAAATCTTTGTTTCTTTTCATTTTTTCTTTTTTTTTTCTCCCAAAAGTTTTCAACGCCTTAACAAGCATCTTTTGTAAATACAATATAGGAAAATTATCCAAGTCACTCTCTTGGTTTGTTATGTATATATCCTTATTAATTATTAAGGCATCAGCTGATTTCTTTTGTATGCAAAATGTAACCTTTTTTTATATCATTTTGTCATTTAAATCTTCAAATTCACCTTCAAATCAGCTTCAGTTCAGTGTCCGGTAAAACTTGTTCCTCTTCCATAACATCTTTTAAACATAATCTATCTGTAGAAGCAGACACTCTTAAAATTAACTTCTGGGTCCATTGTTCAAAAAGTATCCTTTAATATGTTGAAGGTTAAAATATTTTGTTCCATCCTATATTAGTAAATCAAAATTGAGAATTCTTCTCCTTTAATGGTAATATTTCTTCTTTTTGGTTCCCTCTAATGTCCAAGCCACAAAATCCTATCGTATCATATTTTTAAAAAAATCAAAACCAAAGCATTTTCCCATGAAGAGGACTCTTATAATTAATTCTAAAATCTTATTTCAAAGTTACCTGGACCCTTAATCCATTTGTAACTTTCTAAAAATCAAAGTTTTATTTTTTCCATAACAGTTTCACTCTTTTGATGTTTATTCCAGAAAAAAAAATTAAGGCTGTAAACTTGTATTGAAAATGTATTTTGCTAAGGATTGATGGAAACTCAATGTAATGGAATACATGGGTGACCTTGAAGAAAGGGGAGAAGAAATGTTGCTTAGGAAACAATCAAATAACAGCCCAAGTCACTTGGAAAATGCTCTGAGGAAAGACCCACCCTAATGGAGCAAGCATTAAAAGTGAAGGATGCAAAGTTTGTACTTTCAGACATTATTAATGTAGCCTTAATTAATGTAGATAATTAATGTAGCCTAAATGTAGATTTAGTTCATTTAGTCATGTTTCCTGTTTAGTTTACCAAAGAGGGTTGACACTCACTATACAATTTGTCAATGGAAAGGTTCCTAACAATTGAAAAGCAGCTAACAAGCAATTTCCAATACTGATTAATAAAGGAAGTATGTAAACCCAGTGTCTTTTGAAGGCATCAACTGGGGTTAGAGCAAAATGACTACAGATAGTCCTTGACTTACAGTCATAATTGAGTCCAAAATTTATGTTATTAAGTGTTTTTTTATTTTGCTCCACTTCACCATCTTTCTTGCCACAGTTGTTAAGTGAATGACTGCAGCTGTTATATTAGTATGTTAGTAGCTGTTACATGAATCGGGCTTTCACATTGACTTTGCTTGTCAGAAGGTTGCAAAAGGTGATCACATGACCCCAGAATACTGCAACCATCATAAATATGAACCAATTGCCAAACATCTGAATGTTGATCACATGACCAGGGGGATGCTGCAATGGTCATAAGTAGGGGGGAAAGATCACTTTTTTCAGTGTTGTTGTAATTTTGAATGCTTACTAAATGAACTGTTTTAAGTCAAGAACTATCTGTGTTCCCTTATTTCTCAGAGCTCCAAATTGCCAGAGACTGCAGTTTCATAGTTGCCTCACGAGAAGCAATTGTCTGAAGAATTTATGGCAATCTCAAGTTCTCTTCTTGTTCAGAGAGGAATTTCAAAAACCAGTCTACCTGCTGGCTTTTTATTATGCCATGATTGTTAGTTCTACTTTTTGCCTCTTGAGTTCACCATTTCTTCTCCTGAACTCACTGTTCATGTCCTAAATGCTGCTAACAATGAATTCTGATACTACAGTTATTTCACTACATTATAATGCTCAAACAAACATCAACTTGAACCAGGAAGGAAACCCTGTGCTTCCTCACCTCTGCTGTAACAAGTTCAGTGGTTCTCCAAGGCGTTTGGCTATGAGTTGACTGGAACAGTAGCCCTTGTTGAGGGAGACGGTTTCCACCTGGAAACCAGGAGGATGGTCCAAGTGGCTCAGCTGCAACTATTGTGATTTCAGGGCGTCTTGGGGGGGGGGGGGAGGGAAACAAGACCAAATTCAGTAATTTATGATTACACAGTATTTGGAAAGTGATTGGGCTTTTCTAATTCAGTTGCTGGGAAACACCTGTTCTCATTCTTCAACCCATTAGTGCCCATAGATAAGTCCATTTACCATTTTATGTTTTTGTTGCCTATATCTAAGAGGCCAATAAAATTTCCAACATTCTTACACTTGGCAAGAATTCAATTTTCGAATTTTTGAAATATCCACATAGATTTGCTTTAACCATGGTTGTCCAAGCTTTTGGTTTGCCCTTATCACATTTAAGAATGATCGTGGGCCGCGTATAAAATATGTAATATAGTTAATGTATATGGATAACAAACTTCATTTATTTTTCTATTTGTTTTATTGCCTCGTGGGGCTGCACTAGTAGCCGTCCCACACTATGGAAGGCCCATGAGCTGCAGGTTGGCCATGCCTTCTCTAAACAATCAGCCAATATAATTTTGGGCATCTAAAGCGTAAAATTCCACAACATATAAAAGATTGTAGAGTCCAGATTTGGTACAGATTTGATTTATCATCTTGTGATAACAGCATCTGTGCACATAGCAAAATCTTTCACCCAAACTTTTCCCAATCACTTGTCTTCTATCAAGGCTGTAATTGTTAATTTATTATAAACTTTTAATATCAATATTCATTTTAACTGTATTATTAGTTTAACTTACATTATGTTTTAATCACTAGATGCCATCCTGATTGTTGAAGAATCAGACAGAAAGAGTAGAAATTAAATAAATAAAAGAACAAAGTACTTGACATTTTGCATGAGTTCTTCCCATCCCAAATCTCTTTTTCAGTTAATGCAGTCCAATAAATATGCCACAGGAGAGAGGATTGATTTTAAAATACAATTTCCAAAGAAAAAATATTTAAATCTATTTATTGTCTCATTTTTAAACACATGTAATAAAAGATACCCAGTGCAATATTTAGATACTCTATAACATTTTCATTTATATGTTATAAGTCACTTCTTACACTTATTTTATTGGTAGAATAATTACAAATGAAGGAGTAATTATTAACCATACCTTCTTTCTCTTTGCTGTTCACTGTGATAAGTTGTCCGAGAAGCTAATTTAAAAAAAAGGCAAACAATTAATTTTTTACTACTACTAACATAATATTTAAATTAAATGTGTGTTTCCCAAATGATTACTATCCATAAGTGACTATTAAAAAATAATAATCATTAATTAATTATTTAATTAATTCAAAACACATGATTAAAGTGTTTTTGAGTCCAGCATTTGATCAGCATCTTCTTATGGCTCTGAGATTAAGGAATTTTCATTAGACAATCCTTATAGCTCATGAGACAATATCTAGAGAATTCAAAATTAGTCCCACAATATTAAACTATAAGCATACTGTACGTGGTTGATTTATTAAGGTCTTTAACATTCACATATACTTGATTTGACTTCATTTTAGTACAAAGGCAAAAAGTCTGATATGAGAAATATCCACACAGTCAATTAAACCATATGAACTTTAGTTTAGCATTATTAAGTGAGCCACGTCTGGTTTATGAATCAGAAATTAACTTAGTGATCCATTATATATATTCATCAGGTTTTACTACATCTATCATCATATATATTCATCAGATTTGATTTAGCATACTATGTGAACCAGAAGAATATGTGATTGCAGGGGTGGACTTCAAAAATTTTAGCAAGGGATTCTCTGCCTGGTTGCTCGGTGGGCGTGGCCATGGTGGGCGTGGCTTAGTCAGCTTCCTGCACCCTGGTGAGGGAGCGTTTTTGCCCTCCCGAGGCTCCGGAGGCTTCCTTTGCCCTCCCCAGGCTCCAGAGGCCCTCTAGAGGCCAGAAACAGACCTGTTTCTGGCCTTCCCAAACTTCCGATAGCCCATTTTTTGCTGTCCCCAAGCCTCCGTGTGCACCTCGCACTTACCTGCATCTAAAACGGGCCACGTGGGGACTCCTGCGAGGGGCAGGATGGGGTGGGTGGGGCCAGCCAGGAGTGGGATTTGGAGGTTCTCCGAACTGCATAGAATCTTAGCTAGAGGTTCTCCCGAACCCCTGCAAACCCCCAGCAGCCCACCCCTGTGTAATTGGCTGTATCAATTTGTTCTACTTTTCTGAGACCCCCATTTCATGTCTGTGCTTTCAAACAACAAGCGAAAAGTGGACATTTCCAGTAATACCATAATTCCAAGCATAACCTCAGTAAGATTCAGGCAATATTACTACAGATAAAAAATTAATTCTTATGTTAGGTAGTTATATTAGAGCACATTCATTATGTAAAATGACTTAACTATAGATTTTCTCATTACAAAGCTTATTAAAATAACTGAAATTTTATTTGAATGAAATCGTTTGCATTTATCGTATATAATTAAAACAATAGCAAATTAGAAGGAATATTTTCCAGATAACATGATTTAGCGGAAAATCTTGTTTGATTAAGCAGCAGCAAATTATTCTAATTGTACCATTTAAAATTTATAGAAGCGAAGCACCAGGTGGGGAAGTGAGAAAAGACATACCTCTTCTACGGGGCATATTTGAGGTGCACTATTCATGAGTGCTAAAGGAGAAAAAGAAGGGTTACAGAAGAAGAAAAAGAAAGAGAAAAAAGAACAAACCAGGTGAACAGTAAAGATCCATTAGACTGTCTTTGTTAGTCAGATAAGGGTATCATAGTATGTTTTCCCCATAAAATGAACTCTGGCAGTGTTTTAAATGCCAGTTTTAAAATTCAAATCTGGTTTTAAAAAGGAGGGGGGGAAATAATCAGCAGCTTTATATTGTATCTATTTAAACAACAGAATTAAACAATTTCCTTATTTTGAAGTTGTTGATACTTTTTTTCCCCTGACTCTTCAAATACTCGTGTATTAATTGAAGATAGTAGAATTACTCAAAACTTTCATGTTCTACAATAGCAAAACGTTTTGATTTCTCTATCTTAGTAAAACATCAATTTTGCAACAGATGTTCTTGTTTCCTTATTAATGACTTTTTCTGGGAAAAATACATGCTCCTTTTATACTCTCCTTCAGTGTCAGAGGACAGGCTGCCTGCAAAATAGCCAGCAACGTGTGGCTGTAAGAGCTGAGTAGAGACACAGCCCAGTATGGTGATATTGGCATGGGAATCAGAGGGAAGATGGTTTATGGTTGTTTGGGAAACTAAAACAGCCCAAAGCCGCCTAAAGCAAATAGAAGAGTTACTGTTCTTCAGAAGTAAGGCTTACATAGAGAAGCCGTGTAGTAGTTTGTTTATTTATTTATTGGTTCGATTTATATGCCGCCCTTCTCCGGAGACTCAGGGCGGCTTACAATGCGTTAAGCAATAGCCTTCATACTTTTGTATATACAAAAGTTACTAGTTGTAGTAAAGCTGTAGTAAAATAGGGAGTGATATAGTAAACTGAGTACTAGCCTTTGAGTACTTGTAGGTGTGTTGCCTAGAGGCCAGGTGGGTTGTGTTGACTCTCTGGGGCTTTGGACACTCAGATAAACAGATTTATCTTTGAGAAACACAATCTATCTCTTGTTATTATCATAATCTATCACTGCTTTTAAAAGATAAAGGCTCACTATCCTTCATATAAATCTGCACACATAAGAAATCTGACAGAAAATTGTCAGTCAAGATCCATCCATAAATAATTTCTGCTTGTAAACAAAATCTCCTTTTCCATTTTAATCATGTGGTATTAACTGAAATTGCCTTAGAAAATTTATTGAGTTTAAAAACCTTTCTGGCAGGGAGATAAGGCTCTCTGGGGAATTAGATTGTTATGCTAGGTGTGGGGGATCCAGCTTCAAGTCCTCTTCAGCCTTAGGGACATTAAGTCAGTCAAAATCTCTTGTGTAATTTATCTAATTTGATGACATATAATAACGTTATTTTTCTCCCAGGGCTATGGAACTATACTCACTTAAACCTAATAAATGCTAAACCATTTCTTTTACATGCATGCAAACAGTGTCCAGGTTAAGAAAGTCTAACTTAAAGGCAACCCCTAGTTACAAATGGGTTACCTATTAGTAAAAACGGTGGACAGCATTGCCTTCCTTGAACCCACAAAGCACTGAAGCTGTGCGATGATGATATCACTGAAGCCATACATTTTTAATACGTAACCTGTTTTCAAAAATTCCAGAAAGCACTGCACAACTTCAATGCTTTACCAGCTCAAGGAAGGAACTCAATCTGTCAGTTTTAGTAATAGGCAGTCCATTTGTAGTAATAGGCAGTCCAACTTAAACAAAAATGCAGGTTAAAGACAATTGAGAACAAAACATGTTCTAACTCAGGCACCTTTCCTATTCACCTTTCCAAACAAAAAATATTGTAAGCATGCATACAATAATTGTGTGCGTCCTTTTGTAAAAGTTACCAGCTATTCATAATAATATTCCAGAGTGGCACAGAGTCATCTTGCAGATGGGAGATGGGCAGCATAAAATATAGTAAATAATAAATAAATAAAATATGCCTGTATGCATGCCTGTGTGCATGTGATGTGTACCTACTTATATATAACAAACTTAAGTAAAATTGCTGCATAAGCACTCACCAGTATGTCACATGAACTACTGCATACTTGGAAGAGGTAATAATGTTTACATAATCTCATGAAATGTTGTCTTGTTAAAGCTTTCATTGGAAATAATTGTGTATATTTGCAAATAGGGAGGGAAGTGACCAAGCAAGAAAATGTTTGTTTGTAGATAAACTATACATAAAGGAAAACATTCCTTCTATTTTAAAGAAAAAGAAACAAGTATATAGGGAGGAATATAACAAGTTTCAGTATAGGCACAAATCCTCATCTGTACATATGCTCACATATGTACTAAACAGTGGGACTAAACAGAACAAATGTACAGAAAGGGAAAGCAGATGGGGAAGATTACTGTGCTATCAAGATGACAACATTACTACAAACTTATGTGCACTCTGAAAAAAGTTCCTTCCAATGCATATAATTGTTTTTGCTGAAGTATTACCCCAATTAAGAGAAAACATGAAAGAAAGACAAATTTCATTAATAGAGACAAACATTTTTAGAACTGTCATTAACAGTTGTCCTAAAAATATCTTCTGGAAAAAAAACCTCTGATCTTGAGAAACTTTGGTTCTTCTCTTTAATTTAATACTACCCTCCCCCCCTCCAAAAGTTGGGGAAAAGTTACTTTGATTGGAAAATTGGAAAAATGGTTACAGAAAATATGAAAAGTGTTTTAGTAAAATTGTATTTACATATATGACAATTCCATACAAGCAACAATGTTAGTTTGAAGTAAAAGAATGTGAGAATTTGACAAAAATGCTTAAGGGTGAAGGGATGAAAAGGAAGTGAAACAGTATTCGTTTATCAGACTCAATTTAGTTCGCCACCTATTTATATTATCTAGAACATTACAAATAATTTATCATTAAGCCTGAATTAATATAGTCATACTACTTCAAATAGTATATTTTTCAGTTATTACAATGCAAATAATAGCATGAAAGTTGGCCTTGTCAGACAGTACGTGACTTCTGAGCCATTCCATGTTGCTAAGGTTCTGAGGCCTTACAGTTTTCAGACAACTGCCACAGTATGCCACATCTCTCAAGTGGCCTCGGGTAGGTATGTGGCTGTGCTCCCCTAGAAGGAGCTAATGCACAATTTGTGGATCCTCCGGAACTCTCAGCTGCTATTGGAATAGCCAGTGAAACCTTTATCTAGCTGCAGCTAGCCTGCCAGGTGCCACTCTATCTGGAGCCAGAAGTACAGGCAACAGTTGCTCACACTAACATTTCACTATTGGAATGCTATTATACATTCTACACGGGACTGTCCTTGAAGGTCTTCCCAAGACTACAACTGATACAAATTTTGGCTACACATGTTAAAGGGATTACAGGTAAAGTTCTATAGCACCCATTATTGTAGGAGCTACAGTGGATGCCATACTGTTTCTGGTTGCAGTTCAAGGTGCTATTTATAACTTCTAAATTTCTCATGGCTGGAAGCCTGTTTATCTGTGGGATGATAGAACCAATCCATCCAACCAAAGCATTCATGCAGAGAACATTTGCTCAGATGTCCAACCCGTATGAAATATAATGAGAAGACACTCAGAAGCAAGCATTTTCTGCAGAGGCTCTGTTGAATAGAAAAAAGGTCCCCAATCAGGCAACATGCGAAACCAGCCCCCCCCCCCCATATGCTGAAAAACCACTGTCCATGGAACCAGTCCCTGGCATCCAAAAGGTTGGGGGGGGGGCTGCTGGAGTAGAACACCATATCATAATATATATGATTTGTGCCTGGATCTTCACAACCTTGAAGTAAGAGATAATTGTGCCTGTGGTGAACAATGGTGGCGCTATTAATAAAGTATACAATTCTTGACTGATTATAATAAGATGGCATTTTTGTTATTGTCATGGTTATCAATTAATGTTAATTCATTTGCTGTTGCTATTATACAAGCTGTTGATACTATAAATAAAGTTATATTTATTCATTTGCTGTTGCTATTATATAAACTGTTGCTTTATAAATAAACTTATATTGATTTACTTTCTGATAATATAAGCTGTTGATATTGTAAGCTGCTTAGATTTGTACTGACTGAAATGACATAAAAACACCAGAAATAAAAAAATCTTTCAGCTATTCAAAAAACTCTTAAAATCAAATGAATGCTAATAATATCCCACTATGCTATATCACAGTATAATTTACAACCACTAAATATAATGACATGGTTACAAGCTCATCTAAAAAATAAATTGAATATTGACATTTATTAGACAGAAGAAGCAAGAATCAGATTCTTTTCCTTTGGATTCTAGATCAGGTGTGATCATGTAATACTTCTATCAGCCTGCTTTTAATTTTGATTCAGAATTAACATTAAACCATAACTTAGTATTACAATAACAAGCCATAGCAAGTTTTACAACAATTGTTTTTTTTCTTCCTTTAGAATTTTTGAAAAAGTTTGTTTTGGATTAACTATAAATTTCCTCATCATCCAAATTCACAGAAATCTTGGCCAATTTCATATTTTAATTTTTGGTAGTGACACGTTCAACCAACCTTATTCAGATTAACTACAGACTAGAAATCAAATACTCTAAAGTCAGATAATATAAAATAGAATTTCTGATATCTTTCTTCCAAACTTGCTGGAGATGTAATGTAAATGTAAATGTAAAATGCAAATTGAAGTTTCATAAAATGAGTAAATAACAAACACTGCAATCCAGCTCAGGTTTTTATACTAGAAAATGAAAATGAAATATAAGCAAAGAAATACATTTAAAGTACTCTACCTATCAACATTTTTTTAAGCAGGTATGTTCGGTGGGAAGGAAAATAACTGATCTGAATAATCACTAAAAATCAAAGCACCTGGAGGTCTAGTTAATGAAAATGTTAATAAACATTTGTTCACCTCTTCAGCATTCATCAGATAGATATAACAGACCAAAAATCTACTTACTTCTCTTGATTGCTGCTTTAATAGATGACAAGGGACCTTGGCTTAAAAAAGGAAAAGTAGAACAAAAATATAATTACATATTATGCAAAAATACAGATCATCTAGTAGAGAATTATTCAAAAACACTGCTTATGGTAGTCCTCGACTTGAAACCATTTTTAATGACCATTCAAAATTACAACAGCATTATAAAAAGTGAGTTATGACTTTTTTTCACTTAAGACTGTTGCAGCATTCCCGTGGTCATGTGATCAAAATTCAGGTGCTTTGCAACTGGCATGTATTTATGACGGTTGCCATGTCTCAGGCTCATATGATCACCTTTTGTGACCTTTTGACAAACAAAGTCAATGAGGAATCCAGAAATCACTTAACAACTTTGTTTCTAACTTAACAATTGCAGTAATTCACTTAACGTTAAAATAGAGCAAATTTCATTTAACAACTCCTTGCTTAGCAATGATATTTTGGGCTCAACTGTGATTGTAAGTCGAGGACTACTTATAGTCATTATTGCAAATGAACAGAATTGCAGAAAAACTGTAAAACTTTTCCTTCTTCATTGATTGACTGAAACCAATTATGGAAATGAGAACTACAGGGATTGCCTCATGCCTACAGGAAAACATTCAGTTGTTTACCAATTTAATAACAAAAATTGTATCATATTCATATACTTGAAATGTATAGATAAATATTTTTGCAGACAATATATTTTGGGGTTTTTTATTTGTTTTGTTTTGTTTTGCCCTGGGATTTTTTTACCAATATATATTGGTAAAATATAAATTTTACTGTATCTGGACTATATAGTTCAAAATCCAGAAACCAATTTAGGACAATGAGAATCATCACATACAGGTAAATTCTGATGCTCCAAATCAACTATTCTCAGCAGCTTAGATTTCTAGGTCAAGATTATGAACAACAAAAAGGACAAATGTAAAGTTAAACCATTTGTCCAGGGATAAACTTTGTTTGATATTTCTGGTAACTCTTAAAAGACTTTTGAATGAACTATTATTATTTTTTTGCTTTTAATTTATATGCCGCCCTTCTCCGGAGACTCAGGGCGGCTTACAATACGTTAAGCAATAGCCTTCATACTTTTGTATATTTTATACAAAGTCAGCTTATTGCCCCCACAATCTGGGTCCTCATTTTACCTACCTTAGAAAGGATGGAAGGCTGAGTCAACCTTGAGCCTGCTGAGATTTGAACTTGCAGTAACTGCAAGCAGCAGATGTTAATAACAGTGCTTTAGTCCACTGTACTACAGGCTCTTGTCCACTGTACTACAGGCTATTTTCAAACTATGATTGAAAAGAGGATGAATTGTGTTTAGATAAAGTTTGGCTATAAAGAGGGGTATTTTTTTTTATTTGTAACATTAAAATAGGTAGAAAATTTAGTATGTTAGTTTATGTCAATGTGATGAAGGTTGAAAAACACTTTTTATTATTGTTTTTGTTGCCTTTTTATTTTTGTTTTCTTTTTTCTTTTTCTGCACCTTCTGACCTTTTTTATCTTCTAGTTAGTTTTAACTATGCTTATTGAAAACTTTAATAAAATTGTTAACTAAAATAGAATCCTTCATATGATCACTCAGACCTTAACCCTTTCAGAGGCTGACAACTAGAGAAAGTAATTCTATATAAAAGTAATATAATCTATTTTATGTTCTATTGTTTTAATCTGTATAGTTTAATCTACTGCATGCTTTAGCAAAAAATAAAAACAAAAAACAAAAGGCAACCATAGAAAAATATACACAATAAAACAGTTGTCACCACAAACATTTAGTTTCTCTGGTTACTGTTAAAGCAATAGAATGCACATAGTTATTGAAAATATCTATAAAACGCTTTTCAAAAATTTCTGGGCAGCACAGGCAGGATGTTAATATTTCTGGTGGCTGAAATCCACATAATACAATGTTAATTGACATATTATGATTCTCTTCCCCTTTCTATCTTTTTATCCTGAAATATATTTCACATTAACCTAAAGATGTGAAAGCTTCATTTTTCAACTAAATTGATCTATATAATTTTACTGTGCTTCAATAATGAAATCTAACTACGAACAGATTAATGCATATACTATGAGGGAGAATAATACAGGAAGTTATACATTACCCAACAATGAGAGGCAATAGGTCTAGAAGTTGTAGTAGAACTTTTTTTTTTACTTTTTACTTCCTATTTTCCTATTCAATGCACCATATAACTTCAACAACCCTATTGATCCTTTCAAGTCATCAAGAGAAGGAAAGAGGCAACCCTTCTCACTTTACAGTTTCTAACCTTTCTAAAAATCTGAGGTGACTTGATCAGCAACTCCAGAAGTGAAGACAAACAATAAGAGTGTCCCTTGAGGATTGGGTGTGTTTTCTTCTATAATTTTGAAGATTCCTGCTCTGAGTAGGAACAAACAACCCCTTCTCTTGTTAAGGAAAATACAGAGAACTGAAAAGAAAGAATATTTTCATAGAAATTTCTAAAGTGAGGAAAATAATTTTTTATAGGCATTATAAAATCTACCAAATGTGCTAGAGGTTGTTTCTAAAAAGATGCTTACAAAAGGACCTTTAATTTTTTGTCACCTGTTGTCAACAACAACACATCTTCATCACTGTTGCAATTATCTAAGCTCTTAATTCCCAAGCACAAACCAGAATACAGGAGAAAAAAAACATAATGAAAGCATCTGGAGTTGCCCTTATAATAACAGAGGAGGTTAAAAATCCCTAGGAGTCTATTATCTCACACAGGAGTGAATCACTGGCTGGTTTTTTGGATCTTCAGCTATTTCTCATTTCAAACCATTACTATGAGAATATTAATGATGAATTATTCTTCACCAAATTAGTTTTGTTCTTAAATAGTAGCTCTCCCAGACGGACAAATTAGTTTGGGGTTTCAACATAAAACTAAGACACAACATCGTATATTTCAACATTGTTTGGGATAGGATAAAAACATCAAATTAAATTAAACGATTGTGAGCTCCAATACAACAAAAGTGTATAGCAACAGATTCATTGTTAAAGCATTAATGCTATAATACAAATGTGTTTGGAAATAAGCTTTGTGGATCAGAATCTAAACAATTTTAATACTTAACACTTCACACTTTAAGCGTTTAAGATCCAGAGAACTCATTCCCGCTGTTCTTTTATATTTTGTATTACAGATAATTTTAAGATGATCAAATCTTTATAACAGGAAGAATCTCTTCTACAAAAACATTATCTTTCTGCTCAGTAACAGCTTGTTCCAAATTCTCCCTGACTCAACTGAGTTACACCCTCTATACATTTTGAAGTACAAACTTGTAAGAGTGGCCATTTGTGAATGTGCAGTGTGCAGACATTCTAAATTAATGTGATACAACCACACCTCTTCTAAACTTGTCTTTCCAAATGCAGTAATATAGTATGCACAGCTATAGTAACAAAACGTTTAATGTTATCCTGTCTCTAATTATGGTACATTTCTACTACATTACATTGAAGAAAACAATATTTGTTTATATCCTAACACAACTCTCTTACATCCTAGCCTGTGATACACTTATGAAATGCAATCCTATTTTTTAATGCTGACCAATATTTACCTTAATTTTTATGTATTTTTATTTTATTTATTTGTATCCCATTTTTATTATTTTTTACAAACAACTCAAAGTGGCAAACATATCTAATATTCTTCCCTTCTTCTATTTTTCCCACAACAAAAACCCTGTAAGATAGGTTGGGCTGAGACACATTAACTAGCTCAAAGTCAGCCCCAGTATGTACAGGCCAATATTTAAGGCATTCGGAAACCTTTTAGACTGAAATGATGCTACATTATTTTACTCCCCTTGGGAAAAGAGAGATTATGGCAGTTCTCATTATCCTTTAAAATACTTAAAATATGTGTTAAGAAATGGCTCTTCAAAATCTCTTGCAACCTACTCCAAAAAGGCTGGACTATTTGTCTTACTCCCAGTATTGTAAGTGTCATTGAATATGTATGTAACTTTCAGGGGGTAGAAACCATTTTTAAGAATGTGTCAAACCCTATCAGAAACATTATCCAAACCCGTTTTAAAGAGCTACTCTACCTTTACAACTACATGCCTTAGTGACTTGCCAGAATAACCTCAGTATAGAATTATTTGAACATTCAGAGACTGGTACAAGTTCAAATTATCATTCAAGTACCACATTGTTCAAAATGATTCTTTTGTTTCTAACAGCCTGACTTTTTTTTTTTTATTGAAAAAGTTTTCAAATACAAATTCCCCCCCCTTTTTTTCCCTCCCCCTCCCCCTCCCTAACCCCCCCTCCCCACCCATCCCCCCCTGTGACTTCTTCGTAACAAAAAACCTAATTCATAACAGATTACTTACTCCCTCCTCTAAATACTGACCTTTACTTACTAAAAATATTATTAATATTATAACATCCCCCTTTATCCATACATTTCAGAAAAGAAAAAAAAAAACATTATACTATAACATTGTAGAATAACTTCTAATTTAGCATAATAGTATTATAACTCCCAATTTGGCAATAATCTGCCCTTTTTCTCCTCTCCCAAACTTATATCTATATATTATTACAACAATTCAAAACCACCTTCCACTTTAAGACTATACGATAAGTCCTACTTTAACATTTAATCTTCTATATATATTACTATAACATTTCAAAGCGGCCTTCCCCATAAAATCTAGTTTAACATTTATTCCACTCTATCCATTTCCTCCACTCCCCTAAGTATATCACTTAAAAATTCCTTTTCTTAAACTAATCAGTCTGCTAACTAGCTTATTCACCCACTGTCCTGCAAAATTACCATACACAACAATTCTTAATATCTTTGATTCACTGCCCACACTACTTAAAAATATATGTATATATATTCCATTATATCTAAATAAAAAAAGAAAAGACAATGACTTTAAATTTATCGTCCATATAATATCTTCTTTGAAGTCTTTCCACTGGATTATTAGAACCAACATCCATAATAGGATAACATAGCTTGCTGATGCAACAGTTTATTCAAAATCTTCAATCATATCTGCCCCCATCAGTAGTAAATATCTTCTTATATGTATAAAAGTAAAAACAACCACCCGAGTGACATTATAATTATATTCCATATAGTAATAATTGTGGGTTTCATCAGGATTATTGATTCCCATCATCGTAGTGGGTAACAACCCGATCTTCTGCGTGCCCCAGCATAATTCTCTTGCCTGATTCAAGATAATTATAATATATTTATCAACACAAAAAGAAATTCCAAAGTGGATAATTCAAATCCATCAGGTTAAGGCTCTTTTCACGTCCCAAGATTACGGCAATGCAGAGATCTGCCACTATCCTCAGGATGATATTGACCAATACGTCGCCTCCTCTATGTTTTCACATAATCATTCATATTTTAAAGTCACTGGCTTCACTGTTGCTTGATTTAGAAATTTCTATTTTTATGCAACCTATTTCTTTTTTTCTTTTCTTTTTGTGGGTTTGATTTCCATCCTGGTTTCCTTTCTACAGATTGTGTATCAACTAGTCGGTTTTCATTCTGCTTTGTAGATTGGTCTTGTTGGTTTTGTTTTTGTGTCTCATGTTTCTTTTTTATCCCTTGTATATCCCCTAATTGGTTTCCATGCTTGTCCTTGCCTTGATAAGTCATCACATTAAAGTCAGATGCCACTTCTCTCAAATTTGTAGATAATCCAGCTGGGGTATCCGATAAATCCAAAGGCAATTTATCTGGTACAGTCTCTGTAATTCGATATTTTCCCTTTATTTCCAGCTCCTTCTGCTTATCCTGTATTATACCTGAAGATGTTAAATTCATTTTCAACCTATTTTGATAAAATTCTTCCGCTCTTTCAACAGTATTTAGCTGGTATCTTTCTCCTTGATATCTCAATATAATACCAACTGGGGCGTCCCACCTAAATGGGATATTTCTCTTTTTTAACTCAGTCACCAGAAAACCAAATTTCTTCCTTTCCATTAATATCTTAGGTGGGAGTTCCTTGTAAATCCAAATCTTTCTTCCATACAATTGCAAATTAGAATTAAAGGAATTTTGCACAATATTATTCCTAATTTCTTTATCTGTGAAATAAATCACCACATCTCTAGGCAGTTGCCTTTGCTTGGCAATCCAGGAATTTATTCTGTAAACTCTGTCAATCCTACAAAACACTTCCTCAGGTTGAACCTTTAAAATCCCAGCTAGAATTTCAGAAGATATTCTCCTTAAATCATCTCTGTTATTTTCCTGCAAGCCTCTCAGTCTTATCGCATATTCTGTGAAATTATATTGTACCATTAGAACCTCTTTTTCAATCCTCTGTTGCAGATTTTCTACATTACCAGACTTTTGAACAGCATCCATTTTAGGTTTTTCTTCTGAGCTATTATCCTGAGTGTTTATCAAATCATTTTCAATTTTTTGAATTCTATTGTCCAATTTATCTTGAATTTCTTCCATTTTAGACTCTAGTAAATTAGTATTTGTATCCAGCTGTATCATAAATTCTGAAAAACCATTAGCCACTTTTAAAATTTTTCGCTCCAAAAAATCAAACTTAGATTTCACCAATTCTTTAATTTCCTGCTTAAATTTTTCAAGATGCTGATTCACAATCTCATCCCTTCTTTCAATCTCCTCTAGGAGAAATTCTATTATATTAAAATCAGGTTTCTGAGACTGAAGAGTTAAAACTTGTTCCTTTAAGTTGTTAATGGGGGAATCCCCCCCCCACTTGTTTATCTGACTTTATAAGTCTCAGTGCCATGTTTCCGCCCAGGCAGGCTTTGTTAAAAGAAAAAAAAAAACAGGAAAAAAGACTTCTTTCCAATCAACAACAATGTCAAGTCTCCAGGGGAAAAAGAGAGAAAAAAACACAGGAGCGAAGTTTTGTCTACAAATGTAGCCAGTGGTATTTATTCCGCTACATTGTAATAATAGAAAACGGAAGGACTTTCCCTTTCAGCCTCTTCTCCAGCCGCGGCAGACGCCATTTTAAAAGGTTTTTTTTCCCCCTTTCTTTTCCTTTTCTCTTAAGTAATTTTTAAAAGATAAGTAAAATACTTGCGATTCAGTATTACAGGTCCAGCTCATATTTTCTTTGAATAATCTGTTAAATTCGCAGGCTTGCTCTTGACGCCTGGCTCTGCATTAGCAGAGGTCTCCCAAAGCCCGGAGCAGCGGCTGGGGATATGGGGCATCTCATCCGCTCCGTCCCAAAAGTAAAAGAAAAACTTTTGGGACTCTGCAGAGAGTTCTACCCACCCCTGCCGGCTCTATCTCCGTTTCCTCATGGAAACGGAGTTTTTTCGAGCCGCCATTCCGTTGTGAAGGCGGCTCTGACAGGCAATGGAAGCTGACGATCCCGAAGGAGCATCTGGCGGCGTCCAGCAGCAAACCGGAAGTCCCAGCCTGACTTTTAATAACATAAGAACAATCTTATTGTTCAAACAACATAATTTAGGAACTTTTCATGGCTCAGGATATTGGTAATCCTGATATACTAATAGCTCAGGCAGATGCTAAACAGATACTGAAAGATTCACTTGAAAGATACCTAATCAAATTACCCAAGGTTATTAATTGTTCAGTTTGTATTTATGTCTGATGTGTTAGAAACTGCTCAGTAAATATCCTCAAATTCCTGATACGTTTAGCCAACTAAGTTTGGTAAGTTCAGTTAGCAAAGCTACACTTTTATTTGTATTTTTAAAACCATTTCTGACTTTTGTGCACTGGCTACTTTAATAAACATGCTATACTAGATTAGAAATTAGAACTGATAAAATATAAATTCTAGTGAAAAGAGTTGTCTTATCCACATAAAACATCCACATCTACAGAGGCATTTCATGAATATTTCTCTGAATATTAAAGTGACTTTAACCTGAAGTTTATAAGTTGTTGTAAATTACAAGGGTGACATGTAAAGCAGGGGCCCCCAACCCCCGGGCTGTGGTCCACTACCAGGCCTTGGCCCATTCGGAACCAGGCTGTGTGAGTGGTAGGTGCTTGCGCGTGCCATTCCACTTGCGCAAGTGCCACTCACAAAGAACCATCCCCCCCCATGCCCAAGCCTCCAAACTGGAAAAGTTGGGGACCGCTGTTCTAAAATATATGACACAGGGCTGTCACATTTCATACCTGTTGGGGGTATGAATGTCCTGATCTGTCACCCAGATGAACATAATACTCCTCAGTGTGGTATATTTTTATAAGCTTGATTCAACTTTGATAATTTCCTACTGCACATTTTCAACTAAGTTTAAATAATTATAAAATATCTTACATGAGTAGGAGGCCAATTAAAGCTTTCATGTCACCTAAAGGAATGCACTAAAAGAGTCAAGTAAAGTAATTACTAAATTCCTTGCTGTTGGCACCTATATTTCTTGTGTTAAAAAAACAAAGACTAACAATGCTTACAGCATATTAAACTAGACCTAGGGTTGAGCAATCTATGGCCCTATAGCCACCTATTGCCCTTTGTTAAATTACATATGACCTTGTCCTAGTCAAAAACATTTCCAAGCTTGAAATGTGAGAAAACTGCAACAGTTTTTAGCAATTATATCTTAAAGGGCTCAGCATTCAGTAGCTTAAAGTAAAAAAAATACTTGGTGGCAGCGGTGAAATCCTACCGGTTTGCACCGGTTCAGGCGAACTGGTAGTGATAAAAAATTAGGGTGAACCGGTAGTAAAAAAACCCTACCAGTTCCTCCAAACCGGTATTTCTGACAATCAGTTGTGCCGCGTGATTTAAAATCGCTAGAAAGCAAGAAATCCTCTTTCTAGCAAATCTAAACGTGCAGTACAGCTGTTCCCCCCTGCTTTTCTACTGATCTTCCCAAGCCTTTTTTCGCATGTTTGGCGCATACTGTGTATGCACACACATGCATGTGTTTTGTGTGCACTGCGCATGCACGCACAGCATGCGTTTGCACACGCAGCGCACATACGTGGCCAGCGAACTGGTGGCAAACCGGTTTAGATTTCATCACTGCTTGGTGGGTAGAAAACATTATCTCAGCAATCAAATCAGATGATACCCCTTTTTCATGTTTCTTTATAATTATAAAAAAAGTAAAATTTTCCATTTGCCGATTAATTGATTAGTGATATCCATGGGTAAGCAAACTTATCAATATAATCACACTTATCAATATATAGAAATATCAATTTATGAAATACAATTTGCCATCACCCATATAGTACTGTAACAATTTTCAAGTGAACCATATCTCTGCCTTCCTCTGCCTTATGAACTGTTTACATTTACTGACTGGGTGCTAATATCTTCAAGAGGCATCTTAAATTGTTTATAATCTTTGAGATTATCATCTCAAAGGGGGGCGAGCCTTCTCTGTGGGGGCACCCGCCCTGTGGAATGAGCTGCCTCCTGGAATACGATTGATCCCGGACCTCCGTACCTTCCGTAAAGCCCTGAAGACGTTTTTATTTCATCAAGCCGGCCTAGCCTAAATGGTTTTTTAATTGGGATTTTAAATTTTATGGATTTGGGGTTTTAAATTTGGGTAGCCAATGATTTAATTCTTTTAATTATCTTAACTTTTGCATTTGTATGTTTTTTAATTTTGGCTGTTCACCGCCCTGAGTCCCTTCTGGGAGAAGGGCGGTATACAAATTAAATTTAAAAAAAAAAAAAGATAAGATAGAGCAGAGACTAATGTTCTGTAAAATTGTAGATATAAAAAAGACAAATAGTCTTACACAAGAGATATGCATTTAACTACAAGATCTTCACTCCTTGTATTACCACGTACGTATTTTATCACTATATTTCCTTTTAATTATTTTATCCCAGAATAAGTTTGTGTATTTTTTATTTTATTGATAAGATCATAAGACTAATCTATTAATAAACTATTTTATTCTACAAGGACATGTGGATGCTTAATTACACAAAAAATAAATGCTACAAAATAATACATTCTAGTCATTTTAAGTTCCATAATGTCCCTACATCTTTCAGTGGCTACATTCACAGATTATGATATAGTATTAATTACTTTTAATCATAGTTTATAAAATGTACTGAGTCAGGGATACAAGAATTTTCTGATCACATTTGCCTTTTAAGGAGCATACTGAACACTGTTACAAAAAACTAGAATTCTTTCCATTTGTCATAATTATTAAAGTCATGCATATTTTAGAGCACTTTTTTGTTTTTCAGTCCTACATAAAGGTATTATAAATGCAAGAAATAGAAAGAGAATACACATGGAGTCAATAAAATGTTTACCCCATTTGAAAATTTGAAAAGACTCAATATGATCCTTTATACACTTTAATTATCAGAGCAAATCTAAACTGCAAAATTAATGTTTTTAATATTTTCATTCAATTACAGTTTCTTAATTCTTTTTAATACAATATAGAAAAATATAAACAGAACAAAAACAGAAAAACAATCTCACCCTGATGAACGGTGCTCTGGTTTATTTCTTTCTGAACGATCTAGAATAAAAAAGACACGTACACAAAAGATGTTAATTTAGTTCACTATCCTGTGAACTAAATGATATGAACTTTTTAAAATGATATTTTTAAAAGCTAGATTTTACTTTGTAAGGAATATTTTGCCTGAAAGAAATACAAACATCTGCAGAGAATATTTAAGCATATCACTGAGAAATACAATTTTCTTTGTGCTTGTTAAGTTTGTTTTTTATGTTTAACAGATGCTGTCCTCTTTTAAAAACCCAACAGTTTTCCAAAGAATGTAGGAGAGGAGTGGAAAAGAAAACCACAGAATTAGTCAGCGCCTAAGAATCATTTCATGAATCACAGCTGGCAGACTCTAGGAAAGGATGGAAGAAACGTTCAGTGACAGCAACAGTTTGTGTAAATACAGACTATATTTCTATTATTCCTTTTTCCATGATCTTCTACAATTGCAGGCATCTAATCGTTTCTGTGTTCTTTTGAAAGAGAAGTGTTATTACTAGACTGATTTTCTTTTTAATAAGACTGGGTGGTTGATTGAAGACTGGACAAGAGGAATTGAACATTAGTTACAATTATAAATCATACTATATTAGAAAACGCTTTCGAGTTTTAAAATTACAATGAGTTGATTGTATATATAACCAAAATATAAACAGTTCCCCAAGACAGATCATTTCCTCTGCAAAATATTCTATGCTATTTTTTTTTTCCCACATAATTTTTTTTTCTTCCACCAAATCCTGTCCAATTTTTGGAAGCTGTCTGAACAAGTTTCAGCAATTTTCCTGGCAAGGTTTTTCAAAAGTACTATTGCCTCCTTCCTAAGATTGGGAGAAAATTATTCCATTTCCAGCCTGATGCCTTAACCACCACACCAAACTGGCTCTCACAGGAAATTTACAAATACAGCTCTTCAAATATAAAAACACAAAAATATTACTAAAGACTTGCACAGTATTCTGCTGTGCTAAATCTTATTACCCATATTTTCATTAACCTCCCAGGAATTCTATTTAACTTTCTTTTTACTTTTTATAGCATATGTAAACTATGTATTGCTTTATAAGTTTATAACTGCAATATAATTATATAGTCCCTTTTCCATATATAAAGATTTTTCCAAAACAGTACTTTAAGTTACAATATCTGGAACCATATAAAGGTTTTATTCCATTTTATAGGCTGCCAAACTAGTTTAAAATACTTTTAATACAATTTCTTACATTTTAACATGATGCTTGATAAACAGAATAGCCTCACCTATATCATCTCTTGTACAGCTATTTTCTCAAACTGTGCAGTAGTTTTTAATTTGTACTTAATTTTTCTATTTTGCAAGCGAGGGTATTTATTGCCGCCTATTCCTAGCAACCGAAGCATGCCAACATAGCAACATAAATAATTAGCACTAAAACTACATTTGAAAAACGAAGTCAACATTCAAGATATAATCTTAAGGAGTCATCTCTTATATATTTTCTTCTTTTATTTGTTTTATTTTCTGTCTTCTACTTTCCTTTACTATTCTTTTTTAAAAAGTCTTATATTTTTCTTAGTTTTTTAAAATCTATTTGTAAGCTTTAATAAAATTAGTTTAAAAGAAAAAAGCTTTCCATAGGGAAATATGTCCTTTTCTCTCTTAACAACCTGGTAATTACCATACCTGAAATTACAGAAGAGCATACAGTCCTTTCCCTTCATGCTGCTATTCTGTGCAGAAAGTAAACTTTTATGGTCATTCATACAGCTGTCCAGCAGAACGAATCAAGAATTTTTTCAAGTGGTACAACACCAAGAATGAGAAAGAAAAATCACAAAGCATGTAAACAGCATTCGAAATCATCCCTCTAAGGAGGCTTCTGATTGGCAGTTATACTGTAGCCAATCTCAGAATTGGAATGCTGTCATTCAGGAAGTGAATGTTTTTCCATTTTCCCCCCTTTCTTTCTTTCTTTGTTTAAACAGGAAATAGTTTAGCTGGACTTGCATAATTTACTGCTTAAAACATCATCCCAAAATGATAGCAGATTTTTTAAAGCAAGAATTTTTTTCAAAAAAAGACTGATAAGTACTAAACTTATTTTCAATAAAAAAAGGTTCTTAATTTTTTTTAAAAGAACCACTTTATTCTAGTTTAAACAGGATTATTAATCAGTGAAAGTGAAGTCTGTTAGCTTTCTTAGTCCCACAACTTGGTGCTACATACATGGGGAGGAGTTATTAGGAAAAAGTTAAAAAAAATAGGCTCAAAATATGAAACTGGTATTAGGCATTTAAAATATTTTTCCAGATTTTATTTGTCAAAGAACTACATTAGCGGTAATATTATTTGAAAGAATGTTAGTATCCAAGTCCAGATTTTAAAAGTGATGTATGCAGATTATAATAAATATACATGGATATTAATATATTTAACATTTAATAGCTGAAGCACTGAAGTGTACAATGAGTAAGAGTACACAGTTATAGCTAATTGGTTAAAACCAGCTGGTCACTACATGAGGCAACTTGAGCTGTGATTGGTTGCTGTGATTAAAAAGGGGAAGTTTCCTTCTTTCTCGTCTTTTTTCTCTGGGTGCTGTGTCTGCTCTCTGTGATTTACCCGATAATGTTCCTACAGTATTGATTTACCTGATTATGCTCCTGTTTTCCTCTCTTATTTACTATAAATATACTTACTTATATAAAATCCCAAGTTCTTGTCAGCATCTCTGACTCCATTTGGACACCGCCTACGCAATTCCCTGACAATGGATATGTTATTTTAGATAGCGCAACTGCACTTAGTAATATATTAATACATTTTGGCAGAGCACTCCAAAGTTAGGAATTTTCCAAACTACTATTCAATAATTAAATACTTTCAAACACAGTCAGGTAGTGGGACATTGGAAAAGCATGTGGCCATTCAGATCCAGGATTTCAGATGCTTTTTGAGCAGCCAGATACAGAAGTCTCATTTACCAATGGTAATTGGGACTGGAAACTCTGCCACTAAGCAATACAGTTGTAAGATGTGATGTCACATAAACAACAGCAATTCCAGCATCCCCAGTTGCCATCATTAGGCAAATCCCTAATGGACTAAGCAAGGAGCACCTTTAATAGAAATTCACCTAACAAAGAAAATCAATTTCTTAATCAGTTGGAAATTTCTCTGTTGATAAAGACACCATTAAAAACAATACTATACTATTAGTATTAGCAATACAGGGTGATCATAACTTTTTGTTCTATAGGTCCCCGATTGTATGCCTCCATAAGAAAAGAAGATGAAGATCATTTTACTATGTTATACTAAGAACATGTTCCAAATTTGTTTTTGCCTTTTCAAAAAATTAGAAGAATACTGCTATCATGTCCCCACTAGTCCTTTTTTTCTCTAGACTAGCCAAACCCAAATCCTGCAATCATTCTTCATATGTTTTAAGATGATTAAAGGCCTGGAGACTAAATCATGAGGAATGGTTGTAGGATTTGGGTTTGGCTAGTTTAGAGAAAAGAAGGTCTAGGTGGGACATAATAGCAGTATTCCAGTATTTGAGAGGTTGCCACAAAGAGGAGGGGTCAACTTATTTTCCAAAGCACCAAAAGGCAGGACAAGAAACAATGGATGAAACCTAATCAAGGAGAGAACCAACCTGGAATTAAGGAAAAACTTCCTAACAATGAGGACAATTAACCAGTGGAACAGCTTGACGGCAAAATTGAGGGTGCTTCATCATTGGAGATTTTTAAGAAGAAACTGGACAGTCGCTTGTCTGAAATGGTATAGGATCTCCTGCTTGAGCAGAGGGTTGGACTAAAAGACTTCCAAGATCCCTTCCAGCTCTATACTGGTTGAAGTTGAAAATGCATGACATTCAATCTCATCTCTCCAGATGTTTGACATCATATTCAAGAAATTGCTTATAGCGGAAGAGGCATAACATGCTATCCAAGTTTACTGCAGACAAGACAGAAGACACATATGCACAGAAGATCTGACAACTGAACAGCACAGATATCAATCTTTATATGTAAACTGGGGTAAAGGTTTAAATTTTAGCCCTGAATTTTTAGGTCAATAAACTTTGGCCATTCTCTTACCAGCCTTGAAATCAAGAATGATCCACTCAGTGTTTATGTATTGGTTCTATTTATCCTCAGAACCATTGGTTTCCATGCTCTCAGATTTAGCTCCTTCATTATCATTAACACTCATGATGCCTTTACCGTTAGTCCTTGACTTACAACCATTCATTTAACCACTTTTCAGAATTACAACCGTACTAAAAAACATGACTTATAACCAGTCCTCGTACTTAACAATTGTTGCAGTATTTGTGTAGTCATGTGATCAAAATTTGGGTCCTTGGCAACCAACATGTATTTATGATGGTTGCAGCATATCGAAGTCACAAGATCATCATTTTCAATCTTCTCAGAGTGCTTTCAACAGATAAAATCAATGAGAGAAGCCAAATTTTCTTAATGACTACCTGATTCACTTAACTGCTGTAGTAATTTGCTTAACAACCATGATAAAAGAAGGCTGTAAAATTGGGTGCGACTCACTTAACAACTGCATTGCTTAGTATCACAAGTTCCAATTCTAAATGTGGTCATAGGTCCGTAATGGCGAACCTATGGCAGGTGTGCCACAGGTGGCACATGGAGCCATATGTGTGGGCACATGAGCGCCTGCCATCAGCTCCAGCACACATGTGTGCACCTGCTATCTGATTTTCAGGCCTTCTGGGCCCACCGGAAGTCGGGAAATGGGCTGTTTCCAGCCTCCGGGTGGGGAGGTGCCTTCACTAGGCTCCTAGAAAGCCTCTGGAGCCTGGGGAGGGAGAAAAATGGGCCTCCCTGGCCCACTGTGCCATTGCGTGCCAAAAGCGGGGGGAGTGGGGGAGTCGCACGGGCATGCATGGGGGGCAGGATGCATTGAATTATGGGTGTGGGCACGTGAGAGACCCCCCCATGCTCCCCATGCTTTTGGCACGCAATGGCAAAAAGGTTAGCCATCACTGTCATAGGTAAAGGACTACTTGAATTTAATTTATCAATTAAAACTACCAGCCCTTATACCTATGTCATAGTGTTTATAATAATTTTCCATACTTTGGCTTATGCCAGCTCCTCAAGATAGACAAATTCAGGAAAAGATACAAAAAATATTAGAACCTTATTATATTGATGTAGGCCACAATAATAGAATCGTGAAAGCCTGACAACATATTCTTTTCTTTCCCTTTTATACCAAAGAGATTCAAGGCAGGGCAATTTTAAGTTTCTTTCTCACGCTTTCTTATTTTGCAGATCCAGCTCTTAATTTGCTAGCACTCTCCACATACCTCCTCCAAGGTCAATTTTGCTTCTCTACAATTTTTCAAATGGTGTCCTCCAGAACTTTAGATTCTGTGAGAACTTCAGTGTAAGTTTCTAGGAGAAACTATAGGGGAGGGCAGAGTTCACCTGAACACAGTCAATATTCTATATCACTAAAGCTGTACTTTTGATCAGGAATTCCAGGAATTTTCTTTTCCTTTTTAAACCAGCCAAGCTCTTTGACCTGAAAAGGATAAGAAAACTACTCCAATGATTGATGTTTTTAACTGGATCAATTGCAACAGTGAAGAAGAAGGAACACAAGATATTTCTTCTGTAACTATTCAGTTCTTGAGATATGATCCATTATTAAAAATAATATAGCACCAAATTCTCAAATTAATGTTAATTAGTTTTCCACATTAAACGATACACAACCAGTGAACAGAAACTAATTAATTTACTCATTGAAAGTAGAGTTAATTTATTTAGTTACTGGAAAGAAAATGGACCTCAGTTATCTTATTGGCCTAATGCAGTTTTAAAATTATGTAAATGAATGAACCTAAATATAAGAAATGGCAAGACGGTACAATTATGACAGAACTTAAATATTGAAGATTTCATACAATATTAACAAGGATGAAGTGCATTTTTATTTATCATTTATCTACATCATTTATCTACATCATTTTTTTTAATGATGATCAAATATAACAATTAAGTTATTTCAATTACTGTATATGGAAGAATGCTGAATCTCTGCATCCAGCAGGACCAAAGCTATTTTAAACTATTAAGTACCTTGGATTTTGAAAGTCAGAATATGAACAATATATCAAGGATAAGTTACTTGGCAACCCTGCACAAAATCTTTGCTGTAGGGAACTTTATAATGTGCTTCCTTATTGCTCTTGACATCATGCTGGGTCAATGTACTTTTGACACAACACATTTACATAGGTTTTTGTTTCAAATATAGGAAATTTTAAATCCAACATTCTTTCAAGAATGTGTTGCCTCCCACACTTGCAACACAGGGAAGAGAAAGTAGACTACATATATATGCCTATAACATGCCTGCCATTAGAGGTAGTCCTCGACTTACAACAGTTCGTTTAGTTACAATTAAAAGTTACAATGGCACTGAAAAAACCATTTTCACCCTTTCAACTATTGCAGCATTCCCATGGATCCATAATCAAAATTCAGATGGTTGGCTGACCCATATCTATGTCATATCTATGACAGTTGCAATATCCCGGGATCATGTGATCACCTTTTGCAACCTTCTGACAAGCAAAGTCTATGGCAGGGGTGTCAAACTCAAGGCCTGTGGGCACCCCCTTGGGGAAGCGGGGCTGGGCTGGGCTGTGGGGTCCCAGTGCCCTGGGAGCTTAAGGGCTGGGCTGGGCGCTTGCTCTCCGCTGTCTAAGGCTCTGGACAGCCTGTGCCACCATCTAGGGATTCTCCGCGTGGCCTGAGAAGGACAGCAAGGCTCCTCTGGAGGACAAGAGTTTGGCGCTCTCCCTGGTCTCGCCTTCCTCCGCTGGAGACAATGGATTTATTTATTTTAACTTTCAATGCTTCTCGAGCAAATTTTTAAAAACTGTGCCAAATTTCAAAAGCTTTTATAAAAGATTGGTTAAGATTATAAAGTCTTTGCCAAGATCTATCTCATCCTTCATATAAAATGTTAGGTGAAAAAAGGACCAAGAAACATAGAAAGAGGTGTAAGAAAGAGAAGAGGGATGATTAGAAAACAACAGCTTTATCCACTTACTGTCGTTTTGTCTTTCTCCAATCAACAAATGACTCAATAACTTATCCATGAAAAAAATCCAGGGAGGGAGGGAGGGAGGGAGGGAGGGAGGGAGGGAGGGAGGGAAGGAAGGAAGGAAGGAAGGAAGGAAGGAAGGAAGGAAGGAAGGAAGGAAGGGTCAGCCTGTTCATGGTTTAATAGTTTGATAATGACAGGATGGGGTTTGATTTGCGAAAAAAATCTCACATATAAATAATTTCCAAAAACAAATTTGTTTGAAATTATGGAATCACTTACAAAGCAGTTCTTAGGCTGATATAGAACTTATACAGAAAAATAATATAGGAATTTGTAGAACATAAAAATGGAAAAGGGCTCAAGATATCCTGTGTTTTTTTACAATGAACAATGCCATAATTTATAGTCTTAAAATACCCACTCAAGATACAGTGTGATGATGGAAACCAAGAAATAGGTGTTTATAATTACAACCTAAAATTAGAGCATCTAATTCCATGCCAATGTCACAGACATGGTCTTCCACATTATTATATTATCAGAAGATATGTTCAATTTACTGGCAGATTTGCATGTAACCTTAAATATAGTATTGTCACTTTTCAGAGTGAGATGGAAAGCATGTAAATTTAATAAATAAATCCTGATTCATCAAATTAAAGATAATAATTTGATGTGCCACAACGGCAAGCAAAGGAACACCATCATCTAATTATAATTTAGCATTATGTAAACTAAATCATTCAAACACATATCTGATACACATTCAATGTGATTTGAACCACTTACATTCTTATTTATTTATTTTATTAATCAAATTTATATAGCTGCCCATCTAACTGAAAATGACTTATTAAGGGTGAGAGCACAAATCCCACAGTGTAAGAAGCCTTAATATCCTGTTTCCCCCAAAATAAGACATCCCCTGATAATAAGCCCAATCAGGCTTTTGAGAGCATGGCAATAAGGCCAAGCGCTTATTTCAGGGTTCAAAAAAAAAAAAAAAAAAAAAATAAGACAGGGTCTTATTTTTGGGGAAACATGATATAGTCTCTTGGTTTTATCCACTGAATTAAGCTAATGATGTTTATGGCTAAGGGTGTTGTGTGACTACATCCATCACTTTATTCTTGTAAGATTACCAAAAGGGACATAAGATATTTACAGTATTTATCTAATGTGTTTTCTAAACTTTTGCTGAACGTATTATGCATTTACTTGCTTTCATCATAGGAGTGGCTTTCTGACAAATATCTACATAAATGTGAATGTCCAAGCTCATCAGGAAAAGCATCATATGCTTAAAACAACAACTTGAATTTCTAGCTTAAATTTGTGTATTTCAATTTTACTCATTTGTCTGTTTCAGAGAAAGAAACTGCTTTTTCCTCTTTATCTTTGGATTTTTTAAAAAATAATTTTTCATTCTGTGTTAAGAATTGTATTTTTTTACAGATCATGGTTTTTACAGTTAGTGAAAAACTGCAACTTCTTTGTAGCTCCATGTGTCCTTTGGTACAAATACCAACAGACAAGTACTTTTCTGTAAAATTAAAACAGCATTGTGCTTAGTGGTGCTGGTTCATTTCCAAGGACAAGCAGCGATAGATAATAGTCAAAGAGCCTCTGTTACTATCCCTAATTTATTCCAACAGTACGTGAGCGAGAACCAGCTGACTTGAACAGATTCTTCCTACTGACTTCTTTTGCCTAAAGAAAAGTCATAGGGATAATCTTTTGCTTTTGATATATTCAATGCATACATGCTCACTGACTACTGGGGAATGCGGTCAATTGTAAAGTCAAAGTAGTGAAAGTGACGGGAAAATAAGGAACAATGAATTCAAATGCCTACTAGAATGTAAAACTATCTACCTAGCACTCTTGTCACATATCAAAACACACATTTCTGACATTTAAGAACAAAGCATGTGCGTTGTAATAAAAGTAGTTGCACCACAACAATGAAGATAGCCATATACATAGTTTGATCCTATAATTTGATATACTACCCATATAATAAGGTTACATAAGAAAATAGTAAAAGCATAACATGAACTAAAAATCATCATTAAAACACCTTAGGTATAAGATGGCTTATGTTGTAGCTCTACACTCCACGTATTGTGATTTCATGGGCTTCCAAACTGAAAAGCAGGCAGGGACTGTATGAATTTCTGGGCAAGCATATTCCATAAAGTGGTATGGGGGGAGGGACACTGCTGCAAAAAGACTTGCTTCTAGGCTTGTTTCCACCCTTTAAATTTTCTGGAAGGTGAACTTAGAGCAGGGGTGTCAAACCTGCGTCGTCATATGACATATCATGACTATTTTCCCCTTTGCTAAACCAGGCGTGGCCAGAATGTAACGCCTCTGGCCGCAAGTTTGACAGCCCTGACTTACAGCATGCCTCTTGGGCTGATTGAACAGGACAAGCAGATTCCCTCTAAAAGAGGCGGCCTTGGGTTTCTTGGGCATAAATAATATACAGTGGTGCTTAAAAATTTGTGAACCCTTTTGCATGTTTCATTTTTCTCAATAAATAAATAAACAAATCTAATATTTTTGATTCATTTGTTTAATTGGGTTCTTTTTATAGCACTTAGCCTTATATACTGCTTCATATTGCTTTATAGCCCTCTCTAAGCAGTTTACAGGGTCAGCATATTGCCCCCAACAATCTGGGTTCTCATTTTACTGACCTCGGAAGGATGGAAGGCTGAGTCAACCTTGAGCTGGTGAGACTCAAACTGTCCAACTGCTGGCAGCTGGCAGTCAGCAGAAGTAGCCTGCAATATCTAGGTTTTTTTACTTGGGTAAAGTATAGACCACGTTTTATATCATACTTATGCAAAGATATTGAAAATTCAAAAGGAGACACAAACTTTGAAGCATCACTTAGGGTTTTATAGACAATGACCAACATTTTACCAGAAATATACTGCTAGCTTATGGAGCATCCAAGTATAGGTAATACATTGTTTCATAGCTTATGGCCCAGTGCATGAAGTTTTCAAGTTGTCTTCAGATGAAGAGTGTTACCCTGGTTTAACTGACAAATAAAGAGTATGTGTGTTATGGTCACTAAAGTCTCCATCTGTACTTGGGGCCACAACCAATGGCAGCAGGGAAAGACCACTCCTTCATAAACTCCATCTCCAATTCTAACTGTAACTGTGACTCTAAAATTAACTGTAATGACCATCAAGTCATTGACCTATTTCTTAATGGGACATTCTCCCTCATAAATAAAAGAATGTGCCAGAAAGCCCAAAGTTGGCCACATCCACCTAGTCACATTACCCACCACCACCAAGCCACGCCCACAGAACCGGTAGTAACAAATTTTACATTTCACCCCTGATGTCACCCATATATTGATGCTGCCTCATCTGAACCAACAATCTACTGTATTCAGGGGTGCCATTTATATAATATGGGGGAAAGTATAGGATACACAAATGGGATATGATATACTCTGCCCTGCTTAATATTATTTTGAATTACCCACTCTAGATGAAGTGTAACACTGTAATCCAATGTCTTTAATTCCTAACTCTCTTAGATAGTTTAGGACAGGAGTATAAGCTCGCAGCCTGTGGGCTGGATGTGTCATGCGCTGGCCATGCCCATGCCCGGTTTAGTGAAGGGGAAAAAAGTCATGATACGTCACAGGATAACGCAAGTTTCACACCCCTGGTTTAGAAGGATACCATGGTTGTGCATGAAAGCAATCAGGATAATTTCAATTCCATATCCAGAACTAGCACTGATTAACAGCAAATTGAGACCCAACAAGACTATCAGAGATGATGATTTTAAACTGTAACAGAGAAATCAGCAGCACAAATTGCCAATAACTCTTCTCTCTATCCGATCTCTTCTTCCATTTGTATGATGCAACTTTTTATCAAAAATAAATATTAATCCAGTTAATATATGACTACTTAAATACACACAGCCAGGTCCCAAATATAGACAAA
Organism: Pantherophis guttatus; assembly: GCF_059756535.1. Classification (NCBI taxonomy): domain Eukaryota; kingdom Metazoa; phylum Chordata; class Lepidosauria; order Squamata; family Colubridae; genus Pantherophis; species Pantherophis guttatus. Next base: position 27,976,264 of record NC_142070.1, on the reverse strand, counting down.
GTCCATCCCACAATAACATAATGCCACCTAGTATCTTATTTGACTCCTGATATTCTCCAGATACATTCTGGCAGTTTCAACTGCCATTGTTAATTGAATTCCATGTGATTGCAGCATCCCCCCAGTTATGTTATCACTGTTTGTGACCTCCTGCCAGCTTCCCCAATGTCTTTGTTTGTTAGTCAGCAGTAGAGGTTACAAATGGTGATCATGAGACTGTGTGCCACTGCAACAGCCAAAACTATGAGGACCCATAGTAAGTACCTCTCATTCAGCGCCACTGTAACATTAATAGTTGCCGAATGAATGGATGCTAAGTGACATCTACCTGTATTTCATACCTATCTGCAAGGAGGGTGTAATATGTATAAAACAAAAAAAATGCCTCAAATGAAATGGTATATATGACAAATATTGCATGCAATATCTTTACTGAACGCTTGTGAAACTCCACAGCTCCTATACAACTGAAATGTACAAAAAATGGCCAGCAGATAATCTGTGAGGATAACGGATTAGTAAATTTTCAGGCAAAGGGTGAGGAGGGAAGATAGCACTTTAACACAGAACATTTTAGTGCTTTGCAAACACAATGACACGGCTGATAATTCAGGAAGTTTGCAAAGTAAGCAGTCCAACTCAAGTTTAAAGTATGCCAAGTCTCAGAGGAGATGGTTCCCTCCCTTTTTATAAAGACTTGATAAGTATTGTGTACCACAGGAATTTAAAAAGCTTCCTGAAACTAAGCTAAAGCATTGATTTATATTGTTCATTATTATCCATTTTATGTGGACTGGCAACGCTTTCATCAATTCCCAATCCTCCCAGGAGATCACTGAGGAACTAAATCATGACACTTGTTGCACAAAGATTCATGCCTACCAAGAAGCTATCACTCCTCTTTTTAGAAAGAAAAGTACTTTTATAAAATGTCCTATCATTAATGTGTGTGTGTAATTACTTCATTATCAGAAATGTTAAATATTAAACTTTGAAACTTACTTCCTTTTACCCAACCATGAGTTATGTGAATGGCCTCTTAATTCATTGTGAGATAAGAAAGGGTGTAAAGAAAGGTAGCTGTTTGCTTTTTCCACTAACCCAGAATACATGGAGGACTCTGGACATCATTATCTGGGTTTATGCTTCACACTAAGCCATAGTTTCTTTAACCAAAGCTTTATTGAAATCACCATAAAGTTAAGTTTCCAACTAACTCTGAGCAGGTCCAAAATATAAACCCCAACAATACCAAAGATACATGACAACTCCCAGCTGTTACCACAGCATTACAATGATGTAATGGTAGCTCTTCAAGCCATCCAAAAACCCATCCTTTCCTCGTTCAAACAGGAACTGGTAAAACTGCTTTATCAAGGGAAAAAAAAAAAACCCAAAGACCTCCACGTTTCCTTTTGACAGGGTCCAACAGCATATCTGCGAGGTGGCATAGACAGAATAACCGAAACTGAGAAGGAGGAGAAACAACAGCGAGTGACCTTACGCTGTACGTAGGCTATTGTGCTGGGGAGAAAATTAAACTCGGATATAAAAGCCCGTCGGTGGAATCAAGATAGATTCTTAAGCCCCCCAGGATCATCTCTTCGATCTGCAGGGCTTTCTGACACACCCCAACACCCCGACACCGAATGGCTATATATGGAGGACGCTCTCCGTCTGGGTTGTAAATGTTGATCCCCAATCCAGCGGCGCTCGGTTTCCCCGGGCACTCACTCGTCCCCGCCTTCGGCTAAGCAGGCAGCGCGGGCAGAGTTCTCCGGCGGGCGAAGTTCCCTCTCGCCCGCCCATACCGGTCTCCTTTCCTCCTCGGCTTACCTGTCGCCGGGTTCAAAAGCGCTCTCCGGTGCCTTCTGGTCCCCTCTTTCCGCTCCTCCTCGTCTTCTTCTAGTCGCCAGGCTTCAGCCATCGGCCCCGGGGACAACAAAGGCGGCCTTCAGGCAGCGGCGTCCACCATTGCGCCTAGGCGGACTCTCGAGGCTCCCCTTTGTCCGCACCTGCACCTGACGCTTCCCGCCGGAGAGGGCGGGGAGTCCCAGTTTCGACGCTGCCCTCCTCCCACCCACCACCCACCCTTTGCTTTCTCCTCCCTCCCTCCCCGTCTCGCCAAGCTGCAATCCAGGCCTCTTTAAGGGTTCCGGTCCGAAGGAGCTCCGGGACGTTTCCTTCCCAGGAAAACGAGGGACGACTAAGGCTTCCACTACGGTGGGCAGATCAAGCGAGCGAAGGTGGCGGTTCTCTCGCCCGTTCACAACATTCCGCTATCGACAGGAAGCGAGACTCTCGCCTGATAGTAAAACAAAAGGAGAACCGGGGGGTGGGCGGGAAGGGAGATAATGTGGAGGAGCAAGGAGCGAGCGCGGCTCAGGAATGCGAGGGGATGAAGCGACCTCCGACTGCGGTGGGAAGCCGAAGGGCGGGTGCGAACGGACGCTTGTCTCAAGAAGTGGGGGTGGGCGCAGCCGGCGAGAGGTGCCTTTCTTGTAAGCCCGAGAGGCCCCGTTCCTTGGACTCCACAGCTTGCTTTTTTTTCTTTCGCTGGAGCTCTCTGCCAGGAGCGTTTTCCTCACACTTTCGACATTTTGCAACGACACAAGATTTTCGTTGAGAAGCCAAGTGTGTGCCTCTCTGCGTTGCACAATGGGAACGGAGATAAGGCAGACGGGAGCTTTGTCGTTATTATAATTATAAAAAACAGAAAAAACCCTTGTGGTTCAGGCCTGCTGTGTTATATATTTTTGTATTTACACCCATCTGAACTAGCAACTGGTGATGTTACCTAGTTTGGGTAATGAAACATCTGCAAGAAAACAAGCGAGTTCAGAGAGCACCGAGGACCCCCTCATATACCCATCTTCGCTAGTCCCGTACACCATGGAGGTGGTGGGGCAATGGAAAAAGATAGTGGAAGAACCCAACTGATAAGAGATACTTGAAAGCAAGGGTCAAGTTATCCTGTGTGTTTAAAAATACTGATTATTAAAAACATGGGGAGGGGGGGCTTGTCTCCACCTTTTGTTTATATTATGGGGAAAAAATTTCCATAGCAAAATTACAGAGTAATTTATCGTGAATCAAAAAGTAATATGCAGTTCTACAATTAGTAAAATGACAGGTCAGTTTTTATAAAGATACTGCAAATGAAGAAATATGTAGAAGTGAAGGAAAAGCACACATACTAGTCAGCAAGGGCATCCACCAGCAATAATGGAACCTTTAGTTTCAGAATAGAATAGAATAGAATAGAAATAGAAATAGAATAGAATAGAATAGAATAGAATAGAATAGAATAGAATAGAATAGAATAGAATAGAATAGAATTCTTTATTGGCCAAAGGAGCCTTGATAGTACAGTGGTCTATGCACCCTGTTATTAACACAGCTGCCTGCAATTTACTGCTGGTTCGAATCTCCCCAGGCTCAAGGTTGACTCAGCCTTCCATCCTTTCTAAGGTAGGTGAAATGAGGACCCAGTTTGTGGGAGCAATAAGCTGACTTTGTATAAATATACAAAAGTATGAAGGCTATTGCTTAACGCATTGTAAGCCGCCCTGAGTCTCCGGAGAAGGGCGGCATATAAATCAAAAAAAAAGTGTGATTGGACATATAAGGAATTTGTTTTGGTGCATATGTATATTTTAATGCATATTTTAATATGTAGATTACCAGAGAAGAGACTAATGTAGTAAATTACTACCGTGTCATACAAAATAAGAAATGAAAACTAAGTATTGTGCTCTCATTCAAACCAAAATTTTCTTAATAAAAGGAAATGCCAGAAAGATTTCAAACTATGTTGTGCACAATTTAAAAAAATAAAAAATTCTGTCAACCAAAGTTGCTATTAATGGTTTATAGCCAATCTATAACAAAGATTTATCACCAATCATATGAAAGATGGTCTAATTATAATTATGATTCTGTACTTTGTAATTAATGCTGTTCTTTAGTGTACATTAATTTTGTATTTAGAAAATGAATACAGTTATGGATCTCATTTTTCCAAGGACTGAGAACCTGGAAGGGCATATCAATTACCCTGACCTGACCTTTCAGTTAGTAGAAAGTTATTAGTGTCTTACTGGCACTTTCAACTTAGTATGTTCTGCTTGAGTAAAGATGGAGATATCTAGCATGCCCTTCCCCCACGCCTTTGTTTTTAGAGAAACAAACATTTTTATACATTCCCTAAATCTAGGTGTGCATAGATGAGCTGACATGTCTAAGCTATAATTTGCTTAGCCGCAATTGACTAATTTTACTCATCTGCACTAAATAACATTTAAAGCTAATTAGAAAAAACACAGGAAATGCATCACATTAGTGCCATTATTATACACCGTTTTATATAAGAGTTGTCAAGCCCAAGAAACTACAAGAGGTAAAGCAAATATGTGGACAAGTTTTGCCTACATTCCCAAAATAATACTAAGAAACCTAAACTTAAGCCTAATAGATACAAATATTCAAAGAATCTGGAATTACAAAAAGATTACATTTTTAGAAACCAGATTCAAAGGAAAAAACCCCGACTTAATGCAGTTTTGTGCAGAGAGGTTCATATGACAAGCCCAAACACATCTATATAATACAAAAGAATACTTTGGGGCATAATCCTATATAGAGACTTGCTTTAGGGAAAACAGGCTTTACCAGAAGGCCTCCATACCAGCTGAACACCTGATATCTTCCTACCATGACTAAACAAGTTCGCATACTATTGCAATGGTATGCAGAAGAATAACTAAAAAGGGTAAAGGTATTGGTGAAATATGTCAATGCAGAGAAGAAGTACACAATGGCCTGTTTTAAATAATACACTAAATCATGTCACGCTTAGAGTAAAAGAATTCTCTTCCAGTGATTATAACAGGATTTTTAAATCCTATCTGATTTCTATTCAGTCATTGTTTCTAGTACACCAAAGCAACTTGAAGGCTATCAATCTTCCTTTCTGATAACCTTGCAACACTGAAAATAAGAAGGCTAACTGCTCCATCCCAATATGTCTTAGGTCCTAGAGTAGCAACAAGTATTTCACCCTGAACTCCATGTATAAAGGAGTCCCTGCAGATTTTACTCTGGTAGTCATTGCAGATTGTATGGTGTGGTGCTCATCTCCATTTCAAGGCCATTGAGCCAGCATTGTCCAAAGACATTTCCATGGTCATGTGGCCAGCATGATATAACGAGTGCTGTTACTTTCCTACCAAAGTGGTACCTATTTATCTACTCATATTCGCATGCTTTCAAACTACCATGTCCCAAAGGTGCTTTTTTTCAGGAGGCAACTGGACTTACTTGTTTTTTATTTTGAAGACATTTCGCTTCAAAAGAAAAGACATTTTCTTCAGCTTCAGCTGAAGAAGAATGTCTTCAAAAGAAAAAACAAGAAACTCCGGTTGCCTCCTGAAAAAAGCACCTTTGAGACAACCGTGATTTGGATAATGAAGAATCTCTACAGACTTTCAAATTACTAGGTTGGCAGGAATTGGGGTGAGGACAGGAGCTAATCCTGTGGCATGGCACTGTTGTGGCCCTTCAGCGGCCTGTGCAGCTAGTAGCTGATTCCGACAGCAAGGAGGCTGGTGTGGTGCTGTGCTGCCAGCCTGGGCAGCTGGCACTCAGACAATGAGGAGGCTGGAGAAGATGTGGTGCCAGAGGCGGGGATTCAGCCAGGGCCTTCAGAACCTCCAGAAGCTCCCTTAAGTGAAGAGGATGAAGAGGAGGAGCCTCTTCTCGATGCATGGGCATGCAGAGCTGCCAAAAGGCAGGAGTGGCTCCTCAGGAGGAGGTCTCCTCGAGAGTAAGGCTTGGGGCTAATTGGCCACTCTCTTAACCTATTTAAGGAGGAACGCCGACTGAAGCAATTTGCAGGGAACAACTTCCTTCACATACCTTCGTGTCTTGTATTGCTTATCAGCTTCCTGCAAATTGCTTCTGGGCATTCTGCCAACAACAGTAAGCTTTCAGTATTATTCTTTGAATTCTTGGCAGCTGTTAATGCAGTTAATTAACAGCCATTGTTGTAAAAAAACTGGTTTATTTGGTAAACTAAGGTTTGAACAGACTTTGTGTGTGCTGCGTTCTTTGGCGTCCGTAGCTGGGGCAGAACAGGCACTCAGGCCTCAAGTCTGGGTTATTGGCTTTTCAGCCAACAAGCCCAGTGTCTTAACCACTGAGCCACTGCTCTGTCCTACTCCAAGCATATGGGAAATGAAATTATTTTCTCCTGCCCATCTGTATTCTTACTTTGTGTTGTATGCATTTGTCATGTCACAGAAAACAAAAGTCATTCAGATATCAAACCACCTTTCCCCTTAAAAGACTGTATAGGGCAGTGGAAGCTCTGGAACCAGGAAATCAAGTGAAACAAATGTTCCTATAAATAGAAAGCGACATACACCCAAGTTGTACAGATTCAGTGTTTCAAAGAAACAATTAATATTGCAACTCACTTCTTCAACACAGCCAGTGTCTTGGAATCATAGAAGTCACCATTTTATCTGGCATGCAGTCTTTCTGTAGAAATCATGTATGTTAATAATTTTGTTCCAAGGAGAGTTCAATTCAGTTAAGTTGATATGGGGTTAGTTGTAAAACACAGTTCACAAAAAACAGCTCCAGGCAGATGTATACAGTTGGGGTCATAACAAAAGATTTCATAAAAGAGTAAATATTGGTAATTTGGTTCATGCATTATACTAAATCTGGGGAGGCATCCTAAAGCCTCAAAGCTGGCTGTTGCCTATAGACCAGTGAATGGTAACTTTTTCTGGGCCATGCCCAAAGCGCACCCAAACCCCCAAAATGCAATGCATGTGGTCCCCACGCATGCACAGCGGAGACCCGAAGACCAGATGGCCAGCGGGAGGCATGCATACATGCGCAGCAGAGCTGAACTGGGGCAATGGCTCGCATGCTATCAGAGAAGGCGCTGCATGCCACCTTTGGCACACATGCCATAGGTTCACTATCACAGCTATAGACCCTACACTTATCCCTAGCTTCTCACTGAGTCTTCATGTACTCATGCAGACACCCCCCCCTCCAAAAAAATTATACTTACTATGCTGAAAGAAACTCAGGCTATGTATTAGTTGACAGGAAATCATTCTCAAAGGAGGGTAGGGTGTCAGATATGAAGTGGTAGAAAGGGAAGAATTCCCAGGAGAAATGTGAGAGGAAAAGCTTGGAAAGCTTTGGTTTGCCTAAAATGGCTAACATGAGTTTAGTAAGCTTGAGTGGCTTTCAAAGATAGACTCTTGGTTTCATTCCATAGAAAAAAAGGTGAACCAGTCAGTGTTTACACAGCTGAACACATTAATTTGTGAGCACTTCAAAGTTGACAAAACATTCTAGGGTGCAATTTTAAGGAAGAAGAAAAGGAATGATGTGAGACTTGATCTATTCATTGCAGAGGAGTTTCAGTGGGGATGATGGAAGGAAGATCGGAAGTCTTAATAGTCAAAGGATCACCAGCTAGATCAAGATCACTTGCCAATTTATTTGACTGAGGAAAAATGCCACCAATATCTGTAAGCTTGTAACTCTAGAATTAGGAGGAATACACAGGAGTAAAATTAAAATAGAATGTACATATGTTAAGCCCATATGTACACCTACATGCTTAGAGTAAAGTAAATCTGAAAGTTGGAATACAGAAAAAAATATTTTTATCAGTACTTTTGAAACAGTCTTATCTGAAGGGGAGGGGAAAAAATCACTATGCATAACAATTCAATGGCCATAGATCATATTTGCAAACCTTGAGGCTAAGTAAGCCTAGATCAGACTTTTCCAATTTTGCACTCTACAAATGTGTTGAGATTTCAAATTTCAGAATTTTAAATCAGAATGGAAAGGTGGGAATATAGCAAAAAAAAATTGCATAAAATTATTTATAATTTTAATAATAAATGTATTATTATAATTAAGTTTGCATTGCCCGAGTTCATACAACATACTCAGCTACAACCAAACAAGCAACATTATTACTTCATGTATTAGATAAACTGTTCTAAATCATTTGAGCTATCCGTTAAAATCAGTTAATTGATTTAGTTAAACTGGTTTCCTATGCAGGAACCAGAAATGGTACTTGCACATTTTTCAGTCCTAGGAATTGAGTTTTTAGAGTCTCATGTTATAAAACTGATACGGCTAAATATAATTGTTTCATTATAAATCTATGACATCCCAACCAAATGCCATGAAGAAACCAGAGCTGCTTTTTTGAGTCCCTGGTCTAGATACCAGATGTATACAGAGAGAAATATATGATTTTTCTTAGCTATATATATTTATGGGAAGAGACACTGGATGCAATCAGATCACATATACCAGCATAACTATATGGTTTAGGAAATGGTTTAGGAAATCAGAATTTCTGTGATGTGCAAATATCTAGCAATTTAGCCATGTTTTTTCCCTCTTAGAATGTTGTAAACATCAACAATCCTTGCTATGCTGATGATATCCTTACAATACAATTCTCCCCACAAAAACCAAAGAAGGCCTGGAACATCTGATCAAGAAAGTCAAAGAAGAAAGTGACAATTTTGGCTTCTTTCTGGATATCTAAAAGACCAAGTTCAGGACCACTGCAAGGGAGCGAAACATCAAAATAGAAACTGACGGTGAAGAGATATAATGTGGGGCAAAATTCATTCTCCTAGGATCACAGATAGCTCAAAGAGGTGAATGCAGCACAGAAATAAAATGTCGGATTGCACTGGGTTGCACACAGCAATGATGAACATGAGCAAGGATATTAGCCTGCCAACCAAATGGAGGTTAGTGTGCTCTATTGTTCCCCGTAGGTACCTATGGTTGTTAAAGTTGGACTTTAAATAAGCAAGACAAGAAGAAAATCAATTCATTTGAGCTGTGGTGCTGAAGAAGGCTCCTGCATATTCTTTGGATAGCGAGTGACTAAAAAGGTAGTAGTGGAGTCTGTAACACCAGATATGGCGCTAGAAAGCAAAATCACAAAACTGCACCTCACTTTGGCCATGTCATGTTGGGGAATTCACTGGACTTGTGTTAGGAAGAGTTAATGGTGAAAGGAAACCAGGCCATCAAAGAACATGGTGGCTGGACACTATCAAAGCTGACACCAGACATAGAAAAACTGAAAGAAACAGTGCAAGATCAGAAGACATGGTGAGATCGACTGAATGGATAACATCATAATCATTAATATTGCTAGTTTAAAAGATATGCCAAAAAGCTTATTACAATAAGTTATCACATCCACTTTTAGACTCTAAAGATTTTTTTTAAGTGTTTTTAATTATTTAAAGAGATTTTTGTTGACAAATCAGGAGGATCAGGACTGAGAACAATCATTTTAGAAAGCTAAGCACCATACACATACACTGCAATACTGTATATCACACACATACCATACACATCACATATAAATTTCCTTCATATCATCATACTGATCTTGACCATGTTTGCCGGTAAACAGAAGTTTATATTTTCTGCATCTGATTTCCACAGGTGGAAACCAGTGAATTTTACTGTGGTTGCTGGAATGGAAAACTAGCCTGTAAAAAAAAAAGATTAGTAATCCGGAATGGAGAAATGAGGAAAAACTAGAAATTTGGCTGGTTGGGGGGTGGGGACAGACTAGTAAATAACCAATTTTCTTTCTTTCTCTCAGTGGTTCATTATAAATGGCTTATTGGGATAATCCAAGCCTGAAGATTGCAAGTAAATCCTTTTCTAGACTCCATGGGGGAAAAAGGCATCAATACTTACGTCAAGCTTTCTGCTAATTACTTTTAAAACATTTAAAGTGTTGCAAAAAATCATTTCTTAAGATTGCTGAACAGCAATTTATTAAACGTATCTTTTAAATATATTTTGTTAAAAACCTATTGATTTTATTACTTGGGCCTGGTGATTTCTGGCTCATAAATTATTAACATCATGGAATGGAGGAGCTAAACACCATCTGTTAACCTATCACACAACCTCCTAGCTATACTAAGGGTAGTTTGTCAAGAGAGCAGTGGGAGAGAAGGTGTTTCACAGACAGAGGAAGTCTTGACTGTGTATGTTTATCAGAGGTGGTATTCAGCAGGTTCTGATTAGTTCTGGAGAACTGATAGCAGAAATCTGATCGGGAGGAAATGGGGATTTTGCAGTAACCTTCCCCTGGAATGGGGAGGGACTGGAGACTTTACAGTATCGTTCCCCTGCCACGCCCACCAAGCCACACCCACAGAATCGGTAGTAAAATGTTTTGAATCCCACCACTGATGTTTATGTATTAGAATTAGGCAGCCTCAGCTGCTGAGGAGATATAAAATCCTTACTATCAGTAAGGAATTTATATATACGCCCATTTCACAAATATGACTCTGGATGACCTACAATTTAAAAAAAACCATTAAAAAGACTCAAACATTAAAAACTATTCTATGATTAAAATATCAATGTTATTAAATATACTAGAAGGGAGCATCTTCGTTGTTATGTAACATGTAATCATCTTAAGAGTTCTCCATATCCCTGAGATCCCCAATCTGTTGACACTGCCATGTTTTGAGGAACTCCTAGAAGGATAGCAAGGACAAGGCCACAGAATATTCCAAGGGTGGATTTCATGGCAGAAAAAAAAAGATGAGAGCAGCAACATACTCTTCTACCAGATTTGATGGGACTGACAGTTGTAATCAGGAAGAGACAATCTTGATAGGAGGATGTAGTATGTATGGAATGTTCTGTTTCAGGGGTATCAAACTCGCGTCATCACATCGTTGTCACATGATGTATCGTCATGACTGTTTTTTCCTTCGCTAAACTGGAGGTGGGCGTGGCCAGCATGTGATGCATCCGGCCTGTGGGCCATGAGTTTGACACCCCTGTTCTACTTGGTGAATATTTTAAAAAAAGAGGATTCAAGATGTTTCAAGCTTTAGTAGTCATGAAAAGTAGGCAGCCAAATTTTAATCAGAGGCCTCAATTATCTCTTTGGGGAATTTGGTAATCTCTGAATTCTAGAATAGGCATTCTCCTTCTTTACTGTTGCTGTATTGGAGACAGATAATCTTTGAATGGTGCAACAATTAGGTGATGAAAAATTGTCCAGGAAATTGAAGCTAGGAATGGAAAAGATGCAAAATGGAAAGGATCCTATTTATATGTTACCAATAGAAGAGAATATATGTACTTCAGGGTTGAGCTGTGGAATACTTGGTGTTCTCTGACCTTAGTTATCTAGTCAGTTAATAAAACATTTGCAAGAAAACAACTAAACTTCACTATTTATTTGTAGCAGCTGAATTGCACTTTCATAGTTATTTGACTGGAAACGCCAATCTTTCAAAGAAACTTAAGTCATTCTATCTTTGCCAGGAGGAAAGTTTGTTATGATAAAAAGGGGTTTATAAGCTGCACTTTATTTCATGACAATATAATTAAAAAGGTTTAAATTTTTCAAAATCTGCAATCAACATTTATATGCAATTGCAAAATTGTACTAAGATCGATGTAGAAAACCTGCAGTTAATCTGAACTAGTAATATGTTCACTAGTAATTGTTTGGAGACTACAGTTGGTCCAGAATGCAGCCGCGCGAGCTATTATGGGTGCACCTAGATACATCCACATTACACCAATTCTCTGCGAACTGCACTGGTTCCCTATCGGTCTCCGGACACAATTCAAGGTGTTGGTTATTACCTTTAAAGCCCTACATGGCTCAGGGCCAGGCTATCTTCGAGACCGCCTTCTACCGCATAGCTCCCATCGACCGGTAAGATCCCATAGAGTTGGTCTCCTCCAGGTCCCATCAGCTAAACAATGTCAGCTGGCGGGCCCGCAGGGGAGAGCCTTCTCTGTGGCTGCCCTGGCTCTCTGGAACCAATTACCTCCTGAGGTCCGGACTGTCCCCCACCCTATTGGCCTTCCAGAAAGTGGTGAAGACCTGGCTTTTCCGGCAGGGCTGGGGCCGTTGATCTCACTATGGTGATCTTGCGAGACACGGATATGGAATGGAGTCTATGGATTTTTAATGTTCTTTTAAAAAATTTTTATGGGATATTGTTTGCATTGTTTTTTTTGCTGTAAGCCGCCCAGAATCGTTAGGGAGTTGGGCGGCATAGAAATGCGACTAATAAATAAATAAATAAATAATATCCCATTTTAGCAAATCAATGAGCTGGAGTTTTATATATGGAACTTTGAGGAACTTTAAGCTTTGGATCTTTTTTTGTCTGACATTATGAATGTTGCAGGTTCTTAAGATTATTTTTTAATCTGTTTCAGAAAATATGTAGCAAGGGTTTGATTTCACTTTGATATGTTGGAATTGAATTATATTTGGCCTTGTTCTATACTGATACCATTTTAGTTTATTATTCATAAAATTATAAATAGGTTGTTAGAAAAAAAAAGTACAAAAGGGTTGCTGAATTATATTCCTCAAAATTAGAATCTGTCTAAGTATGAAGAACTTTGGAAATATCACCACCTGGGCAGCTTTAAGGTTTTATTCTTGTGGATTCTAGTAAACTTGCCTTAAAACTCTGGATGAAAATTGAGCAATTAAAATAGGTAAAATGATATTTAGCACTATAAAGCTTCTATACTAGGTCTTGTCTTTATACTATAAATATTACTTCACTTTTTCAAACAGAAATTTCAGTTTCAATTAAAACTCATAGAAGCAATATAAAATATCAATTAAATAATGAGGAAAAAAGAAAATGAGAAAAAGAAGGAAATGGCTTTTACCATAGTTTCTGCCCTAGCAGTATGAATTAAGCAAGATTTGGAGAAAGCTTTTTTCTTTCCAGACATCATATATACTAACAGAATAATTTTTCTGAAGACATATGAAGGTAAGGAATTAATGTTCAGCATGTTTCAATTTCTTTGTTTTAATAGTTGTTAAAGTAAAGAAACTTAATTAGTCCCAGCCTAACCAATACTTTAGTAGCAAAATTCTGACTTTAATTTTTCAAAATGATTTACAAATGACAGTCAAAAAACAATGTTTTTATGCAGCAGAGTAAAAATATAAAGTCTAATCTCTTCTTCCTCCTCCTCCTTTTGCTCTTCCTCCTCCTCCTCTTCTTCTTCCTCCTTTTCATGGCATAGATTTATCCAAGCCCTATGGAAAGAAGAATGTTTTAGCAGAAAACCTGTAGTTCTAACTAACACCAGAGAGTGGCAGAATGATAACAGTAAAAACAATTTATCCAGCTCTTGCAAACATTGATCCCTTTCTGTAATATATTCTGAATTCTACAATGCTTTGAATACTGAAAAATAGAGGATATGCTCAGTAACAAACATTAGTAAGATTAGTAAAACTGAGCTATTTAGTAGTATTAACTTATCCCAGATATTTTCAAATAGAATAACTACCCATAACGTGTTCTTTCAAATAATCTTGTATTTTATCTCTTTTGGCTCCAGACTTCTCAAAATTGGTGGCCCATCTCTGTGAACAGGTGAAATCCAGGTTTCGAGAGTCAGGGCAGTAGAAGACGGTGAATGATTGATGATCAAGAGAACATTCTATACAACTTATTGTCAAAGTTGCCAATGAGGTTTTTGGTCTAAGTCTTAGACTCTAAGACAACTGTCCAATGGCCAACTTGCCACATGACAACATGCCACAGGATAATTTTACATGGGATAACTCAGCATGAGATAAAAATACTGTTATCCATCACTGTTTCTTTGACATTATTTTCATTTTTGTCATTCACAGTTCATTTGATTCCTCCTTTAGCATCTTTTCTTTAATGATTCTATTCCACCATTTCTTTGATATTAATGGAACCTTTGTATTTCTTGATTTACTTAGTTTTTTTTACCTGCTCTAAAAGCACAGGGCAGGGATGTCAAATTGCCGGCCCGTGGGCTGGATGTGTCACACGCAAGCCACACCCACCCAGCTCTGCAAAGGCAAAAACATTGAAACACATCACATGACATCAACGAGATGCAGCGAGTTTGACACCCATGCTTTAGGGCAATTGCAGATGTACCCTTGCCATCTGGTAAACCATTTTTCATCAGCATTCACTAGGGGATTGCTCATTCTGTGAGGTTTTCTACCAAAATTTCATGTTCAAATAAACCCAGACAATAAAAAACACAAAAAAATGTTTTCTACATACACACATACAAAAAAAAAAAAAACCAGACAAAAAAACCCACAATGTTTTACATCATTTTTATCTATTTAACACATACCATATAATATAATATATAGAAAAACTTAAAATTTCATTAAACTTTAAAATAAAAAAACTAGAAACTCAGAACGAAAAACCCAAATCTGGATTTAAAAACCCAGCACTAGCAACCCTGATATACGTACACACTCAGCATTAGACCTAGAACTAAACACGTACTTACTATGAGAAAACATAACTGAATATTTTATTCTATCTTGTTCCTAGCACTGATTTGGTCATACTACATTGACTTTTAGAAAACATATGCTTCATAATTTCCTCTAGCAGCAAACTTGGGCTATAATAATTTTTTAAACTGAAAGAAGCTGCAGATCTCAATTTATACGGCAAAAATTCAAAACTTCTACTGGCATTCAATTATTAGGTTGATGCTTTTTCAGTGTTAAGTAATAATTTCGCCTGAATATCATATTTGTTCAATAATTTAATACTCTAAACATTAGATGCAGATGGTTCCTTGATTCCCAATGATGACCACTTTTAATGTATTGTAATTAACATTAAGCAAATCCTCCTTAAAAAAGGAACTTCCTATTGATCTATAGAAGCTTACTTAGTTGGTAAGACTGAGTTACATTTTGGTTAGTTTGCATAAATATTGCAAGCACTTACCCCTTTCTCTGTGACAGGTGGAAAGCACTTAACATGCTAAGAGTTACGTTGCTTATTGAAGTTATTAAACTGGAACAAACAAATACTACTGTGAGCTATGTGCTTTTTAATATTATATGGTGCCATCTAACTTCAGTTTCTGGAATCAAATTCTGTCAATTTATACTTTTGCATATAGAGTTTCCCACAGAGGATTGTTGGAAATTATGACATATTCTGCACTGGAAAAGGAGAAGAATATGAACCTCTAACATTGTGTATGATATGTTAGATCTTAAAATAGTGTTGCTGTTGTATTGATAACATGTTGAGTGCTCTGGTCTTCCAATTTAAATGTGCAAAATCCCCACAAGCTCTTGCATTAGAGTGATGGAAGTGAAACTACACTCAGAAATAAAGCAAGAAAACTACACTCAGAAATAAAGCAAGAAAATCATCAAGTAATTTTATGACTGAAGGTGTCATTGCTCAAAAATTCACAAGGACCCATCATTGGGCTACATAAGCTAATGAGATGAAATCTTCTGGGTGCAAAAGACTGCAAAAGAACATGGAAGATTTTAAATTTGATCGGTTCTTAATGCTGAACTACCAAGACCAAGGATGTCAATATTTTGCACCCTGGGGTTGATGACATAGCCATTGTTGATCTTGGATGGAGCATCATTTCCCAATTTGGAGGTCCTTTTGACCTAACAGTTACTGATCAAATAGCAGATGGCAGGTGTGGCCAGGAGGACTATCTACATAATTTTATATTGTGTACTAGTTGTGCTCTTCCGTCAATCCAAAGGCTCTTCATACATCCCCTAAACTCTGCTGAAGATGTTACCTAGGCTGGAAATGAAATGTTCAAAAACCAACCCACAAGCTTGGAGGATGAACCTTCACCCTTGCTCTTCATAGTTATGTTTACCTCATACACTTTACATTGAAGATCATCCAGAAGCTACAGCTGCTTTAGATGAAGAGGTATGAGCAGTAATGGGCACTTTTCAATACTCCCATGAGTCACCTCTACTTAGGTGAGTTGCATCGCTTTCCAGCTTCCAAGTGCAATTCAAGGTACTGATTATTACGTATAAAACTCTACATGAAATAGGACTTGGACATCTGAGAGGCCACCTGTCTCCAATTCCCTGCATGGCAGGTTTCAGCAAATCAGGACTAAGGAAATATATCTTCATCATGCCTCATGCCAACTGAAACAGCACCCAGTCCCTTGTGGTTCCAGGAACTGTTTAAAACATGGCTTTGGTTCCTGTATGTATTGGGTGGGGCCAGGATTCTTGCTTTTATGGTTATTTTAGTCTGAGCTGTTTGTGTACTTTTGTATGCTTCCCAGAGTCTACTGGATCTAGGCAGCTATAACAAATTTAAATTAATAATATTGTTTTAGACTTTATGAATCAGTGTTCAAATTTTGAGAATAAAATAAACTGGCTAGTGTTAATTGGTACAATTTATTTCACGGGTGTCAAACTCGTGGCATCACATTGCTGTCACATGATGTAGCAACATTTTTTCCCTTTGTGGAGCTGGGGTGGGTGTGGCCTGCGTGTGACACATCTGGCCCACGGGTCACCAGTTTGACACCTCTAAAATTTTATTTGAATGCAATGAAGATAACAATTTATTGTTGTGTTCTGCTTGCCTCTCTGGGAGCATGACAGCTTCTCCACTACTGTTAAAAATCTGCATGGATGTACCCCTGAAGTCATCTAAAGTTATGCTTGATTTGACAGCACTTTATCTTTACAAAGCATTGAAAAGTCAATGAAAAGCTCCCTATTTGTATCATGATAGCATGGCAAAATAATTAGCAGAGCTTGCTGCAGAACTGGTCCATATATTTATAGCTGTTATATAGTATAACCCTGTGGCTAATAAGAAACCATGCTTTTCTTGTAGAGGGAACAGTTTTTATACGTGTAAAGGAGTAAATATTTTTTAGACACACAGGCTGGGCTTAAACATATTAAACCATAATGTGATGTGGTCGTTAGCAGCCAAACTATGTCAATTTTCAAAAATATTTTTACAAATAATGGCTTAGTGAGATATTTGATCCCATTAATTGCATCAGAGCTAGTCCTTGCTTAATGATCATTTGTTCAGCAACCATTTGAAGTTACAACAATGCTGAATGAATAGTAATTAAGATCACACCTGTTATGGTCATTGTAGTCATGTGATCAAAATTCAGGCACTTGGCAACTGGCTTTTTTTATAAAACCACAGCATGCATTTCAATTTCCCGAACTATTTGCCCCATCTCTGTCCTTTTGTCCACCCTGAACTTCACTACCTACTCTTGCCACATTTTCTTCCTCCTGTTGCTGGTTTGGGACATGGCTGGATGACTGCACAATCCCAAGGTCCATGCAGTGAGTGTAGCAGGGAGCTTGCCGGGCCTGGCCAGGGACAAGGCAGTGGAGTAGTTTGTGCAGGACAGAAGCATCCGATTATGATGTAGTCCTCACCTAAAAACTGCAACCAGAACTGCGATTTCTAACTGCCCCGATCAGGTGTTTTGCCTAATAACCACCTTGCTTAGTGACAAAAATTTCAATGCCAGTTAGCCCCATTAAGCAAGAACTATCTGAATATAGGTTATTTGTAGGAAATAACTAAAAAGGAACAGCCAAGTCAAGTTGCTGAATAATGGATTCTCAAAAATTTTGATAGTGATATGATGGAGCTAGTCAGCTATTCTACTGGAAAATAATTCAGACTGTTAAAAAATATAAAGGTAAAAGAAAACCCTAATTATAGTTATAGTGCTATGGTATGTAGTTCTAACATTAGAACAGTGCATGTATTTAATTCTCAATAGAGAATACTGTCATTTGTGTGACTGTGACTATATTAACATAATATAGAACAGTTACAGTGAAAGCAATCGGTGTAGTAATGTATTAATATCATAGATGAAATGAAATATTATATTGGTAAAAGTGATGCGAAATTTCAACTTCTTCAGTCTTCAAAAATGTATATATCTGTCTGCACCTGCATGTGCATTGGATCTGATCTGTTGGAAATGATTTATCTTCAGGTGGAACTAACTTTATCTTCTCTTTAGATAGTGCATATTTTTAGCTTGGACTGTATCCAGTTATAAGGAATCGCTATTTGTTCCATGTATCTGATTTTGTGCTATAAACAAAATGTATGATGAGTCAGTGCTGAAGTTAAATGCATTAAAACAAAAGAAAAGGAAACAAAAGAATGTTGGGGAAGAAAAACAGTGTTTTATTTAACCATTAATGTCATGGTCATTGTTCCGTCAGGAGTTCTACATTAATAAGCATTATTTCCCAGTATTCTACAAAGCACTTCAGCTCATGTTCTTGCTGGCAAGACATGTTTCTGTTCAACTTACCTTTCTCTGTTGTCCATAGACAGAATTAAAATACATTAGTTTGTTGGTTATGGGTTGCTCTAATTTTTGTCTTCCATTCATATTAGATCACGTACACAACATTTATTCTAAACAGGTTATTTAGGGGAAAAAACCCATCATTTCAACTTTATCCCAGATGGGATATCCCACCAAAAGTATTCCGTCATTTTCACATACATGTTTGCCCAAGATGATTGTATACAATAGCACCAATTTTCTGCTACTTTTGTAATTGTGACATATTTATTGTATTCAATAAACTGACAAGACTGCTTTTCCTCCATGGGAAACATGGGAAGCCCCTTTCATTTTAACTGTGCAAAAACAATCCTGAAAGATAAGATACATTTATTTAAATAGATATATGCTGCCCATCTCAAAAAACCAGATTCTGAGTAGTTGATAAGGGGACTGACAAAAATTTAAAAAGTACAATGATAGTACAATATAAAATACATTTCACAACCAATTAAAACTCAAAGTGGCTGCCAACCGTACCATACTTCAGCAGTTACTCCCAAGTCCATGCCTGGGGAGCAATGTTTTCAAGGCTTTCGAAAAGGTAAGAAGAAGTGGGACAACCTAATCTTTGGTGGTATGGTGTCCAGAAGGCAGACACAGAAAAGATATGGGAAAGATTGGCCTAAGAGACAATAAGTAACTCAAAATCATTCAGTGAGATACCATGGTTGAGAATAGACTTGGTCTTGGTTAACTACACATATAATATACAGTTGTGAGATATACGTCTATTGAACAACGGGACTGTGGCTGAAAATATAAAAAAATAATCAGAAATGAACATTTTATTCCTTGCCATTTTCAGGATGGTAATGATTAGAGATTTATTTATTTTATTATTTATTTATTATTTCTATTTCTATACCGCCCTTCTCCCGAAGGACTCAGGGCGGTGTACAGCCTATTTAAAAACACAAAAACAAAAACAACAGTTAAAATTTAAAATCATTAAATAATTAGGCTCCAATTAAAATCCCAGGAATTTAAAAATACCCCAATTTAAAACGTTATGTTAATAGCCCGGCCTGGCGGAACAACAGGGTCTTCAGAGCGCAGCGAAACACCCGGAGGTCGGAGATCTTACGTATTTCTGGGGGCAGTTCATTCCACAGGGCTGGGGCTCCCACAGAGAAGGCCCTCCCCCTGGGAGTCGCCAGCCGACATAACTTGGCCGATGGCACCCTGAGGAGACCCCCTCTGTGGGAGCGGACTGGTCGGTGGGAGGCTGTTGGTGGCAGAAGTCGGTCTCGAAGGTACCCGGGTCCTATGCCATGGAGCGCTTTAAAGGTGGTAACCAACACCTTGAATCGCACCCGGAAGACCACTGGGAGCCAGTGCAGCTCGCGCAGGAGGGGTGTCACGTGGGTGCAACGAGTTGCACCCATAACCACCCGCGCGGCCGCATTCTGGACCAGTTGGAGCCTCCGAGTGCTCTTCAAGGGGAGCCCCATGTAGAGAGCATTACAATAGTTTAATAGTTTAATTTAAACACACACACACACACACACAACTTCTTTTTCCTTGATGACAGATATGTCACTAGCGCTCCTGAAATTGTTATATACCAGTTGATCCTTTTGTGCAATTTCTAATAACATATTTAAAAGATATAGAAGGGTAGTGATGGTTACATTTTTTATTGCTGATATTTAATCCTGTCTCTAACCATCTAAATCACTTTATCCAGCTGTTTTCTCCATCAAGTGGAAAAGGTTCAGAAATTGGTTGTTGCTAACAGGAAGATTTAAGCATTAAATCTCTAATAGCAAGAGATTTAAGCATTAAAGATAAAGCATTCTCAAAATAGTATGTCTGAGAAATATATAACAGCATCATGGTTCATTGAACAAATGTGGTTTTATTAAAAAAAAAAAAGCGGATAAATGCAACATGGGATGAATTACCTGCCAGCATGTATATACTTGAATTTTGCATTTTTTTAAAAATTGCACTTCATAAAGATTGAGTGATTCACCTTTCTCAAAAATACTTAGTTTCCAAGCAGAAAAAAAAATAGGCTTTCTGTATGATATTTAGGGTACAGAAACCTGATTTACAGAAATTAGGAAGTACATGCTTGTATGTACGATTATCTCTCAGTGTGTAACCACAGTGGGGCAGTGGTTAAGATAGTGTATTAGAATTAGACTGAAGTCCACCCTCAACCATAGAAGTGAGTCACAACATCCTCAACCATGGAAGTGAGTCACAACATACAGTACTTCAGAAAGTTGCTGCTCTGTTAAAACTGGAGGCAAAGGATCATCTCCATGGCTTTTAGCTCCTGAGTAGGCTGATTTTCCTCAAGTTTCCAGCTCAAGCAAGCGCTGCCACCTATTGAAATACGGCAGAAATATTTAACATATTTAATTTTTTTTTAAAGAGTTACTGTGAATATGCAATAATTGTTACCGTCATTCCTGGCTCCAGCAAGACAGGATTATTCATTTCTCTTTTTAATCCCCCACTAGAATCAATTCGTTTTTGAGTTTTGGCGAACACAACCAGCAAAACTAAATGGGGCAACAGTACTAGCGGGTATTAGAAGTGCCACTGGTTGCCTGGCAGCTGAGGAAAGGTTTGCACGGAATCTCAGAGAATTAAGCTGCTTTCTAGAGCGAAAGGCCAGGAAGGCGGAACTCCAGGAAGCCTCAGTATTAACCAAGGTAAATTTACAAGTTGAATGTGTTTTATTCAATAACCTCATAAAATCTAAACAGACTTTTTGTCCCAGCAAGAGCAGAGAGTGATTTTTTTTTAGCATCAAGATGGCACATCATCGGCAGGCTTCTGCTCAGCCTTCTCCCAAATTTCAAGGTTTAATGACAAGAAGGACTGGGAGCTACATGATAGCAGTGTGTGCTCCAATATCTAAGGAGCTGCCACAAAGAAGAAGGGGAGGGGGGTTCAACCCATTTTCCAAAGCACCTGAAGGCAGGACAAGAAGCAATGGATGGAAACTAATCAAGGAGAGAAGCAATCTGGAATTAAGGAGAAATTTTCTGACAGTTGGAACAATTAAATCAGTTGAACCAATTGCCTTCAAAAGTTGTGACTGTTCCAACTGGAAGTTTTTAAGAAGAGATTGGATAACTATTTGTCTGAAATGGTATATAGGGCTTCCTGCCTGAGCAGAGGGTTAGACTAGAAGACCTCCAAGGTCCCTTCCAACTCTAGATATTCTGTAAAGTTCAAGTTCGCATCCCGCGCCCCGCCGTCTGATTGCTGCCGGGCGCCGCTTCCCTTCCCCTCCGGGACTAATAAATCCGCCACGTGGTCGCCTCCTCCTGGAGACTCCAAGAGCCGGGAACCCAAGACTTACTCCGGCTCCCCGCCCTTCCTCTCAGCGCCTGGAGGATTATGGCTCAGAGCGGGCCGCTGACGCTCGAGCAGGCACAGGGAGGGACTTACCTGCTGCGGCTGTTGTCGGGAACGGCGCTTCCCCCGCCTGCCGCCTCTCTCTCTCTCTCTTTCTCCGAAGGCCGCTCCGAATTGCGCATCCTAGAATCCATCTAAGTGACCCAGTCGAGGGGGCTTCTTTTTTTTTTTCTTCGCCTCGAAAGGAAAACTTTCAGCCGTCCAAACACGCGGATTATTATCAAATCAGCTGAGACGCGGCGTCGAGGGTGGGGTCTGGTGGCGACGACACCACAGAGGGAAGAGCGGAGTCGCCTCAAACCGCCAGGTATCCCCCCTTTGGTCCTTCCAGAGCGAATGGGTGGGAGCCAGCATATTGGTCGCTCTTCGCAACCACGTGGTTACCAGGGGTGGAAAAAGTTCCCTCGTAGATCAGGGGTCCCCAACCTTGGTAATTTAACTTTAACTCCCATAATTCCCTAGCCAGGTTTAAAGTCCAGAAGCTTTGCTGGCTGGGGAATTCTGGGAATTGAAGTCCACAAGTGTTAAAGTTGCCAAGGTTGGACCGGATCGTTAGACGATAAGGACCGTGTTATATGCTCCATAAGGGGCTGTCAGGGATATGGAGGAAAAGCGGGGGAAAAGGGCGTGAGACTCGTCTGATGGAGGGGGACCTCGTCGTACTCCTTCCCTGACGGCTGAGTCTTAATCGGGCGATCGCACTCTGGCCTAAAAAGAGCCGGACTGGGTTTCTTTCGCCTTTTTCTTTCATTCCAAAGTTGATGGGATGTCCATTCCTCTTCACTCGATTTGAAAGGCGTAGCAATTGAAAAGCTTTCGAAATAGGCTCCTGTATAGGAAGGGGAATCTATGAGGCGCTGGATGTAAAACATTTGTGAGTTTTGTCCTGGTTTTCCATGCATGGTCACCTGCCTCTACCCAAGTGCCATAAAGCGGGGGGGGGGGGTATCCAAACCTTGGACTTCAATTCCCAGATGATTTCCTGGTTGGGGAATTCTGGGAATTGAAGCCTACATGTCTTTAAAGTTCCCAAGGTTGGACATCCCGGTCAATAAAAGTATTTCTGAGACTTGTTGCTTAACCAGAAGTACTCCTCCCGCCCTCCTTTGTAAATTGCTAGCATACTTGGGAAGCAGAGGCGTGAACGCAATAAGCGTTGCAACTGGATTGGGTGGGTGTTTTTTTTTTTTTCTCCCTTGGGCCGACCTCGGCAATAGCTGATTCAAAGCATCCTTTTCGCTGTTTTTCCTTCCCTCCCTCCATCCCTCCCTCCGTGAGCGTCTCGTTCTCCCGAAACAAAGCCGGAAAACAACGAGCTTAATCCGCTCTCATTTGGAGACGGATGGCGTCGAGCTGCTTGGAAAAGAGGCCAACGCGGAAATGAGCTCCTCCTTCGTTATGGAGGCAGCCGCGTATTATAAAGCTGCTAGCCTGATTTATATACAGATTTACTACGGATCTTGGACTCACTGTTACGCTTTCAAATATGTTGGACTGACCTCTTCCCGTTGCGCTTTAAAAGAGTTAAGAGTTGGCTGAGCTCTATTCCGACTTCATTTCTCGAAAGCTCGGTGGCATCCCCCCCCCCCAACTGCTCGATTCGTACATTATTTAGGTCACCAGCTAATAATTCGAATGTAAGGTTCTTTATCTTTAGAGGGAGAAAAAAGAATTTCCTTTTACACTGTTGCTTGTCTTTCTCGAATCAAGGCCATATTTGGAAATAATAGTTGTTGTTTTTTATCTGCATAAAAATACTTATTGGAATACCATATTCTTGAACCAGGATGTGTTGGACTATGAATTAGCCAAAACTCTCTTTTATTTTTATATTTTTATATTTTTTAATTAAACAGACAAAAATACTTACAAACATGTATACATAAAGACAATACAGGAAAAACATACTAACTAACAACTAACATTGTTTCAGCCTATCGGCTGACTTCTAGAGAGCTGTTGCATCCGTGATTATTTTCTGAGCCAAAACTCTCTCTTAATGTAGCAGTAAATGCAGACCTAGCACATAAAGCTAGTTTATGATGTGTGGTCCTGGAAAATAAAGTAAAACATAAGATATTGGGTCATTGAGAGAAATGAACATATTTGATAGGTGATGCATTTTTTCTAAATTCACAGCACTCATTTAAAATCAGTAAAAAGAAATATCTCTGATTTTGGATATAACAACTACCTCACGTCTTTTGGATAAAATACCTGCAGACAGCCTATATTTTCTTCCTTGTAGATATAGGCCCAATAGTGGGAAAACTGGCTCAGAAAGATGTAATATTGGATTTGGCTCCCCAAATGGTCACAGCTATCTTCTCCATCTGACTTTTATAATTTTTAAGGGTACTTTTAATTATGTTTTCAATTACATTTGCCTGTTTTGAAGTTTTTTAATGTAGGCATTTGTTACTTGAATTTTTATTTTGAAATTCTGCAAACCGCACCCATAACCCTATTTCCTCTGACATGGTACTTCTTAGATACATTGTTAGTTTTTCTTAAAGGCAGTTTAAGAACATAAATGCATATATCTCATTTTTGGTCATAGGGCAGTATAAATTAATAACATCGTTAAGAATTACAATCATTTTAGTAATAACTGGAATCTGTCAGGTTCCTAAAAGAGAGAGAGCTTGATGTAGTGGTTAAGGTCCTGGTTTAGAAACCAGGAGACTGTGAGTTCTAGTTCCATCTTTGGCATAAAAGCCAGCAGGATGACTTTGGGCCAGTCACACACACTGGGTTGTTGTTGTAGGAAAAAGGAAGGATGAAGAAGTATGTATATTTTCTGTCATGAGTTACCTATACAGTAATAAAGCTGGGATAAAAATGTAATAAATACACAAAGCTGACATGCCAACACAATACTATAATATTAAAATAGCCTTTTTGTCCTTCGGGCTAAGATCAAGTGTAATGAAAGAATATAAAAGTAATATACAGTCTTGGGGTAAATGGGGAAGGGATTATAAGATTTGTGGTTCTTACTATACTAGCAAGCTGCTTCCTCAGGCTTCGTCACATGTCCTTCAGCCTACTTTATAGCAATGAACCTCTGGATAGGAAGGATCCAAAGGAACACTGTCCTTTGGATTCCGAGAAGACAAGTTTTATTCCCTTTTATCTGTTGGTAGCATTAACCCTTAGCAAATTCCTTGCTGGGAAAAAAATGGAGCAAAATACTGTCATATGATTTAGCACTTTGTACTGCCTTTTGTAACCGAAGCTGAAGCCTCTTACATAATAGTCACACTGAACTTGGTAGAACATTTGAGTGAACATTTTTTCTTTATATTGTAAATTTATCTCTATTGTGGTTGAGGTTAACACTGGGCGGGTGAGGCAATTTTTAGGCATCCTGTTTACTCCTCTGGGCATGTATTGTCTTGCATCAGCTACTTATGCTAGCTTAGTTTTATGCTAGGTAAAATATTGCCAAGTGTTGTGGGAGGAACACACGAACCAAGCACATCTTTCTTCCCCCCATATTCCAATACTTGTCCAGCTTCTTTTATCTGTCATACTAACTTTATTCAATCTGGTGCTCACTATATGGGATTACTCAAAACTCAACATTCTTTGCCTGTGGACTGAGACTTCTGGAAGGTACAGAGTTAGTGAACACTGCCTTATGATGCTACCACACTGTGTAATATTAGGATGCCATAATTTGGACATTGTGCTGTTGGAAGAAATGTCCATCTAGGTTCAGTTCCAAGTGGGGAGAAAGACACTGGAAACATGGAGACTGCTTGAAAAGATGGTTTAATGGTGGACAGGACCACATGGTTTTGCGGTCCTGGGCAAAAAAGCACATGGGGGGGGGGAGAGAGAGAGAGAGATTTATACCCTCTCTTGGGCCCCACCTTGGAGCTTCCTGTCCTTGTATTCTGATTGGTTGTCAGACTTCCATGAGGCCATGCTTTGTAGTGTTTTGAGTAACTTTGTAGTGTCTTGAATCCCAAGCTTGATTGAATCTTGCTGGGTGATGTAATCTCCCCAGGTGCCATGTGGTGAGTTCGGTTTCTAGATGGGTAGAGGGCTAATCCTATCATGTCTTGAGGGTCATGTCTTAATCCCATCACCCTGGAGCTGAAGGGGGGGCCCAGAGAGCTTCTTTGTCTTTAAAACATGTTTCTCCTTTTCTCATACAGGGAAATATAATATTCTGCCTTTTTAATATTTCCTAAAATATTTCATTCTTCTAGGAGGCGGGTGTGTGCTAACTTCCTACAGTGCTGTTGCAACTTGGAACAACAGCGATATAGCAATAGCACTTAGACTTATATACCACTTTACAGTGCTTTACATCCCTCTCTAAGCAGTTTACAGAGTCAGCATATTGCCCCCAACAATTTGGGTCCTTATTTTACCCACCTCTGAAGGATGGAAGGCTGAGCCAATCTTGATATAAATGATTTATTGTAATACTATTTTCTGTTGAGCAGGTATAGTTCAACGACAGAATGTCATTGTCTATTAAATTGAAATAGAAAGATTGATGCTTGACTACAAGAAGAATTTAAGATGAAGACATTTAAAAGTGAATTTGTTAGGAATATATTTAGCATACTTCCTTTTCCTGAATCTCTTATATTTAATAAATAAATAAATAAATAAATAATTTTATTTCTATACCGCCCTTCTCCCGAAGGACTCAGGGCGGTGTACAGCCTATTTAAAAACACAAGACAAAACAGCGATTAAAATTTAAAATAATTAAGTAGATTTGGCTCAATTTAAAACCCCAGAAATTTAAAATACCCCAATTTAAAACTATTATGTTGATAGCCCAGCCTGGCGGAACAACAGGGTCTTCAGTGCGCAGCGAAACACCCGGAGGTCGGAGATCTTACGTATTTCCGGGGGCAGTTCATTCCACAGGGCTGGGGCTTCCACAGAGAAGGCCCTCCCCCAAACTTAATGTTTGTGTTAAGTGTCTTTTCTGCAATGGTGCTTACCCTGTGGGATAGCTACCCTGTCCCTGAACTTTTGATGGTCCTGGCCCTGTTGGAAAGCCTTAAAAACCTGGTTCTTTCCACCTGGTTCTTTAAATACAGGAGGTTAATGGAATTTGGGTTGAAAAATTGATTACTTTTTATATTGTATCTTTTAGTGTTCTATTTACTTTATATATATGTTTTATATATATGTTTTAAGGGACGCGGTGGCTCAGTGGCTAAGATGCTGAACTTATCGATCGGTCGGCAGTTCAGCGGTTTGAATCCCTACTGCCACATAATGGGGTGAGCTCCCGTTACTTGTCTCAGCTTCTGCCAACCTAGCAGTTCAAAAGTACGTAAAAAATGCAAGTAGAAAAAATAGGGACCATCTTTGGTGGGAAGGTAACAGCATTCCTTGCATCTTTGGTGTTTAGTCATGCTGGCCACATGGCCACAGAGATGTCTTCAGACAGCACTGGCTCTTCGGCTTTGAAACGGAGAGGAACACCGCCCCCTAGATTCAGGAACGACTAGCACATATGTGCGAGGGGAACTTTTACCTTTACCTTTATATATGTTTTTGGTCTTATGACTTGTTAGCTCCCCAGAGTTACTTGATCAATATGATTAGCCACATTAATTTTCAGAATAGAAAAGTGCTAGATAGAAGTAAAATTCCAGAATAAATTGGGCACAAATATAGGCTGATTCTTGTCATGACATGAAACATAAACAGGTGAGTTAAGATAATTCAACCTCGGTTCTATTTACATTTCTTATAATTAGGTCAGTCCTGTTGGGAATACTACTACATGTACTTACTGGGCCTAAACAACAGTGTTTTATTATCCATAGCTACAAAACATTTAAAATACTTTGTTGCTAGCCAACTGGTTTATTTTTTAATGGATTTCTGATGTAACACTGGAGAGTTTTTCAAAGAAGCATTTTTATAACAAAATAGGACAAATGGTACATGAGATTTAACTCCTGATATTTATATGCTTGGTGCAATGGAACAGGTAACTTTAGGCAATATTCGTTCTAAACAAGTAGTCCTCCAACTTATGACCATAATTGAGCCCCAAATTGCTGTTGGTAAGCAAAACAGTAAAAGAGTTTTGCTCCATTTTATGATCACAGTTGTTAAATGAATTGCTGCGGTTGTTACCTTAGTAACATAGTTGTTAAGTGAATCTGGCTTCCCCTTGTCAGAAAGTCACAAAAGATGAGCACATGAAGCTGAGACTGTCATAATACATGCCAGTTGCCAAGCATCTGAATTTGATCACATGACCATAGGGGTGCTGCTAAAGCAGTGTGAAAAATAGCAATAGCATTTAGACTTACATACCGCTTCACAGCCTTTTTAAGCAGTTTTACAGAGTCAGCATATTGCCTCCAACATCCTGGGTCCTCAGTTTACAGAACTCAGAAGGATGGAAGGCTGAGTCAACCTTGAGCCTGGTGAGGTTCGAACTGTCAAATTGCAGGTAGCCAACAGTCAACAGAAGTAGCCTGCAGTACTGCATTCTAACCACTGCACCACCGCAGCTCTTATGGTCATAAGTCACTCTTTTTAGTGTTGTTATAACTTCAAACGATCAGTAAGCAAATGGTTGTAAGGCGAGGACCACCTACAATTTGGTCTCATAGGATCCTAGGCCATAATGTTTTATTTTAAACAGTGTGTGAAACTGACTTCTTCAATAAAATTCTGTATAGCAAAATTGGAAAGCTAGCTATTCCTATCTATATAAATTGTTTCATACCCTCCTGACAGATTTATTTATTTATTTATTACAGTTTTATCTCATCTTTATTACCTTATAAGTAATTCAAGGTAGTGAACATATATAATGCTCCTTCCTATTTTTCTCACAGCAATGATCCTATGAGGTAGGTTTGGCTGAGAGAATGTGACTGGCCCAATGTCATCCAGCCAACTTTTATGCCTAAAGTGGGACTAGAACTCACAGTCTCCTGGTTTATAGGCCAGTACCTTAACCACTGTACCAAACTGCCTCTCAACAAACATATATAAAGATGGAAAAGTTTGTGAAGACACGCACAGAAAGGTCACATATGCTGGTTGAGTTATTAGGGATGTTAAGAGATATGATAGTTGACTTATGTGTCAATGCTGCAGATGATTTCTAGATATATATTTTAATAGCCATTGGTATCGGACTAGATAAAGCAGGAAAACTGCTAATTTATTCTTTCTTCTGGATAGCTGTCCTTTAAGGGGACCAGACTAGGAAAGCATGTAGGTCTTACAGTACTGCTTTTATTGGAAAGCTGTAGTAACAGAATGTTACAGGTTTGAATGATCTTTTTCCTTCCCTAGTTGAGTGTCAACCTTGCCAATTAGTCAGACAATGGGCTAATACTACATTACAGGTAGTCCATAATTGTGGTGTAAGTCAAGGATTCACCTATTTGTACACAGGTATGATTAGTAGGGAAGGTGGAATACAGTACTTAGAAAAAGCTGAGATATATGGTAGCTTCCATCACGATCAGTTGGTCATGCTTTTTGAGAGTAATGCGAGTTATATGAGCCACAGTGATGCAGTGGTTAGAGTGCAGTACTGCAAACTACTTCTGCTGCCTGCCGGCTGCCTGCAATTTGGCAGTTGAAATCTCACCAGGCTCAAGGTTGATTCAGCCTTCCATCCTTCCAAGATGGGTAAAATGAGGACCCAAATTATTAAGGCCAATATGCTGACTCTGTAAACGGCTTAGGAAGGGCTGTAAAGCACTGTAAAGTGGTATAGTCTAAATGCTATCGCTATTATTAATACCTCTGGAGTGCATCTGTCTGAAGAAAGGTATTCTACCTAATGTAATTTCCAATGACTGCACCAAAAGCTGTGATTCCAAATGTTCACAGTTTTCTGGATGAAAATGTTAGTGATAAAAGTAAATACAGAAATTAAGTTTCTTTTTATATGGGTGCTAAATAATTTGCAGTGATATTAAAGTATAATATTTCACAGAAGGTGATAAAACATAGCTACAGAATGTGGAGTGCGTTACTCTGCCATTTGCCCTCAGGGTACTTAACCTTTCACAGTGGATTACTACTTTTTCATTTCCATATCTGTGGTGTTTCCTTTGATAGCTGTTATTACTAACCTATTTGGCTTGAAGACAGAAATCTTTAATTTAAAAGGTGGACCATTTAATAAAATTAACCTTGGATATCTAACATTCTAAATTAAAATGACCATCTGATATTGTAGCTATGGAGTTTTTTATATATTTAAAATAAGTATTTAATATATATTTAATATATAACTCTTCCTGATTTAGATTTAAAGGAATAGATTTAAAGTTTGTCTATGCTAAATTTTTGGAACTGGTATCAGATGGTATAATAATCATAATACTTTGTTGTGTATATTCTATGAATAAAATTTTAATTTGTGTTTTTATGGGTCACTTTAGAGTATATGAAACTGCCCAAAGTCTTATGCTGTAACCAGATTAGTAGATTGCATTGGAAAGAATTAGCTGTTTTCATTGGATTGTATTAAGTAAGGATATGAACATAACTGTCAAAAAAGATGACAGTTAAATTTTTCATTAAAGTTAATATGCAATTGAAAGTGCATTAAGCATTGTATTGTATTTCTAAAGAACAAGAGCTTATATAATTCTAACATGTACAGTCATTTATTGTACCAGGGTACAATATCATTAATAAAGTAATGACACTATATCCCCACTTTGAACAATAGTATAGGTGAGATGCTGTCAATTAACTGTTAAGGTACTAGAAACAGTAAGACTCTGGTTGAGGGAGAACAGACTAAAGCTGAACCTAATAAGGTGAGTTACTGTTTATACACCAAGATTCATTGTCAACTCCAAGTTATTTCTGGGTGGCCAGGCACTTTGATCTGGAGCATCCTCTTGGACTCACAGCTCCTCCTAAATAGTAGAAGGAAGCCAAGACCAAAGAGAACTTTGCCTGACTTCACCTGGTCCAGCTGGTACGGGAAGACCTAGCTATAATGATTCATGCCCTCATTATATGTTTGGATTACTGTGACCTACTTTACAGGTGACTGTCCTTGAAGAATATTTGGGAATTATAACTGGTCCAGAATATGACTTGCTTACTTACCATTTCCTGACATGGAAGCATTTAACACCAATTCTGTGGACCTTGCATTGATTACTGGTAAGTTTACTTATCCTTGTAAACTGCCTGGAGTAACAGAGAGTGAGTTGGGCGTCCATATGAATTTTCTTAAATAAATAAAATACTAGCAAAATGTTCTGTAAAGCTCTTCTTGACTTGGCTCTTGGATAGGACTGTAGGACTGCCTTCTTTCAATTACACCAGCCCTATTTATCAGATACTATAAGTACTAGTGATTCCACGCTTCCACAGGTGAGGGGTGCTGAAACTAGATGGTGCTGATTCTCTATAGTAATGTTGGCTTCTCAGTGGAGATCAGACTCACATTCCTTACTATCCTGTAGGAAGCTAATAGACAACCTATGACCTGTTCGCTCATTGTTTTAGAGACATTTCCTCACCTAAACAGAGAAACACAATTATCAGACAGAGGTGCACGAACAAGTCAGTGGTAATGGGACTGACTTCTGTTTTTCTATTGGCTTGCCTGTTGAATTTACTTACGGAAAGCTTGCAGTGAGCATGGGAGATCCTTCCTTCCCGCCTGCCTCCCTCCCTCCCTCCCTCCCTCCCAGCAGGCAGGTAGATCACACCTGGAGCTTTGATCTTCAGAATCACCTAGTAAATAATACATTCTTTATTCTCTGCCAGTTTTAATTTACTGTACTTAGATCATGTTGTTGCTATGCATTGAACACTGCCACTTGTACTTATTTAATTATGTGTAAATTTTTTGTTATTTTTGAACTATGGCTGTTATGGTGTGTATTATTTGTTTTTTTATTCTGTCTTTATTACTTTTAAGTAACTGAAGGCAGTGAACGTACTTCTTTATCCTCCTATTTTCCCCATAACAATAATCCTGTGATTATTGGGTTGGGTTGAGAGAAAATGGTTGGCCCAAAGTCTCCCAGCCAGCTTTCATGCCTAAGGCAAGACTAGAACTCACAGGTGTCTAGGCTAGCATCTTAACCACTACAACAAACTGGTTCTTTAATTAAGTACAAAGTTGTATTCGGTTCCTCCCTTCCCATCAAAATTGAATTTGAAGTTTGTGATATGTTTTGTACTATTAAAATAAGGAGAAAATATTTAGATGGATGGATGGATGGATGGATGGATGGATGGATGGATGGATGGATGGATAGATAGATAGATAGATAGATAGATAGATAGATAGATAGATATTTTAAAAAACTATTTTTTTCCTTATAGGAATTGATATTACTGTAGGTGAATGCAAAACTTAACTAAACTGGATTTATAACACAGATGTGCTGACCCTAAATTGTATACTAGCTTATGGAAAAATAGTTTTCCTAATTTGCTTCTAAACAAAATGAAGAGGCTATTGGCAAAGTGAGGCAACCACTTTTAGCCCCACAAAGTGGACTATACTAAGAAACAATGCCAAATAGGTGGGGACTACTTTGATTGTAAAAGCTATAGTAACAGAGTAGTAACAAGTCTGAATGTGCGTCCCCCTCCCTCCCTTTGTCTTCATGTGAACTAGGGTGGGGCTTGATGAGACATTTTAATTTCTCAAGCTATCTTCTTCACTGGCTCAAGCTCCATTGCCTTGGTAGTGGCTGGTCCTTCTGTCCTACAAGGCCATTGCCTATGCTCTCTGTAGTCATCAACAAGGTGGCATAGCATGTATTTTTAGCAACTTGTTTTGGGATTTTACTCTCTAGCAGCATCGTATTTATTTTATAGTATGATGTGCCATAAAATGTAGAGCAAAGTTAGTGCTAACTGTTCCTACCTTTCCCCATTAAAATATTATGCTGTTACTCATCTTTATTGAGATAAATTAAAAAAGTGATGTCATATCTATGTCCAATGTTTTTAATTTTGAATTACTAATAAAAAACTTTTTTAAAAAAATTGTTGACTAATTTTTAATTTTCTATGAATTCATATCTTGTGCTAATTAGTTATGGTTTATAGATTACCCAAAATTTAGCTATGGTTTATAGACAAACCATCACTCTTAAATATAATCAGTAAATGTTATATTGTTTAATGCTTTGTATAAACCATATTTTACCAATTCTAACTACAGTTTTTCTTGATTTTTCAAGGCAAAGATAAACTGATTTCACAGCACATACAGCATGACTGCTGCTGTTTTAGGAATAGAGCTTAATTGAAACTTGATTGCAATTATGTATAAGAAAGGAAAGAAAAACATTGTTATCTTCTTCCAAAGAGAAATGAACAGCATTTTAAATGAGCCATTCTGATCTGGTAGAAAATGTCAAAAAGCAGAAATCACTGCAAATTGATGTACTGTCACATGGGAGTATTTGGTTAATAGTTCCCAATTGTAGCAAAGAATGAGACACTAAAAAGCCCATAAATCATTACAAAGACTTATCAGCAGCAAATGCAGAAGTGCAGTATTGATAAATAAGAGGAGCGGTTTAGAAAAAGGCTGCAATATTACATATTTATCATATGATGATGGCACAGAGAGATATTTTGCTTGAGATTTAGTTTAAAATATTGCATACTGCCTTTTCTTATGATATTGTGTTGGTGAAATTTGCCTTCCCCCTTTTTTCTCAGCCCTAAGTTTTAAGGTAATTGCCTTATTCTGCTTTTTATCGTTGTATTTATTATGTATCCATAATTTAAGAAATATGTAAATGCTGACAATCTTATTGATGGGTGCTATACAAAAAGGGATGCAGTGGCTCAGTGGCTAAGACGCTGAGCTTGTCGATCAGAAGGTCGGCAGTTCAGCAGTTCGAATCCCTAGTGTCACGTAACGGAGTGAGTACCTGTTAATTGTCCCAGCTTCTGCCAACCTAGCAGTTGGAAAGCACGTAAAATGCAAGTAGAAAAATAGGGACCACCTTTGGTGGGAAGGTAATAGCGTTCCATGCGCCTTTGGTGTTTAGTCATGCTGGCCACATGACCATGGAGACGTCTTTGGACAGCACTGGCTCTTCGGCTTAGAAACTGAGATGAGTGCCACCCCTAGAGTCGGAAACAACTAGCATGCATGTATGGGGGAACCTTTACCTTTTATACAAAATTATTAACTATAAATATTGCATTTTATTTCTAAGGATAGAATTATTATCTAGGATTCAGGCTTTCACTAAAACTTTGTTGCACTTCAGATGTTACTGTTCATATTTTTAAAGCAGTATCTCAGTGATAGTGTAAAGTTATATAGATGCCATCAAAACTTGGCATGGTTCATAGTTTTAAAATTATAAACATGATAGTTCAGTATACACTTCTGTTACCCTGATAGCACAGAATTGCATATTTTGTTTTCGAAAAGCTAAGCAGTTTGGTGAGATTTAAACCATCTGTACACTAGATTAAGTTGCTCAAGGCTTATGGGAATATTTGCAGATGGGCTATAAAAACTAAACAGAACAGATTATTCTGTACATAGGAAAAAGAAAAATAACTAGATTTACCATATTTTTGATTATATAAAGAAATGTATTATTGAAGTCTTTATATGATAATTTTTGAGATTTTATTATTCAACCATAATTCTTGCTTGATGTTTATATTGTAGTTTTCATTATTTAGCATGAAGGAGATCAGTAATTGTAAATTATTATCTGAAAATTGGGTTAATAATCATTGATGCTTACAGATTACCATGGGCGAATAATAATGGCATAAATCTTTCTTGTTTTCCTTTTAACTTTATCATAAAATTCCTTTCTTAACCATAATAGCACTGAAGTAATAAAGCTTATATGACCATGACATGAACTAAGGTGATACATGTCTAAGACATGAATTAGAATTGCATCCTAACAGGAGGCATGCCTTCTCTGTCATGGTGTCTGTTTTGAGCCTCTCCCTGATCCTCCCCACCTTCCGGAAGATCATGAAGGCCTGGCTTTTCCCCCCGAAGACTTGGGGCCATGATACTAATGGTGTGAGTGTAGATGTGTCTAGATACAATATGTCAGTATAGAGATTTAGGTGTCTTAATCTAAATTCTTCTAATTGTTTGTACATTTGGATTCTGTTTCTATATTTGCTTGTGCTCACAGCTCCTCTGGTAGAAGGTGATTATATACATTTCTTTAAGAAATAAACAAATAAAAATCATCATACAAAAATGCAGATGGACAAGCTTTATGTCACAATTTAGTCACATGCCTCTTGTCCTCCATGGACAACTATGATTAGTATTCACTTTAAAGTATATTTAGTTTGTATATGAACTCCAATATATAGATGAATGTGGTAGTTTATTATACAGATGTTGTTCATTTTCAAACAAGGAAAAAAGGAGAACTACTCTTGCGAAAAGCTGAGCTGTTCCAGTGTTGTTCTCACACGGATTCACTAACCAAAATTTGCAGATTACTCTTGGGTCACTTTCTACTTAGTGGTAACAAAATTGGGATGAAACATTTTAGGAAATATTATTTGTTAGGATAGAATTTGTATCTTTTAAAAGCATTTTTATGCTTATTGGTTAAAAGTAAAATAGTTTAGACAAAATGGTCTTTTAAATGTGAAGAAATGAGTGATGCCTAAAGAAAATTCATGTTCAAATTACAGTGGTATATAGATCAGGAGGCACCAAATTATGTGTAGCCTTTTGAGATTTCCAACTTGATGACAATAGATTTAATAAAAAGGGGGGTGAATAGGGTGAACACTGGCGGAATTGAAATCGGAATATGAACGTGAAATTGGGCTGTGTTAGCTGTTGTTCATGTTTCATCTTAATTTTTATTTGAAGCACACAGGTTTTTTCTCAACAGGAAAAAAAAGTAAAGAAAAATTATTGTTTATATTACTGAGGCTTGAGATTTGTTTTGCCTTACAAATCAAAGTACAAATTAAAAAGAAACAAATTCTTAATAGTAGACAAATTGGCTGTGGCTACAAGTGGTTGGATGGGAAGAAGTTGGTAGTCTTACATTCTAATAATAGATAGTAATCTTCCTTCAATAATAGAATTTCACTCTTGAACAGATAAATAAGGTATTTTCCGGTTATTGGAAAATATTACAAACTGACAGATAAAGTTCTAATGCAATACCTTTTACATCCACAAAATATTATATAAAAGTAGGTTGAGGCGCAAAATGTAATTTTGATTAGAGAAATACTTATCTTTTGATTTGGATTCTACTACCATTTTAACATCTGTTTGTAATGATAAAGTGTAAAGAACATGAAGAAACTATTGCTGGGAAAATAGTCTAAAAACTAATTCTATTATATATGTTACCAGCTTTGTAGTCAAGATGGCTTATTAAGTAATTGACGACACTTCTATTTTGCATTTTTCTGCATAAAAGTGACCTTTATGAGAGGAGTTTGATATTAAATTTGTATGGCTATAAACCTTACAAAACAGCTGAACAAAGATTAAGTAGCAACCTTTGTTGCACAGGCTAATGCTTTTGAGTTAAAGTTCTTGGTGACTTCTCAGACAGGTTCATGCAGTTTGCTTAATAACATTGCAAAAACAAGTTCCCCTTTATGTTTTTATTATCCAGTCCAGACAGATAGCGACTGACCCAAAGTTACCCAAGTCTATGGGACGACTAGAATCCAAGGTTCCCCTTTCTCCTAATTCAACATGTTAACCACTAGCCCACACTATCTCTCTAAGTCTAAACAAAATGTAACATAAGGATTAATAAAGAATAAGGAGGAATATAGAAAGTTATTTTCAATTTTACAGTTAAAAAAATTCCAAGTTTTGTTCTAGATATAATGGTTGGAACATTAGTATAATAATGCATTTGTAGAACAGGGGTGTCAAATTCAATTTCATTGAGGGCCTCATCAGGGCTGTGGTTGACCTTGGGGGGCCGGCCTGGCGTGACTAGGTGGGTGTGGCCAACAGTGTGGGCATGGCGAGCTTGACGCCACTCCCCAAACAGCTGTCATGTTTCCTATCTGCATTGGGTAGACTGGGCCGAAGCCACACTGGTCTGATCTTTCTTCTTCGCATTGGGTAGATCAGGCCGAAGCTACATTGGCCTCATCTTTCCTCTTCACATTAGGTAGACTGAATCCAGCCCATGGGCCATGAGTTTGACACCCCTGTTGTAGAATAACAATTAGGGCTCTTCCTTAAGGATAGAAAAATGTAGCTGTGTAGGAAAAGATTTGCGAGAAATTTGAGGAAAGAAATTTGGTTTCTTCAAATGAAAAACTTGTATATAGATACTTATGTTGTTCGGAATGAATATACACTGATGGGTAGAAAACAAAATATGAATTGTATATGGCCCAAGCATTAACAAAAGGTATTAGCAAATAAATTAACGTACCAAAAGAATTAATGGAGAATGAAAGTAATGGAAAAATGAAGTAATGGAAAATATGAAGATGGATGTTTGGCAAAATGATGAAGAGAAAGAGGTTATGGACAAGGAAAAATCATGTAAGAAAATGAATACTGAAAGAAAGAAAATGACAGATATGCTGTATAAAGTATATAGGGAGAAAAATGCAGAACAAAGTGCAAGTAATAGTTAATTAAAAGAGGTGGAAAACATAACTTTGATGGATATTAGTAAATGTTACAGAAATGGAGGAAGAAAAGTAAAGCAGAAACTTCCAGCAAAGTAAAGATTAACACGTGAACTGATTTTGAACAAGCTAAATTTAGGGTTTGCTGGGGGAAACTTTAGAGATTTGCACTGTAATATGCCAAAGTAGGGTTGAAACACATACTATGAAACCAAGGGTTTAAGAAAAATTATGAAAAGGAAATAATATATACTATGAGAATGTTGAAAAAAGTGGCTGAGTTGCAAATGGTAATTGTATAACTGGAGAATTTTTAAAATATAAGTGTGGTTTGCATATAGAAGCACTGTGTAACTTGTTTAATAAATGCTGAATAAGGCACATGTGTAAGAAGTTGTTTCTCAGACTTACAAGAATTCAAGCAGTTGTAGCACAGATTCATAAATTCCCCAAACTAATATATGCATAGATGTATTAGGTTTAAATGGAAAAGGTTTTGTTTGCTGGAATTCTTATACCACTATTGCTCTCATTTGAATCAATATTGCTAAAGAAAATTCTTTTAAGAGTCATGGTTGGGGAAAAAACAAATTATTAATGCTGGTAAAATTAATTCTCCCAGGGTTCCAAGTATTTATTTTTTGGGGGAAATGGATTAAAAATATTCCAAGTACATTTCTTGTTTCAACTTTCCTGGTTAGCATAAGAAATGGAAATGGAGAATGCCTGGTCACACGATAATTTAGTTAGCTTTGAAAATGTGCAACTTCCAAGTAAATATTCTAGTGTGTCTTTGTATCTTAATGGGAGCTTGGGTTTTCAAGAGTCCAGCCAGCCAGATAAATGTCCCCTGTATTCAAGCAAGTCTTTTGATCTTCTCGGTTTTGCTTTCCCATTTTTCATCAACACTTAGTAATATTTGGACATCATTTTATAACTTCCAGACCTTCTGGATATATTTTTTTTTCAGTGCATGTTTTCAGTTTAACCATAATGTGTATCTGCATAATTTGATTTCCTGGAGCTAAATTTCAGAATTGCTAAATTCTGCAGAATTTAAACTGTATGACATTTACCCTCTGAATTTTCTGTTAAAAAGAATGATAATAGGTTTTTAAAGTACTTGTTCTACTTTTGACGTGTGTTGGCAAAAATGCTGATTGGTTTTTTTTTGTAATTTTTAGAACTTCTGGTTAAGTACAGAAGGATTTACAAATATTTCAATCTTTTAACATATTACTATTTTCTTCATCCTATCTCTATATATTTTGCTTAGAATTATTGCTGCAATTATCACTGCAAATCCTTCCCCCTTATTTTAATAAATAGCAATCAATCTAGATGACATGTGATTACTGTTTTCATTGCGGAGGGTTCTATTAATGAATGTGATCATTTACACAGTGTCACTGTAGTATTGGCATGATGAATAATTTAGAAGACTGTGGCAGGTAGATAGCTGTGTAGTGTCCTTGTTACTATGGCAATATATTTGCTTAGTGCAAATATTAGTCATTATAACTATGTGTCTCTTTAGATTTAGGATACCTATCGGTAAGAATGCAGAATTCTGCCTAGAGCAGTTCGTTTTCCATGCTTATATGGTGATTGGTCTGATCCTTGTCGGTTGAATTTAATATCCACAAAACACACAATTGGACTGTATTCAGGATACCAGAATAACAGATTTGGAAGGGACTGTGGAGGTCTTCTAATCCAACCCCTTGCCCTGTTCCATTTCAGACAAATGGTTGTCCAATCTCTTCTTAAAAACCTTCAGTGCTGGAGTACCCACAACTTTGGTGCTTTTCATTCCCAGAAGCAACTTTGTCACAGCTGCACAAACTTCTATTTTCTCTAATCTTTTGGTGCTTCTGTTTGTCATTAATTCTATTCATGGTTGTGAGGTATTTTGTCAGCTATTGGAAGGTATTTGGGATAGCATAAAAATACAGTATGTTTTTATAGCTATCATTTTCTATGACCAGGTTGTTAACTAATGGTGTCTGAAATTGATTGGGATGTTTGTTACAAACCATCTTATGAAGACACTGCAGTCATGGATACTTAATTAAGGTAGGCTGTTACTATTCAGATTGAACTTGCTGACTTCCATCCAGTTGTCTGGCTAGACTGTTCTTAGCTCTTCTAACAAGAACTCTTTTCGACTCAGATATGCTATAGGAAACATAGAAAGAAAATGCTTTGTGTTCTTGCCTAAAGCCCATAAATATACAACAAACCTTGTGTCTTTTCTGGAACAAGGTGTAGCAGTGTAACGATTCACTCTTACAGATAGGTTTTTTTTTTTTTTTTTTAATGAATTCCGTTTTTAAACCAACGAAACCCAAGTACTTGGAAAAACCAGTTTCTGGAAAAACACCACCACCAACACTGTACAACAATCCCCAAAAGCAGAATTCCAAATAAAATCAACAGTTGCAGTCAGGTAGACTAACTAAAAAAAAACACACACTCCAGTGATCCCAGGAAAGTCATTTTATTGTTTTCAGGTAGCAGAATTTTGAAACTCTATTCAAGTTTATCTCAGTCTCATTTTATATAAAGATCGTGCTGTTGTTTGAATTTCTTTCTCAAACTTCCTTCCATCTCTGAACTGTGTAAGCTCTTGGCCTAGTTCCTCCCTAACAGCTCTTGCATAGCTTCCCAAAGGTCAGCTATAAATTCCTTTATTGCACACCGATTTTTTTATCAC
Source organism: Pantherophis guttatus (assembly GCF_059756535.1). Lineage (NCBI taxonomy): Eukaryota > Metazoa > Chordata > Lepidosauria > Squamata > Colubridae > Pantherophis > Pantherophis guttatus. Next base: position 27,936,291 of record NC_142070.1, on the reverse strand, counting down.
TGTTACTAATTCCTGGACCAAAAGTATTTTTGTAAGAAAAACAACTGTCTAAAACAGAAGCAACAAAAGTAATACATTACTAAATCTTGAGGTGATCCTCATTTAATGACTGTCTCATTTAGGCTGTTCATAATTACGACGGAGATGAAACTTTATGATCAGTCTTCAGAATTGATCCAATCTTGGAAGATCATAAGGACAGTCATGGTTTCCCTTAGTAGCCACTTCATTTCATAATTGTTTGGTCAACTGGTCCCAATTGACCACAAAACAAGGACTACATGTATTTCACCTCTGTCACAGACGTCTCAGTTGTCATTATATTTTAGATGTTAAAATGCATTTTAGCCTTCTATACAGGGCAGTAATAAAATGTAGTAAATAAATACCTCTCTCAGGTACACACTTCGTTCTGAAGCCTTGGCGTATGTAATCATGAATTATTGGGAACTCAGTAATATGCAGACAATTATGGTTTATAAAACATGGTTTTTGGCTTAGTGTTATGGCATGAATCTAAATAATGGGAATTTAATCATAATTTAGTAAATAGTATACAGATAGTTCTTGACTTACAATAGTTCATTTAGTGACCATTCGAAGTTACAGCAGCACTGAAAAAAGTGACTTATAACCATTTTTCACACTTATGACTGATGTAGCATCTCCATGATCGCGTGATTTACATTTGGATGGTTGACAACTGACTCACATTTATGATGGTTGCAGTGCCCCGGAGTCTGTGATCCTCTTTTGCGACCTTCTGACAAGCAAAAGTCAATGGGGAAACCAGACTCACTTAACAGCCCTGTTACTAATTTAAGAACTGCAGTGATTCCCTTAACAAATGTAGTGAGAAAAGTCGTAAAATGGGGCAAAAGTCACTTAATGAATTTCTCACTTAACAACATAAATTTTGGGGGCAATTGTGGCCATAAATTGAGGACTACCTGTATAGGTATTGTCACTTAATGAACCTAATTGGGATTAGAATTTACATCACTAAGCAAATGAATGGTTAGGTGAAGTATCACATGACCACACTGCTTAGCAACAGTAGTTAAACGTTAAACTCAAACTTCAGCTGGTTGGCAACTGACTCATTTTTATGACAGCTGCAGTTTTCCGGGTCATGTAATCACCTTTTGTGACACTCTGACAAGCGAAGTCAATAGGGAAGCCAGAATCACTTAAGAACTGTGCCATTAACTTAACAACTGCAGTGATTCACTTAACAAGTGTGGCAAGAAAAGTCATAAAATGAGGCAAAAATCACTTAACAATTGTCTTGCTTAGCAACAGAAATTTTGAGATGGGCATGATCTCTATACAATATGAAAAGGAAATTGCTCAGTACTGTAGAGGTATTACAGAAATAATAGTGAAAGAGAGTGACAGATACCATACATTCCAAACACAATGACTGTTAGATCATAATTATATTTTTATGACTCTGTTAAACAAGGAAAAAGGTAAACATCTTCTATATAAATTCATATATAAATATCAGAAATAGGAAAGGGAAGATTACACTTTGGTAGTTGTTACAATAATGCAGTTATATTTAGCATATAAATATATTTATAAATTTATAAAGCAGGATTCAAGTTGCTATATAACAATAAAAATATTATCCCTTGCCATTTATTACTTGAGAAATCAGTTTGAGTGCCACTGAGATCACTACACAGTACCTAGATATTCAGATGCAGCAATTACAAATGATTTTATGTTGTATACACAAAGCAATTAACACGTGCTAGGAAATATTTACTCTTTATTTTTTATAAACATGCCAATCTATTTTCACCTCTCTCAGTGTGTTATTTGTTAATATATCATTCCTTATAATAAAGTCAAGGCTGTATGAGTTCTTTCACAATTCTAAGTTAGGAACTCTTATTTTTTCTTGCCTTGCTACTCTACAATCCCTGCATGTTTTTATTTAAGTATTTTTCTTCATTCATTGAGCAGTTCCTCAGGGACACTGGAAAAAAAATGGATTCCCTGCGTGTATCATGTTGATTCAAGCTGAAAGGCTCTGATTCTTGGGGATTTTAATTGTCAGATAATCCCCAAGTCTCATTTCTCAGGATTAATAGAGATACATGCACAATACACCCAGGCTATTACACTGTTCAAAATCTGTGCCCCATTGGTGTGTCTTATAAAATAACTGGGGGCAGGGAGGAAGTTCTGTTTTGTGTTGCAGAAAAGATAGAAAGGAAAATCACTCTTCCCCCCCCACCTTCCCCCAGATAATCATAGCAATTAGGGCTGCTCAGTGATCCGGATTCAAAGGGCAAAATGTAATTTAGTATGCATATGGGTGTGGATGCTGAAACCTATGAAACCAAATGCATATTTCCTTGGGTCATGTGCCAACTGATTTATGGATTTCCCACAAGTCTTGCTTGCATACTCAGAAATGGTTCGAATCCCATTTTCCCCTTTAAATTGGGATCTTTCCCCTTTAAGTTTGCAAATCTTAACAGGAATATCCTAAAAGATAGTAAAATTAATTAAGAGCATTTATTTTTTTAAAAGACACAAGTACATGAAACCAATTGAAAACCATTTTAAAATACCACATTCACAAGCTATTTATGAACCGTTGTGGCGCAGTGGTTAGAGTGCAGTACTGCAGGCTACTTCTGTAGCCTGCCAGCTGACTGCAATTTGGCAGTTCAAATCTCACTAGGCTCAGGGTTGACTCATCCTTCCATCCTTCCGAGGTGGGTAAAATGAGGACCCAAAATGTTGGGGGCAATATGCTGTAAAATTGGCTGTGAAGCACTGTAAAGTGGTATATAAGTCTAAGTGCTATTGCTATTTTAATAATTGTTTATATGTTTGGAAAGTATCCAGAGCAGTGATGGCTAACCTTTTTGCCATTGAGTGCCAAAAGCGGGGGGAGTGCAGGGGGGTCGCGCATGCGTGTGCCCACACCCATAATTCTATGTGTCCCGGTCAACGCACATGCATGTGCCCCCCCGCACTCCCCCCACTTTTGGCATGCAATGGCACGGTGGGACACCAGACTTCCGGTGGGACTGGAAGTCAGGAAATGGGCTATTTCCGGCCTCTGGAAGGCCCCCGGAGGGGTGGGGAATGCCGTTTTCGCCCTCCCCGGGATCCTAAAAAGGCTCTGGAGCCGGGGGAGACCAAAAAACAGGCCTTCCGGTCCCACCTGAAGTCGAGAAACGGGCTGTTTCCGGCCTCCAGAGGGCCTCCAGGGGAGTGGGGAAGGCTGTTTTTGCCCTCCTCAGGCTCCTAGAAAAGCTCTGAAGCCTGGGGAGAGTGAAAAACGAGCCTTCCTCACCGTCCCAGAGGCCCTCCAGAGGCCGAAACTGTGTTTCCTAACTTCCGGTGGGCCCAGAAAACCTGAAAATCAGCTGGCCGGGACACACATGTGTGCCAGAGGTCAGCTCGTGTGCCCACCAATATGGCTCCACGTGTCACCTGTGGCACGTGTGCCATAGGTTTGCCATCACGGATCTAGAGGTTCAAGTTTCTAGGCCTACAACTTCTGTATAATTAACACAGAATTAGTTGCAAAAATTTTTTATTATGTGTGATCCACAATGACTGCAATACTTCTCAAAAAGGTTAATCTGTAAGTTGGCAGAATGGGAGTACATATTTTCTTCGGTGTCTGTTTTTCATAATGTTAGATCAGCATATACTACCTTCGTTAACATACCTGTAAAGCAGCACAGTAAATAAGATGGTCTAATATCAAGGTAATTTACAAAGACTATACTGTACAGTATATGAAGCAAGATTCATAACTTTTAAGATTAGAATAGCAAGGCATTCTCGCCCTTTCCATTAATTTGACCAAAGACACTTGGTGGTTGCAAGAGTGGCAACATTTCACAGCATTAGAAAGAGTCCTTTCTTGGCTTTCTTGGCAGAGGTGAAGCTTGGTAGCTGTCAGGTTTTCAGGCCGCAGCAAGGTCACTTCTGTTAAATCTGTCTTGTCCCCACAACAGAATGTGGAGGGAGAACTAAGAAGCTATGGATGTAGATGAATATTGGAGGAATGTGGATGAACTCTGATAAATCAGGAGAAACATCACTCAATCTAGTAAAACTTAAAACGGTAGTTTGAGATATGTTGTTTCCAGACTTCTTCAAAGGTCTAAGTAAGAAGGAATGAAAACAACAACCAAAATTAGGGCATCCTTTACACTGGCAAAGAGGTACACAGCTACATCTTTTTAGGCAAGAAGAGCATGCAGTGGTGGATTAGCACTGATAAGTCAGTATTAATTTCTCATAAATTATTAGAGACACTTACTGATCCTATGTAGCTTATATTGGACATACTGCTGAAATGAAGCAGAAGCATTGAGAATCTGGGTTACAGCTGTTCCCTCTGTCATTGCCAGATCTCAATGATCTGGAAATCTGATCTTCCAAAAGCCAAACATAAAAAGAGAATATCAACAAAGTATTCAGAACAGGAGAAGCCATACTGACATTTTTATTGATCGTTTACAGTTGTATCCAGATTTTTCTGGATACAGTGGCTGCCAACCTTTTCAGCTTTATGGACCAGCCCGGGGGGGGGGGAGAGAAGATGGTTCCACACAAGCAGTGGGCAAGCATGTGCAGATCCATTTGTACAAGTGGTGGACATGTGCGTCCACCACTTGTGCAAATGGAGCGTGCACACCCACGCTTGTTGTCCACTACTTACATGGCTCAGTTATAAAGGGTTTAAGGCCCAATAGTGGGCCATGGCCTGGGGTTTGGGGACCCCTGTTCTAGACTATCATATGTTGAGGCCAGTTACTCAAACACTGGAAGGTGGAACTCAAATTTAGAGCTCATGGTTATTCCTTTCACAGAGAAGTAGCTATTTGAGGAGTTGATTCATTCCTTGTAGAAAACAAAGATAAAAAGAAATCCTTTTCTTCAGCCCTGAAGAATGATAAGAACTTGTGTATGAGAAAACCACATTTATCATTTGATTCTATATCCCAATTTTTGGGGGGCGAAAAAAAGTGAATCAGCCACTGGAGTTACCAAGCCTGTCAACATAGATAGCCTAACCAACAAGGTGGAAGAACCAAGGAGAATGCCCCTCAGATGCCAGTATCTGCCAAGTGGCAAAACATTTGATGCAAGTGGAAACACACGTACAAATGTGTTTTGGAAACAGGGGAGGATATGTTTCTATAACAAGAAAACTACCTGATTAATTCCTATAATCGCCCCATATCTCAAAACAAGGAGAAGCCGCTCAGGCTGAAGGAAGCAAGAAGTTTTTTTAAAGGTCAGAAAGTTTTTCAGATTTGAATATCTGAATAAATAATTAATAAATAAATAAACTGTTTCCGTTCAGTGCTTCCTGTTTAGATGGGCCTCCATATCAAAGAGATGGCAGCAAGGATGTTCATAACTAAAGCTAAAGATGAATCCAGAAGAGAGTCTTCAGAAAGAGGCTATATAATTAAAAGATAAGAATGGAGAAACTACAGGTAGTCCCCAACTTTTGACTGGTTGTTTAATGACCATTTGAAAATAGAGTGGTTTCGGAAAGGGTGTGTTATGGCACCTCAAGCTGTTGTAGAACATTGTGCTGTCCCTAATTGAAATCTGGTCCTTGGCAATCTGTTCAGACTTATGACCAGTTTCAAGAGTCCCTGTGATCACCCTGTGATCACCATTTGCAATATTCTCTGCCAGATTTTCAAGAAAGCCAATTCGGAATCTAGCAGGGAAGATAGCTGCTGCTTGCCGAGAGGGCTTTCTCTTGCCTCTGGGAGTTGACTGAAAGAGCTGCCTACCAGAAGGAGCTGAACTCCTTTAGCAAGGTGCAAAAACGAAGCTCAGATCCTGATGATTCAAATTGATTTTGCACCCTACTGAAGGCATTCCCTTCTATGTATGGAGGAGAGATTTCGTTCTCCTGCAGGATGCAGAAATGGAGCTCAGATCCTGGCAATTTGAGGTCCTGCATCTCGTGAAAGGAGTTGCCTTCCACATATGGTTCCCGCTGAAGAAGTTCCCTTCCGTGAACGGAGGAAAGATGATATCCTTCAGCAGGCAGCAGCTCTTTCAGCCAGCCCGTAGAGACAAGAGTGAGCCAAAATCCAGTTAGCAAGCAGCAAGGCAGTACAATAAGATAAGCAGCATGGGGTGCCGTATGCATATGCCTTTCTCCCTTGGGGAGGGGGGAGGGAGGGAGGGGCTGAAAATCCTGCTTGGATTTAGCAGATGGCACACAGAGCCATATCAGTGGGCACACGAGCTCAGCTTCCGTGCACATGTGCATGCTGGGCAGCTGATTTTCGGGCCTTCTGGGTCCCCTGGAAGTTGGCAAACAGGCCGTTTCTGGCCTCTGGGGGGGGGGTGGGGAAGGCTGTTTTCACCCTCCCCAGGCTCCTAGAAAGGCTCTGGAGCCTGAGGAGGGTGAAAAACAGGTCTACTGGGCCCACCGTACCATCGCATACCAAAAGCGGGGGAAGCGCGGGGGTGTTCGCTCACACATGCGTGGGGGCGTGGTGCATAGAATTATGGGTGTGGGCATGTATGCATGCGACCCCCCTGCGCTCCCCCCGCTTTTGGCACACGATGGCAAAAAGGTTAGCCATCACTAGTATAGGGTTTCCAGCTTGAACGGGGCTGGACTAGAAGACCTCCAGGTTCCCTTCCAACCCTGTTATTCTGATATTCAGCAAGATGGGTAGGTCCTTTAGTCAACCCGGGACAGTGGACAGTTGTCTGAAGCACATCTTCCAGTTTTTGAACAAGAGCCAAGAGAGCAATTGACAATCTTCTGTAGTTGGAAAGATGCTGTGTGCTTTGGACAATGCTAGCATTGTCCAAAGTCATACACAAAATGATGATCTTCAGTTGTCCAATTCTGCCTCAAAAGATTCTAGTTCTCTAACCAAGTGTTAAAAACTGAGATGCTCATATAATGTCTCACAAAATGCCTTGACTGGCTAAGTCTTGCAACCTGGAAATTGAACGGAAACATCTCTTGAACTCCTTGCCTCCAGCAGAGTTTTTATCAGTCAGGTATATCATTCAGTAAACATAAGCTACACTTAGTTGGAGTCGGTGTAGGTGACTGAAACAAAGAATTTCCTCCAAGTCACAGGAAGAAATGTTAATCCTTAAGTGTTAAGCCTTTTAATTAGAAGGTATGGAGTTAACCCTTTCCTATGGGATCTGTTCTTTGATTATCAGACTCTTTACAGAGAGATCCTTTCCAGCCAGCATTTGTACTTCTTAAAGAAAACTTTTTTTCTCTTTCCTTTCCTTCTTTGTCTTTTCCTTTGTTCATCTCCATCCAGTTATTTTTCCTTTCTTTCTCAATTTACCTACTCTACTTCTTCCTCTTACCTTCAACCTGTTTTGATTCTCCATTTTTGTTCTTCGCATGAGGGAATAGTTTATGTAGATGGAGATTGTTCAGGGACTTCCTGAGCAAGTCCACACAGTTTTCTTGAAAATGTTTTCAGAAGTGGGTTATCATTATTTTCTTCCCAAGGCTAGAAGAGAGCAAGTAATACAAAGTTACTCAACTGGCTTTGCCTAAGGCAGGACTAGAACTCACAGCCTCCTGTTTTTAGCCTGGTATCTAATTCAAATAATATTTATTTTTATCTTGTCTTTGACTTTTTTTGGGTGGATGGGAGAAATAAGACTTTTCCACCTCTACAAAGATAAAACACTTACATGTACATATTCATTCCTAAATATGTACAAGTTTATGGTGGGATGAAGAAAACTTCAAGATTAATTTCAGCTGCAGTCAACTGTCCTAGTTTAATAACATAGGAAACTTATAGGGCTCTAGAGGGAAATAATGTTTAGAAATTTTTCCAAGCAACTCTTACTCTTCCTTCTTTTTGGGGGGGTTGTCATAAATTCAGGATTATTTTTCTTTCAGGTAAATATGGTAATTGAGTGATAAGAGTTTCTTAATAATTGAAGTATGAATTTCTAATGATATATAGCTGTATGTATTATTTTATGTTATTTAAATAATAATGCATGTCTGGGGGGTGAAATTGGAAAATGAATATACATCAAGATATCAAGTTCTTGATTGTTTTTTTGAGAGAGACCAGTACTTTCACAGTACAGCATATTTTTATTTGAATATTATATGAAGAAAATATATTTTGTTTTTGTTTATGTATAAATAGTATTCAAGCATATAGATTTATAATAAACTAAATTGAATTACAAATAACACTTCATTGGAGAAGTTTTCTATTCCCGCCTCTCTTGCAACTCTGTCCTAGTAGCAGTAGCTTTGAGTGGAAAACAACCATTCAAACTGTAATGAATAGCTTGTACAAATGGGAAAAGAAGAAAGATTGGGAACTTAGCTTGCATAAATAGTTTGGTTATGCAAACTTTGTCTCTACTATATTAAGTCTGTAACATGTTTCATTTATATGAACATATATGGATACTTTCATTAAATACAAGAACTTCTGTTTTTATAATAACATTTTCTTATCTGTACAGTGATGCTTTCAGCCAGAATAAGTTAACATGGTGTAATTTCACACATTTTGCCATTACGGAAAAGGAAAATTAAGTATTTCTAAAGCTGTAGCGGTTTTTGCAAAACAGAAAATATTTTTTACATTTGGATATAATTGTTCTCATTGTCTAAATAAACAGTATTGTCTTACAATGAAAAGAAGAGTTACCAAATTAATTTTTGTTCCATTTTATATTTTTCCAGTTAATAGATTCTGCAGAATTTTATTGAAAGCTCTTACTCTTTGAATCAGTAATCCAAACAGTCTACGCCCAAACTTAACAGTATTCTTCTTTTGAGAATGATTGATAACTTTTCCTGTAACATCTTCCCAATTGTACTTCACTGCAAAGGGATCACAGAGATATACCATTCATAGCAGGAGTGAAATCCAGCAGGTTCTGACAGGTTCTGGAGAACCGGTAGCGGAAATTTTGAGTAGTTCGGAGAACCGGCAAATACCACTTCTGGCTGGCCCCAGAGTGGGGTGGGAATGGAAATTTTGCAATATCCTTCCCCCAGGAGTGGGGCGGGAATGGGAATTTTGCAGTATCCTTCCCCCAGGAGTGGGGAGGGAATGGAGATTTTGCAGTATCCTTCCCCTGGGTGGGGTGGGAATGGAGATTTTGCAATATCCTTCCCCCAGGAGTGGGGTGGAAATGGAGATTTTGCAATATCCTTCCCCCAGGAGTGGGGAGGGAATGGGGATTTTGCAGTATCTTTCCCCTGGAGCGTGGTGGAAATGGAGATTTTGCAGTATCCATCCTCTGCCACACCACACCCACCAAGCCACACCCACAGAACCGGTAGTAAAAAAAAAAAAGAATTTCACCACTGATTCATAGTGCCAAACATTGCGCAATATAGGAGAAATACAGACTTGTTTATGGAAGCAGAGCATATTTATAGGTTATTCCAGGCATTTTTGAGAGCTATTCCTGTTTCTTGCATTTATATTGTATGTTACAGTCCACATGCTTTATCTGGATTATTCTGAATTCCTTGCAGATCAGAGATGTCTATCCACATGCTATGCAGTGATATGCTACTCATGTTGAAAAGGAAATTTAATATGGTCTAGTAGAATTGACCATTGAAGAGCTTATGATGTCCACAGGTACAAGTGGGAAAAAATCCCATCAGGCTGTGAGCCTAGAAGGAGTTGACCCAGAAACATGCATGATAGTATTTAAAACCCACTGGGCACAGGTAATGGAGCTCCGAGAACTTTTCTTCTTTTTCTCTTTATTATTGATTGAATTGTTAGGAACCCATTTGAACTATCAGATATGTGCTTGTATTGTCAGAGTTCAAGCCATATTGTATAATACTGACACCAAGTGTATTTTTATTGACTTTTGAAGAACTGTATAACTTACTGCTTTTAAAAAAACCATCTTATATTAGGGATATAACAACCAATTGAATAAACTCATATTCTAATTAAGATTGCTAGGCTCTATTGCAAATGAAGTAAAGTCCTTTTAAAATAATTGTATTTTGAATCTTCATGGACAGTTCACTTCTTTGCCGGGTTATATTTCTTAAATCCACCAAAACACTTCCTATGCTGAAAGGCTGCATTACTATATTTAGAGTATGCAATACATTATTTCTATGCAATATATTATTTCTGAATCCTGTATGGTTCATTTTTAATTGGTGTTGTCTAATGCCCACATATATCTGCCAATAGAGCCCCTTCCAGTGTGGGCATTAGTATCAATCTAGTATTTTTATATCTTCTATTTCAGCTATTGAACTTTTACTCTTTAAATGTACTTGCCCATAAATGAAGCTAGGAAGATATTGGTTATTAAAATTCAGGTGACTAAGAACATTCTTAGTTGCTCAACATGGTCCTATGTTGGTGAGTAGACTGAGTCATGTGCTGCTCTTCTTAAGTAGCACAATTGATTAGATTAGCCATTTGGGGTGAGATATTTCAGATAAGGAATGCATAGGCTGTTTCTACTCATCAAAGCGCTCCATGGCTTAGGGCCCGGTTATTTACGAAACCACATTCTGCCACCGATAACCTCCCACCGGCCAATACGCTCCCACAGAGAGGGTCTCCTCAGGGTGCTGTCGGTCAGGCAATGTCGACTGTGGGGGCACCTGCCCTCTGGAATGAGCTACCACCAGGGATACGACTGATCCCGGACCTCCGAACCTTTTGCCGGGCTCTGAAAACGTTTCTATTTCGGCAAGCCGGGCTGGCTTAAAATTTTTTATTGGTGAATTTTATAGGTAAGGGGTTTTAAATTGGGGAAAGCCATTATGGATTTAATTTTGTTTTAAATGTATTTTAATGTTTATATTGTATGTTTTTTAATCTTGGCTGTTCACCGCCCCGAGTCCTTCAGGAGAGGGGGCGGTATAAAAATTTAATAAATAAATAAATAAATAAATAAATAAATAAATAAATAAATAAATCCATAGCTTGCCTCTTATGATCCATTTGGAATGTTCTGAACTATTATGAAGATATTTGTTCATAAATTCAATTTTTCATAATTAAAGATTGTAAGAGTGAGTCCATATTTTAATGCCTATTGTATGATCGAATATTTTTTATTTAATTTTCCATAGGTTGTAAAAATTTTAGAGAAGCATGACCCTTTAAAAAATATTCAAGCAAAATATGGGACAATTTCTCCAGATGAGGCCAGCACTGTGCAGAACTATGTAGAGCACATGCTCTTCCTTTTAATTGAAGAGCAGGCAAAAGATGCAGCAATGGGACCTATCCTGGAGTTTGTGGTTACAGAGAATATCATGGAAAAGCTCTTTCTTTGGAGTCTCAGGCGGGAATTCACTGATGAGATGAAAATTGAGCAACTGAAAATGTATGAAATGCTTGTCACACAGTCTCATCAGCAGCTGCTGCATCACAAACCCATCCTAAAACCATTAATGATGTTGCTGAGTTCTTGCTCAGGAACTACCACACCAGCTGTTGAAGTAGAGCTGGTGGTTCTTCTCAACCAGCTATGCTCAATCCTAGCCAAAGATCCGTCCATCTTGGAACTTTTTTTCCATACCAGTGAGGACCAAGGAGCTGCAAACTTTCTAATCTTTTCTCTCTTGATTCCTTTTATCCATCGGGAAGGGACTGTTGGCCAACAGGCTCGTGATGCACTACTTTTTATAATGTCTCTTTCTTCAGAAAGTTGTGTGGTTGCTTATCACATAGTAGAGAATACTTATTTTTGTCCGGTAAGTTTTTTTCTAGCTACTCATTCATATCTTCCAAATATGGATTCTTTTGTAAATGAATATTCAAATTAAGATTTTGCACAAAGGAGAATTAAATTTACCTGATGAATTGTAATTTTATTATGGCTATGTAGAAATTCTAAATGGTATAATTGGGAAAAATGGAACTTCTTCAGAAAGCCCATCACATTGAATTCAGAAGGGAATTTGTTGTCTTAACTTAAACATTCAGCTTAATATTGAACATTCTAAGAATAATGCAGATCGAAAGCTAAGCTTGTATATTAAATTGTGGTTGTAATCTGGATCCTCATTTTACCAACCTTGAAAGGATGGAAGGCTGAATCAACCTTGAGCTGGTCAGGATCGAATTCCAGGATGTGGGTAGAGTTAGCTTGGCAGTGCTGCATTTTAACCACTGCACCAAGGGGTTGTGATAATCTGGATAATGGCAGAATAAAACACGAAATTGAAATATATCCAGTTGCCTTTGGCAAGATCTTGCAGATAATCTATATCTTCCTAGTAAGCTTACTTTGATGGAGGAGATACAATTCTGTGATGGCTTGTCACAAAACTTTGATATATGCTCCTTCACTTGTACATGGTCAGAGTATTTACATTAGATTTATTTCCAATCGGGATGAAGTGACTGGTGTTCTTAGCGTGATGTAATGTTCTTCCTGGAGAAAAAAGTTGATTTTATGGAACAAAGATGATAAATATTAGGAATTAATTATGTTTTCTTTTTAGTACATTGGTGGCTATTACACACTTGCACTCATTTTAGTAGAAATTGCAGACCAGACAAGATATTTGGAGCAGTCCTCTTTTTTTTTCCAGGAACATATTTCAGACATTATACTGTAAATAGGTCCAGATTCAGGATCTTATATGTTATTCTTACATCGATTTGTCTTTTTTAATCTTCCCATCCCAAGGTTTGTTTTGAACAATGAAATTGAGTAAGTTGAGAATAATTTTATTGATAAAAGATGTCATAATCCTAAACATTAGTATAATGTTGACTTTGCATGTAATCATGAGGTTAGAAAGGACCATTTAGACAGGGAGCCTAACCCCAAACTAAGGGCAACAATCCAAGATCAAGCATTGACCACAGATGGCTGCCTATTCGCTGCTTGAACTGATGGGAAATGATGACATCTCCAGGAAATTGTTCCACTTTCAAATTGCTCTTAGTGGCAGAAGTTTTTTTCTTACAATAACCAAATCTGCCTTCCTGTAACTTAATTATATTAATGTCTTGCCTTCTGAAATGATGGAGAATAGGTCTTGATTGGCTAATATATTGCCTTCTTTTAGATATTTGAAAAGTATGTATTATATACCGCCTCAGTCTTTTTAAAGCAGGAGTCAGCAACCCGCAGCTCCGGAGCCACAAGTGGCTCTTTGGGCCCTCTGCCGTGGCTCCCTGTCCCATCACTGGTTGGCCCCGCCCCTCATTTATTTTTTGGATTCCAGCCCGAAGCGGCAGGAAGCAAAGACTGCCTTACGCGCAAATGTGGCATGAAGGCAGGTACAGGGCAGCTTCGCTCCTGCATTTTCCTCCCCCACTCCACTCGTAACCCCCTGGCTGGCTGTGGCTGAGCCGGGAGAGTGCGCACGTGCGGAGAGACCCTCCTTAAGTGAGCTGCTGCCCGCCCCCCGCACGCCTTTCCTGAGCTTTGGCGCTCACTTGAGGAGGGTCTCCCCACACGTGCGCATACTCCTGGCTCAGCCACAGCCGGCCAGGGAGTTACGAGACGACGGGGGGAGAAGAAAGACGGTTGGCCGAAGGGAGGGGGAGAGAGAGACACACACACATACAGAGAGAGAGAGACATAGAGAGAAACATACAGAGTGATACACAGAGAAGAGGTGAGAGGGGAAGAGAGGGAGAGATACAGAGGGAGAGAGACACAGAGTGGGGAGAGAGGGGAAGATAGGGAGGGGGACAGACACAGAGATACAGAAAGAAGGGGGAGAGGGGGAGAGAGACATAGAGAATAGTTTTGTGGCTGGGTAGGCATGGCTAGGTGGTCATGTGACTGGGAGTGAGTGACATCGAGTTGGCCACGCCACCCAGGTTTTGTGGCTCCCAGTGTGTTTTTTTCTGTAGGAAACGGGTCCAAGTGGCTCTTTGAATGTTTAAGGTTGCCGACCCCTGTTTTAAAGAATCCCAGTTCCTTCAGGCATAGGACTCAATTTGTAGTACCCCTTACATTCTTATTTCCTTTCTCTGATCCATCTTCCAAAATGTCATAAAATGCAGAATAAATTGGAACCATTATCCTTCCAATCCCCAATGCCATTCTCCATAAATAGAATAGAATAGAATAGAATAGAATAGAATAGAATAGAATAGAATAGAATAGAATAGATTTTTTATTGGCCATGTGTGATTGGACATACAAGGAATCTGACATAAAGATATATCCAGCCTAAAGAAACCTTGTTGGTTTCATTTAAATGAATACATATAGAAAGTACTTATTTTAAAAAAGATATTTTCATGATAAATACTTTTATTATATCCATGCCTTTGTGTACAAGCCTACATTTGCCAATTAACTTTTAGGAAGACTTTTTACTTAGAAGATTAAAGCTAAATGTGTTAACCTTCAAACAGTAGGGGCCATTATTGTCAAAATACATTACTAATTAGAATAATTGTTTTAGGATGTTGGAGTGAGAAAAGCAATAAAGGTAGCAAACCCGAGGCTATAATAAAAAGAACACAGACCATTCCTGAGGGCTGTTCAATTGTTAAATATCTCTAATATGCAGCCTTTATAAGAATGATATTTCCAGTTTGGGAAGCTGTGGTCTCCCCTTGAGGAAACTCAGAATGATGCCTCAGATTTTGGGTTTCTTATCATTTCCCAATGGATGCAACTGAATAATCTAATTCTGATTAAAGTGAAGTAATTCTTGTTAAATGTTACACTGTATGTAATATTTCTTTATAATTAAAAAAAACAAAAACAGAATGGAGCAAATTGTTCCCGACTGTATCCTTCAACTTAGAATTATGCTGTTATATTTAACATGTTTGGTGGGATTTATTTAGGATATACATGCCATTTTAGAAGTTGAAGACTTTCTCCTCAAAACAGACATGCATTTTTAAAATTTGCATGGAAGATTCAGACCAATAAAATGTTTGATTTTTAAGTGGCAGTTTATGGGAATCCATTTACTGTGATTTATACAATGTGGTTTATAGCTTAGCATATTGTATGAACCTAGACAATTGTGATTCATCTAATAAACTGTGGTTAATCAAACCAGACACAGCACAGTATTTGAATTCTGTCGATAATGTTTCTATGGGAGTTACTTCTATTTGGCAAACATGTCATGCCCTGGCTATAATGTTCTCTGACTTCATAAATATGTTCTGCCTCTGGAAACAGTTAGCAATTATGAAGATCCATGCTCACATATATAAGAAGCAATGCTAGATATTATAATTAGGGTTTAGAGAATTGACCTTGGAAATGTCATCCCACCAGGAAGTTTAAAATAGTAAATTGTCCTCCCACAAGCGCAGTTTACAGCTGTGATTTGCATGCAAAATACCTCCCAAATCTATTTTGCTGCTGGCAAAGTTAAACAGCACTGGTTTCAATAGATGAATTGGGAATTGCCTTCAGTGACTTGGAAGCAAAGCACGACCAGTATCAAAGGCAATAAATTCAAGATTTTAATTAAACTACATCAAGTTTTGATATACAATATCTAAGCATAGTAGCACTTTAAAAGTAGTCAATAGCATTATTTTAGTATACTTTGGCAGATTTTTTGAACATGCAGCAGTATTGCAGCTGTGCAAAATTGTTGTGGCCCATGGCAGCATATTATTAGATAATATTTTTCCACTGTGTGTTCTTTATCAGCTATGATGATCTCATATGGAATCTTTCTAACATTCAGCAAAATTAATTTGCATGGAGCTGAATTTCCCCAGTTGTCATCTTCATCCATTGTGGCTATTGTAGAATTAGAAGAATTGTGTTCACTGAATCTTAAGAGTAAACTTTTTCCCCACTTCCCATATCCTAAAATGCGATGAGGAATCTTCAGACCCACTTCTGTTGTGACCCATGTCGGTTGAGCTTGGAGACCCAGTATATAGTCAAATCCTATTAATTCTCAGAGGGAAGAGCTACCTTGAACTTGTGGTAGCTAGAAAAATGAAAATAGAGAGAGTGGAAGGTCTGGGTTTACATTTCTTTTTAATGTTACCTATGTCAATTGGGAAAGAAAAATAATGAAGTGGGGAAGATCATTCTTTTTGTACATTCTTCTGTTGCTCAGTTTTATTTATTGAAATAAAGATGATTGGAAGGACAGCTTTCAGGAATAATTGCCTGCTGGAAAGAGGTAGCTGCTAAATTAACACATTCGCAAAATAAATTGGTGGGAAGCTAATGTCTTTATTTATGTGACTAGAATACATCAAACCTAGAGATATAGTGTCAAATTAACATTTCTGAAACATTAACCTGACAGGCTAGAACTTATTTTCCTTCCTCCTCAGTTTGGTTAATGGTAACTTAGGTACTGGAATAAGTTTGTAAGCACTTTTCCAAGCAAATGCACAAAAATTTAGAATTGGCAAGATATTTTGTTTTTACATGAATTAATACTTCATTTTGACTCCTGTGGAAAAACAAACCTGCTCTTTTAACTACTCCAAATGAATCATAGCTAGTTCTTACAAAATTGAAATTTTATGAGTTAGGGTTTTTATTTTTGTTTTGTCTCCAAAATTGTATGCGTATGGATGGGTAGATAACTAATAGATACCAATTTTTCTCTCTCACTTATATGCATGTGTGTGTTTGTGTGTTTAAAAAAACAGTAATTATTTTCACTGCTCCTGTCAAGATTATTTTAATTTAAATATGCATTTGTAAATCTTAGAACTCTACAGATAGTCCGTGATGCACGCAAGAAGCCTACTAATTACAGTCATAAGTCAAGACAGTTGTAAAATGGGTCTTGATGTGACTGACCTGATTTTATGACAGTTTTTGTGGTGGTCATTAAGCAAAAGACCATGGATGTTAGGTTAATCTTTGTTGTTAAGCAAATGCCGTGGTGATTCAAACCTATTGTTTGCTACGAGGCATTTTTGCTGAAAAGTCTTACAAATGTTTTCAGCAAAAACATCATAAATCATGGCCACACGATTGCAGGATGCTCTAAACGATAGACAGTTTCCAAGGGCCCCAAATGTGAACACAGGAGGGCTCCGGCCATTGGAACCTGGATAGAAGTAGGTTGTAAGTACCTTTGGGGGGGGAGGTCCTACGGTAACTTTGAATGATCACTAAGTCATGGGTTATAAGTCAAGGACTACCTATGCCTAGTACTCTTTCATGAAACTTTGCTTGCATTGATGCCCAGTTTAAATCATGTGAATTTAATCTATCCCTTGCCTTCCATAGATTTTTTTTAGCTACTATAAAGATGGCATCTTTTTAATATAGGCAGATTCAGTGGTGGGTTACTCCCAGTTCTGTCCGGTTCTTTAGAACCGGTAGTAAAAGCGGCGGAAGGCTCCGTCCAGATGTCATAATTGACGATCTGAGCAACTACCTATTGCGAACCGGGAGTAAAGGTAAGTACAACCAACCCCTGGGCAGATTGTTGGATGAGTGAATCCCATTTTAAAAGACTTATAGCCTATTATTTAGAAATAAAGAGATACGTAAAAATGTAAATTGTGGGAGAAAATGGTCAAAATTTAGAAAAAAAGATTTCCACATTCTATGCTTTCCATATCTGATGTCTTTCCTGGATAATATGGTTGTTTACACAGCTAAACATTAAGAAATATGAATCAGATCAACTGCTATTTAAATGTATAATCCAGTTATCAAAACTATGGAAATGTTGTAACACGAAGGTTATAGCCACTAAGCCTCATTGCTTGATACAGAGCCTTACCACTTTTCTGTTTTCAATAAAAAACTGCAAGCTGTTGATTATTTATTTTGCAAATATTTCAAGTGGGAAAGTTCTCTTTGCTTTAATTTGTTTGGAAATACTTTATGTGATAACAATAAGTACATAGAAATCTGCCATTAACCTAAATTCAGATGCTATTCAACAGCATAATAGCAATTATTGGGAGGGAATATTTTAGATTACGGGAATTAACCTTCCACAAACTGAAAGCATGTTTCTATCCTTATAACAAAATGCTAATGCTTTTTTTAAAAACAAAACAAAAATCTGTATTTCTTCTCTTTTCTTTCTCTTTCATCTTGCAGGTGCTAGCAACAGGCTTAAGTGGTTTATATTCATCTTTGCCTACAAAGCTGGAAGATAATGGAGAAGAATGGCACTGTCTTCTCAAAGACGACTGTTTACTTTCTCCAGCTCTTGTACAATTTATGAATTCTTTTGAATTCTGCAATGCAGTAATTCAGGTACTGGGCCAGACAAAAGACTTACAAATGGAAGTAGTATTTTAAAACAGTAGTATACAATTTTATGGATATTTAGAAAAAAAAATATTGGGGTGTTTATTTTATATGTGTGATATACTATTTTTTTTAAATGAATATCAGCATAAGTTATATTTTCTTAATATAAAAGTGAAATACAAGTTTATTTAGAGGAGTCCTGGTGGAGCAGTGGTTAGAATGCAGTATTGTGATATATAAGTCTGAGTGCTATTGCTATCATTGTTACAAAATTTAACAATTTGCATGTATTTGTAAAGCAACTTTTATTGCAAACCAATTGATTTAGTTTTTGGGGGAAAATACTGTGCTTATTTGTGGTACAGGCAGTGCTTGACTTATAACCCTAATTGGGACTGGAACTTTCGTTGCTAAACGATGTGGTCATTAAGGGAATCAAAATCAGAATAGGGTTGGAAGGGACTTTGGAGGTGTTCTTGTCCAGCAGCCTGCTCAAGCAGGAGATCCTATACCAGTGATGGCTAACCTTTTTGCCACTGCGTGCCAGAAGTGGGGGAGGGTCACACGGTGGATCGCATGCACATGCCCACACCCATAATTCAATCCCCCATGCCCTGCCCCTTGCTCATGCACGCGCGACCCTCCCCGGGCCCCATTTTTGGCCTAGCAGGTTTCCCTGAAGCCTCCGGAAGCTGGAAACAACCCATTTCCCGACTTCTGTTGGAACCAGAAGGCCCGTTTTTCACCCTCCCCAGGCTCCAGAAGCTTTCTTGGAGCCTGGGGAGGGCAAAAACGGCCTCCTCCACCACCTCCCGGAGGCCCTCCAGAGGCCGAAAACGCCCTCCCAGAGCCTCCGTGCGAGCCCTGTACTTACCTGGCATCCAAAACGGGGCGCGTGGAGACTCCTGGGAGGGGAGAGGCAGCCAAAAATCAGTTGGCCGGCGTACACGTGCACTTTGGAGCTGAACTAGGGCAACGGCTTGTGTGCCCACAGATATGGCTCCGCATGCCACCTGTGGCACGCGTGCCATAGGTTCGCCATCATAGTCCTATACCATTTCAGACAACTGATTGTCCAGTCTCTTCTTAAAAACCTCCAGCAATGAAGCCACTACAACATCTGAAGGCAAACTGTTCCACCGGTTAATTGTCCTTGCTGTTAGGAAGTTTCTCCTTAATTCCAGGTTGCTTCTCTCCTTGATTAGTTTCCATCCATTGTTTCTTGTCTTGCCTTCTGGTGCTTTGGAAAATAAATTGACCCCCTCCTCTTGCAGCCATTTTTACAACCTTTTTTTTTGCCATGGCCATTAAACAAATCACACAGCCATTAAGTGAATCCAGATTGCCTCATTGACTTTGCTTGGTGGAAGCCACCTGGCATAAATGGTGATCATGTGATCCTAGGACAGTGCAACTGTTGTAAATACATGCCAGTTGCCAAGAGTCCAAATTTTGATCATGTAACCGAGGGGATGCAGCAACGGTCATAAGTGTGATTACTTTTTACAGCATCATTGTAACTTTGAAAGGTCACTAAACAAATGATCATAAGTCAAGGATTACCTGTAATTACATTTTGCTTTATGATAATAGAATATACTGTGTATATGTAGATGGTTTTGATTTGTTCAGTATTTAAAATTATTCTGTTTTTTTCATATTCATTGCTTTGGTTAGTAATTAGGGATTTTTGTCCATTCTGCTTCTTGTTCCTCATCTGTCTAATGATAAGATTATACATTATACCACTTTGATGCTGTATTCAGGATTTTATTGCATCTACACGAAGGGTGTCAAACTCAAGGCCTGGGGCCCGGATCTGTGTGCGGGGTACTTAGATTTGGCCCCCGGGGCTGCCCTGGAAACAGCGAAGGACCAGCCCGTGGTACTTCTGCCAGCAAAAATGCTCCCGAGCTCCGTTTTCGGCTACCACAGCACCCAACGGCACATGGCCCTCCTGGGTTGCAGGAAGCTGTGGCAGCTGAAAATGGATCTCCGCAGCCCGTTTTTGCTGGCAGAGCGCTCAGGCCACCACAGGCATCCCCGACAGGAGTGATGTCGAGCTGGCCATGCCCCACCAGTCACGCCCCCTGACCCCCGAGGTGAAACACAACCCTGATGCGGCCCTCAATGAAATCAATTTGACACCCTTGATCTACACCTTTGATTTGATTTGATTTGTGCAGGCTTTATTAGTTACAGAAACTCAGTACAGTAGTTTTTCCAGAATGCAAGACTTTGTATGAGAGGTTTTTGCCAAAGGAATCTCTGTCTGTTGTGTTTAAAAAGGTTGTGTATTTATTCTGTATACCTGCACATTCTAAATATAGAATAATTTCTAAATGTGAGAGCCATTCTTATGAGCCAAAGGCTATGTCTTCTGCTGAGTGGAACACTCTTAAAAAATAGCAGATAAATCCATTCATTTATATTTAATTATAAAACATGCTATTTGTTACTTTGAAGTCATGTATTAAATGTTGTTTGCTACTTTTAACTGAAAGATATAATGTGGTACTTTGTAAGGTCCCGCAAGATCATATCCAACATTTTATGTCAACATTATGATACTTCAGGCTTACCTAGCCCAACATATTTTATGAAATGGCCAAAATAGAATAAATAAAATAATACTCTCCAGGTCATGGTTACTGATGATTGGTATTTGGAGGCATACTTCAGTAGACAAAACAAATAAGCTACAGTTTCTAGTGGTGATTAATATCTTTATGTTTCATGAAACATGAAGTATCAGAGGCCTTCATAACTTGCCATTAATTTATGGCTTTGGATGGCATAGTGCAAAAAAGTACTAAATGGTTAAGGATGAATTTAATTAACTTTAAACTTAAAGTTTAAATTAAAATCATTTCTTATCTGGCCTCTGGTGACTTTTTTGGAGAAGTTTCTTCCTTGGTTCAAAAAAGTTTTACATTCCTGTTTTAAACTTCCAAGTTAATGACTGACAGTTTATGTTGGTGAGAAGAATTGCTGATATTTTGCTGTTAGGATTTAATTGGCTGTTCTCGTATTATGGAAGTAAATATTTTCCTATTTAAATTATCCAGAGCACATCTTTGGATGTCGGAGATGAACAGGCTAAGCCCAAGGGTGGGAGTCAAGATGTCAGTTTAGAGTTGCTATGCTCCCACAAATGAATTAAGTCCAGCCCCCCATGAATTCTGTTGAGTCTTACCTAGGGCCAATTTACCTTGACCATTAGTAGATCAGATTTTTGTGTATAGGTAGCATGAAATAAACTTGTAGTACTTTTGAACTCTACCCGGCTCTGGATTCTTGCACCTGAAACTGTTCCATTTTATCTACCTTTTCAATAGTTAAAATGTATTGACTTTTTAAAAACAATTTTGATATTCAAGTTTGATGATTTATTTTTTAACTTTTGTGATAAATTCAGAGATAAAGAAAAATATAACAAATACTTATTGCATAGCTTACAATTCATTATCAGTAAAATATTAAATTCAGTGTTCGGAGGTCATGAATGTTGTAGTGATTTTCGTAACATTAAACTGGTTAAGATTTAGTAGGCAGTTTTATGTGCAAGTTTCTTAGCCTTGAACTTACATCTTCATAGTGAAAGGCAGTAATAATAGCACTTAGATTTATATATCGCTTTACAGTGCTTTACACCATCTCTAAGCAGTTTGTAGAGTCAGCATATTGCCCACAACAATTTGGATCCTCATTTTACCCACCTCGGAAGGATGGAAGGCTGAGTCAACCTTGAGCCTGGTGAGATTTGAACTGCCAAATTGCAGGCAGCTGGCAGGCAGAAGAAGTAGCTTGCAGTATTGCACTCTAACCGCTGCGCCAACATGGCTCATTGTAATAGTTAAAAATGTATGCAAAACTGCTTGAATTGAAATGATTTTGATGGAGTTTTTTAAAAAAATGTTTTATGTATTTTTATTTTGTCAATGCTGAAGAAATAGCCTGTAATAGAGATAGTGGAAAGTCCTTAAATGATTTATAGACTGAAGTAAGGCATGTTGGGAAGGATATTTTAGAGATCTGTAGGGAAACGAGAGTGACAAACTGCAGATTAGAATTTAAAAACCTGCTAAAAGCCTTTATTTCCAATTAAAAATAATTAAAAAATTGCTTGGGCTGCACAGAGGGGCACATAGCTACGGAGTTGGTGGGTGCCCTGAAATCCATCCTCCGTTTTTTAATTTTTAATTTTAATACTTTTTGTTTCTAATTGCTTTTTATTAAAATGTTTATATATAACTTTTATGCTTTTATGTATATTTGTACACTGATTGGAGTAACTCTCTGAGGGAGATGAGCAGTTTCTAAATGTGTTGTAAAATTTCTGGAAAATGTTAATTTTGCAAATGCAGATGTTGGACCCAGAGAAAATTTAAAATATGGATGTTGTTTACTCATCAATTTCAGCTTCTTTAAATATATGTTTAAATTGCACAGTGGGAAAGTAAGTGCTTATTTATTATTTCAGATATATCCTTCTCTTTCTCTTTCCATTTTTAGGTGGCACATTCTTTGATTCGTAACCAGCTTGTGAATTACATTTACAATGGATTTTTGGTCCCAGTTATGGCCCCAGCTCTCCATAAGGTTAGTGATAAATAATACATTTTAGTCAATGAATCATAAAGCTAAATTAATATAAATTCAATATTTGGGCTTTGAATTTGGTGGAGAATACAAAAGCAGAGAATCAGTTTGGTGTAGTGGTCATGCATGATGTTACAAACCAGGAGACTGTGAGTTCTAGCCCTGCCTTGCTCACAAAACCTGCTTGGGTGATCTTGGCCTATCATTTTCTCTCAGCCCTAGAACAGGAGTGTCAAACTTGATTTCATTGAGGGCCGCATCAGGGTTGTGTTTGACCTCAGGGGTGGGTGGGTGTTGGGTGTGTTTTGCCAGCTTGAGGTCACTCATGTCAGAGGTGCCTATGATGGCACTCTGTCAGCGAAAATGGGCTCCCGAGCTCTGTTTTCAGCCACGACGAACTCCTGCAGCCCTCTGCCAGTGAAAACAAAGCTTGGGGTGTGTGTGCATGTGGTTTCCCCAAGCTCCGTTTTCACTGGCAGAGGACTGCAGGAGGCCATCAGAAAATGGAGTTGGCAGAGGCACTACGTGCCGTTCCTTTGCTGTTTCTAGGGCAGCCTCATGGGCCAGATCTAAGCAAACCCCTTGAGTTTGACACCCTTGACCTAGAAAGAAGGCAATGGAAAACCTTGCTAAAAAAATTGCAGAGACTTGCCCAGGCAGTCTCCAAGAACCTGACACAATTGAATGGAAGGGAAAAAAGCAAAAGCAAAAAGTGACTTCTCTTCAGTAAAACAAAGTATTCTTTTAAAATTTGATGAATGAGATGTCAAGTAGATAATATCCCAATTCATAAGCTGGCATGTTTTTAATACAGAGGCTTTTAATATATTTTTTGGCAACAATGCAGGTATACTGCATTATAGCAGTAATGTGTAATTTCATTATGCAAGAGGCTTGACTAACACAACCTGGATTACAGGAGTAAGAAAAAAAATGAACCTAATATGAAAAGTTTGTTCATACATAGGTTCATAATTCTACTTCTGGTCCTGATATTTCCCTGATATGTTGAACTAAGGACAAATGTTTGTTTCACTTGAAGAATTTAATAAAACAGGCATTCACTTTTAGCTGAACGTCTCCATTTATATGCAGAACTTTCATTAGCTCTTGATTATTGTGTAGTCTTTTATTCACTATAAGGGTAGTAAAACCTTTCTTTGTTCCTAATAAAGCCTTTTTTTATATTTAGAAAAAGGTATGTGGGTAAGTAATTCCCTCTGCCTTCTCTCTTTTAGTATTGTAAATCTTTTGTATACTTTTTTAAAGACTTGAAATAAATGAAAAATCATTTTAATAACTCGAATAATTAATTTTAAAATATATGGATCTTCTTGACAAAGGATTTCTTGACAAACTTCATTGTTAATTATGTTCTCATCTTTTTTCTCAACATGTTTTGAATCTATTGCCTAAATAAACATGTTGATCTCCAGATGGCGACCCATAAACATAACAAGATAGATGGGAAATTTAAATTAGAACTTAGCAGTTACCTCAAATGTAGATTGGTATTTCAAAATGTATTCTTGTAGCATAAGCACTTTAGCTATTAAATGATGGAATATTATAACAACTTATGAAAATATTTCGGGATAACTTGCTAGTGAGAACATTAATAAAAATCTTAATTTTGCTTATCTTACCTTCTAATTCTCAAAATCTGCTCTGACATCCACTTATTAATTACTTTTTGTGGTCCTATTGTAATTGTAAGCCTATCGGATCCAAATAGATTGCATGCTTGTGTGCCTCCTAACACTGTCATGCCTGCAGTCCAAACTTAATTTCTAGCCACACGTGACCAAATAAGTAAAATTTAATTAGTGGAAAAACTTAGGTTTTTTGCTCCAATAACCAGAAAGGACTTAATATATATGAGCAGTATTTCAGAAATATTTGTAGAACATTTTTTATTTTATATATAACATATAAAGAAAGAATAAAATTTATGTTCCAATAGGTGGAATACAGAGGTTCGCGGTAGTTCAGTGGCTAAGATGCTGAGCTTGTCGATAGAAAGGTCGGCAGTTCAGCGATTCGAATCCCTAGTACCGCGTAATGGGGTGAGCTCCCGTTACTTGTCCCAGCTTCTGCCAACCTAGCAGTTTGAAAGCACATAAAAAATGCAAGTAGAAAAATAGGGACCATCTTTGGTGGGAAGGTAACAGCATTCTGTGCGCCTTTGGCATTGAATCATGCTGGCCACATGACCACGAAGACATATTTGGACAGCGCTGACTCTTCGGCTTTGAAACGGAGATAAGCACCACCCCCTAGAGTCAGGAACAACTAGCACATATGTGTGACGAGAACTTTTACCTTGACCTTTAGGTGGAATACCTTTTGTTCATCATTTCATTCTAGGAAAGTCAAATTACAAGTGAAATTACCAAGAAAGAAAAAACATACCAGCATTTTTTACATATAAAACTTTCTAAATTCAGAATATTATAAAACTTAAAGTTCCCTGTATGAAATATTTTCACATCTTTAAAATGTCTTAATATGGGGTAGAAGTGTATAACAAACCAGAGATGAGTGGTGTATGTGTGTATATGTATGTATGCATGTACGTATCACACCTTTATTAAGTGACGAACTACTGATAGGTGGTAAATATATCTAATACTCCATCCTCCTCCTCTTTTCTCCAGAAGAGGGGAGAAGGGGTTGGGCTTGAGACACACCAAGTGGCCCAAGGTCACCCAACCGGCTTTTGTGACTTAAGGCAGGATTAGAACTCACAATCTCCTGGTTTCTAACCTGATACTGTAACCACTAGACCAAACTGCCTCTTTTATCAGTTTGCCCCCATAGTAAAGGTACTGATTCACTGATATCGGTAGAGAGGATTTGTAGGAAGTGAAAGGGGTTTTGTAGCAATGGTGGGATTCAAATTTTTTTACTACCGGTTCTGTGGGTGTGGCTTGGGGGGCATGGCATGGCTTGATGGGCATGGCGTGGTGGGCGTGGCAGGGGAAGGATACTGTAAAATCTCCATTCCCACCCCACTCCATGGGAAGGATACTGTAAAATCCCCATTTCTTCCCCATTAGCTGGGACTTGGGAAGCAGAGAATAGATGGGGCGGGCCAGTCAGAGGTGGTATTTACCAATTCTCCGAACTACTCAAAATTTCCACTACTGGTTCTCCAGAACTGGTCAGAACTTGCTGAAACCCACCTCTATTTTGTAGATGAAAAAAGTGTATTCAGAGTAGCTACTACTAAGAGATTTTAATAAAAGTGATATGATTGCAATCTTACATTTTCCCCCCACACAAAATTGATAATACAATTTTCAGGGCTATTAACCTCTAATAATTTATTAAATAAAAAGTGGTCTCAGTTTATTATTTCCACACTCAGAGCAATTTTGAATGCACACTAGCTTTTATCATTAATTTTCTCTTTAAATACATTAGCTAGATAAGGTGAGTTTCTGCCACCTAGTGGACTTGAAGAAGAGCCACGTTACAGCCCTGAACCCCAGGATTAAGATTATGTTTACTAAAGTAAGAATATAGATCTTCTTTTTTTGTTTAGTCCTTCTCCCCCAAATATTAATTAAAATCTACTCTGTCCTGGTGAGACCCCAATAAAGTCTGTTTCAAGTTCGGGATGCAAAAACAAAAATCAACAAATAAAAGTAAACTTCTGATTATTACTGGTCAGAAAGGATAATGACAGTAGTAGGAAGTTTAAAGGATAGCTCCCAAATTAGTAAAAGATCTGAAATCCAAGGAATTGTTAAAGGATCTTTGTCTATTAAGCCTACAAAAAAAAAGCTGATGTAGCAGTCTTCAAATATCTTACAACAAGCAGGGTTGGATTCTACTTACCTTTACTATCAGTTCGCATCGTGCCTACGCATGCGCAGATTGCTTCTGATGACGGGTCAGTGGGCGGAGCCTCCTGCCAGTTTTACTACTGGCTCTATAGAACCAGTCCAAACCGGGGGCAACCCACCACTGACAAGGGTTGATATAAAGAAGGGGGAATGAATGAGGGAACATATTTGAGGGTCAGAATCAGGATTGATATAGACATTTATAGAAACAATGGGAGAGAATGGGCAGGTTGTCAGCCCCTGAATCAGGCAGTTACAGTATATGATGTGAGGAAACGTCTTTTGCTAGGAGTCTCAAACAGAACCAGAATAGTCATCTTTCTGTGCAATCTTTTACTCAGCATGGGGCTGGACTAGATTATTCTAGTGACATCTGAAAGACAACTTTTGGGATAGATCGCTTCTCTCTAACCTGTCCCCACGTGCTACAAAACTTTATTATAAAGGCATTTCTGATCAGTAATCCAAGCTGAGTCACTGTTGTCTCTGGCTAGCGCTTGTACATATGTATATTTTTAAAGATTTATTTCTCTGTTTTGGTCTGTCATGTCAACTAACTTAAATGAAAGAACACTTTAATATTGTGCTAATTTGAATAGAATTGTATGCCCCAGAAAGTGATGATGTAACAAGAAATTACTGACAATTATAGAAATCTTTTTTTCATTAACTGTTAGAACTTTTGCTTGCTGAGAAATTTTTTCTGATACAGTGCAAGCTCAATTTAACTCAAAGGACAAACTGTCCATTATTCCCAGTTATTTGTTAAGTATGAAGTTACATCTTCATCTCTGTTTTCACCATTGTATAAATGTAAATTCTTCTTTACCGAATAATTCTTTAATAGAAAAATGTAAATTCCTTCTTCTACTAATATATAGAATTTATGTAAATACATTATTATACAAATTATATAAATTAATATAAATGTTACTATTGCTGTATTTACATTATTATGGAAATGATGTAAATCATTACAGTTAAAGTATATTTTTAGGACTTAAAATCGGCAATTGGGGCCAGATTTCTGGTTGTAAGTTTTTTTATTCATAAGTCAAGGCCCAATTTTAAGACTTTTTTGCAGCACCTGTTATTGATTAATTTTATATATTGCTTTAAGAAACATGTATTTGACCATTGTTTTTCAAAGATATTCTAGAAAGGTGTCTCTGGCTTTTTTCATATGTTATTTCTACATTTTTATTTCTTGACTTTCTGATGATAATCAGGGCCTTGTAATCTTTGTAGTGAAATAGATTTTTCAGATGACGTTCTTCCTATTTGATTTGTTGGTTTGTAATATAACATATTACCTTCAATATTACTAGATCTCAAAGCCTCATACAAATTGCAACTATGCAGATACAGAATATTCCACGAGGAATATTTTTACATATTTTTAATAAGACTTCATTGGCAAAGATAACAGTTTATTCTCTAAGCTAAATTTAAATGCATATCCAAGCACCATGCAGTCCCAAGTAATTTTGCAAGAATGAAGTAAAAGCATTTTTTTTCTGCTGTACATTCTGTGCTATACCTCAGCAGTTGCTCCACTGCTAGAATGCTTATTGCATAAGTGTTTACTCTGTTAGCAAGATTTTTAGGCACTGAGCTTCTACAAGTAATCTTATAAAATAATATATTTCCTGCAGAGAACATACTGTGCAGAACTTAAGTTAATGCTCCGCTGGTAAAATCTTTAAACTTCTATATCTTGGTGAATCTACTTATAAAGGAGGTTTAAACAGAAGTTTTAAAAGGTCTGTAATTGGCAATATTTGCATGAGACCATAGTTTCTTTTGAATCTGAGGACTTGATTTCTGAACTTTTCATATGAGCATATCATTTGTATTTTTAATGAAGATAATGTCACAAAGATCAGTTCCAAAATTTAGCTTAGTTTACTTCACTAACTGCACTTTATGTGGCTTAGAAGCCTTTTCAGTTGAGCAGGGTACCCGTTTTAGCTCCTGATACCTCTTCATAATAATTTTAACTTGTTGCAAAATAACATATTTTTTTACTACAAGCATGAACATCTACCACATGCGAATGAAATATATTAAGACGCGTATAAAATAGATACATTTCTGTGGCATTTCTCTGCGGACATTTGAGTCTTGAGATTCAAAAGTGTCTAAATAGCGAATAGATCTTGGTATCTAAATAGCCAATATATTTATGTTCCACTATAGATAACTACTTTCTATCAATTGGCATATAGTGTATCAATGAAATGGTAGAATAAAGTGATGTAATTCATTTTTTCTAGATTTGCATTGCACTGGTGGATCCTTTAGACCCGAGTTCCCCAACTTTTCTAGCTTTGCGGACTGCTGGGTGGGTGAGAGAGGGGATAGTTCCACGTGCGTGGTGGGTAAGCGCAATGTGTGCTGCTCCATTTGTAGGAGCGGTGGGCACGTGCCTGTTGCTCACGCAAATAGAGCACACAGGCAAATGCTAGACTGCTGCTTATGGGAGTGGGGATGTGCGTGTGCGCGCGCGCACACACACACACACACAATTGCCATTTCCGTTGCCCGGTTTTAAAAAGCTCAAGGTCTGGTAGTGGCTCAAGGTCAGCCCGGGAGTTGAGGACCCCTGCTTTAGCCAAAGGAAGAAATTAATGTATATATGTATTTTTAATTTAAAATCTGTGAGTTTATAAGAACTTCTTCTAGTTGTTAAATAATAGTTGGCTACATAGGGGCCAGAAAAATAAAGTAGGTTTTCATAAATTCCAATATTTATTGTGGTAGACTTTTCAAATAGCAAATATAAGTTTGTTGGAGATGTGGAAAGCCTACCATAATATATTCTGTGGGCCAAACTGATTTGATCATTCCAGCAATCAATTGATGGCTTTTGAGAAGATTTTATATATAATATATAATCTTGCACAATATGTTTAATAGTTTGCATATCAGCACCACAAATCTTTTCAGAAGAGCCACATTGTCATGATTTAGAAGGGAAAGTTTGAGAGTTTTGTAGAATATACTGTTTCTGAGACAATCATCGGGCTAATGAATAGCAGTTCCAAAATGGAATTTTTAAACGATCCCTAATTTATTTGCGACATGACTTTCATTCTTGATTTTCTAGCACAGTAATAAGGCCTTTTCGTTTTCATTTTTTAAATTTTATTTTTATGACTTTATAATCCCTTATTTTGGGGCAGCTGAATGGAGCTGAGCATTTATTGACTGGATTAAGTCATCACAATAAATAACCACACACTTGCTACAATGTAAAAAAGCTATATATACTGTTGTTATGACTGTGCTGAATGTTACTGCTGTTTTTATCTTAGTGATATTCCTATGTTTATTTGTGTTATATTGTTTTTGTAATTTGTTTTTCATACTACTTTTTAAATTAATTTGTCAAGCACTCAGGATATTCCAAAAATTTAAACAAGGCTGAATTTTGGTATAGATTATAATAATTATTCATTTTTAGGTGACAGTGGAAGAAGTGATGGCTACAACTGCATACCTAGATCTCTTTTTGCGGAGCGTTTCTGAGCCAGCCTTACTCAAGATATTTCTTCGTTTCATCCTTCTGCACCGTCATGAGAATGTACATATCTTGGACACTCTTGCAAGCCGGATAAATACTCCATTTCAGGTGAGTGGCTGGGGTGTCTAGTCCGCTCTTTCTTGTTGTTGTTACTGAAATTGTTTTAGATATATATATGCAACTTATAAACATTGATAAAGGAAATTTTTGAAAAGCCCAAATGAAATCCATGTTTTCAGGACAACAATCTCACGCTACACAAGAAAAAAGGGAAGCAAAAGGAAAAAATAAATTGAAATCTTATCACTTATATAATGAGTGTAACTCTGGTTTCATATAGATAAAATTTGGTATTAATATAGATAACAGGCCATTCATTGAAATTGAGTAAGTACCTATTATTTTCTGTTGCTTTCTGCTAGCTGTTCTATTAGTGCCCCCCTCATACAGGTTTAACAGCACAATTTGTACTCTGGCTTCTGCTAAATTACACTTATAACTAGTCCAGCATTTTGTTTCTTATAGCCAACTATTACTGTATTATGATCTGGAAACAGTCTTGTTTTAACAGAACCGAAAGTGTGGATAAATAACTCCTGTATATATTATTTCTTAATTCTTGCATACTGCTTCCTTTTTAGAGCTCTGAATGGCTTATGAAAAGGTCCCAATAGCCTTTCATACAAAGGTTAATCCTTACACAAACTCACATATAGCACTTCTCAATTTCAGTTAGGCCAGGGGAGGGCAACTATGGCCCTTTTATGACTTGTGGACTTCAACTCCCAGAATTCCTGAGCCAGCCATGTTAGCTCAGGAATTCTGGGAATTGAAGTCCACAAGTCATAAAAGGGCCATAGTTGCCCACCTCTGAGTTAGGCCATGGCATTTTTTGAATGAGTATTTATTTTGAAAGAACTAAAAAACATAATGAGATACTAGGCAGTTCAGTTGCCTCGTTTAGTTTTCCTTTGGTGAAATGAATTTATGTTAGTTAAGAAAATGGCATTGTTCATAGTTGTTTGTTCATAGTCTTTATTTCTGATCTTTTACTTACTCAATAAAGTGGCAGTTCATTTGCAATCATGGAAAATGTCTAGATCAGGGCTGTCAAACTCCCGACCCACGGGCCTGATGCGTCACGCACTGGCCACGCCCACACTTGATTTAATAAAGGGGGGGAAAGTCCCAATACATCACGTGATGCCGACGTGACGACGTGAGCTTGACACCTCAGGTCTAGATCATTTCTTAGCCTCAGCAAGTTTAAGATGTGTCAACTTCCAGTTCCCCAGCCAGAATCTTAAAAGTTGCTGAGGTTCAGAAACACTGTTCTAGATGGCTGCCATTTGGCAGTGGTAATTCCCCCCACCCACTTTATATATCCTAACTGTTGCCAAGGAAATCAGGAGTCCAGGCAGTTCAAATGAATGTAAAAGTTTATTGCAAGCTTATGCTCTCTATGAGAATCCGAATTACTAACAGTCAAAGCAAATTGGCTGTACACAAGAATCAACAAAATTCAAGGTCGGTTGGACTGAGATCTCTTTTGAGTGTGAAGGGACTCGAGACTGATGGTGCATTTGATCGCTCCCTCAGGCTTAGCCTGGTCATCTTCTACAATATTAGGACAACTGGTTCTTTTTCAGAATGGCCCTGAAAGATGAAAGCATTTGAGCAAACATAGTTACAGCGTCCAGAAGAGTATTAAGATAACTTTGCTGCTGAAAATGATTTGAAATTCAGAATAGTTGTACATGAAAAATAAATTTGAATAACAAGAAGATGACCTGCATGAATATAACTGAAATAAATGCGTAATTATAGAATAGGCTGTTTAATCTGATTCTAACCATACAAAATGTTTATAAACTATTTTTCTCTAAGTGACATTGAACATTTATCAAAATTCCAGATTTACAATGAATATTTTTAGACAGGGATGAGCAGCCTACAAGCTAAAGTCTAAATTTC
This sequence comes from Pantherophis guttatus, assembly GCF_059756535.1. Classification (NCBI taxonomy): domain Eukaryota; kingdom Metazoa; phylum Chordata; class Lepidosauria; order Squamata; family Colubridae; genus Pantherophis; species Pantherophis guttatus. The sequence goes on along the minus strand of NC_142070.1, from coordinate 27,904,158 downwards.
CAACTTCCCATTTTGTGGCCTGACAAACAGTAATCAATAATCACCATCAAAATTTGGCAGCCAGACCAGTTCCTTTCAGTGCTATAATTTGCTGTATTTGTTTTCTTTTTGCCTTTAATAGGTTAAATATGGATATATCAAGCTTCTGTTAGGTTTGGTGCCTGTTTCTAATCTTGAAATTCTTCCAGCTCTCCTATCTCAAAACTCAAATCTGCCAATAAAACAATATCATTTATACCATTGGCCACGAAAGAATGTGAATCATATCTAAAATTATGTTATTCATTTTTCTTCTGTCTTTCTACACCTCTTCCCAAGTATATTTGAGCCACACAAATTCATGCTTAAAAGTGTTTCCTGCCTCAGTTTCCCCTTGTCTTTGATTCTGGTGGGAAGTTGCTGAGAGATTTCTGTTTATTGCCTCTAGTCCAATCAAATTCAGTGCAAACCTATTTTACATACTGCAGCCCTGTGTTTTAAAAAGTTCTTAATTTCAAGGGAAACTTGTTCAGAGATTTAACCTCTTTTAACTCTGATTCTAGCTAGGATGCTCAGGCATGGTATTTTGCATCTATTTGTAAAGTTTTTATGATACTGTTTATTTTATTATTTATTTAGCCTTGTGTCCAATTATTTTACTTACATCAAATCCTAAACTCTTCTTCCTTTCAATGAAAATAACCATAGAAATACAATAAACTTTAATTGTATAAATAATTAAAACAACCAAACAATTAATTCAAACAACAATACAATCACAAGTTGGCAATAAAATCAGCCATTCAGCAGTATAAAACTGATTTATTTTTTTTGTTACTTCATTAGACTGTTTTGGGGCGGGGGGGTGTTTATAGCCGTTAAATACATAACACAGAATATATGTGGTTGCATAAAACACTAATGATACTGATTTTTTAAAAGTTTGAAATTATCTATATAATTTTTTTCACTAACCCAATTTTAGAAAAATAGATCTGAACTCTGAAGCTGACCTGACTGAAGCCATTTTGAGGCTTCAGTGTTGCCACACTGGAGCTGAGGGATAGGGGAGCGGGGAATAGAGATAGATGGGGTTTTGTAGCCAAAACAAAATACTTTCTCCTGGGAACCAAGGACTTCTCACAGCTGGTCCAAGAGAGGAGGAGTGATATTACCAGGCAACTGGATGGCACCTTAATTGGACCATGTGATTGTTTTGGGGAAGGGGAATTTTTTTTTACTTCTAATTAGGTGAAAACTGCGGTAACCTTCAGAGTTGGTTTTCACAAGAACCCTGACATTAGAATTAAGTGGTCCATTTTCATGAAACCAAACACTTGTTTAGTATAATGTTGTTTGATCCAGTGTCATCAGTAATAATAATATCCACATGACCAGCTTGATTACTTCATTGGATTGCCAGTATAAATAGAAATACAAGATATTACATCATCATCATCATCATCATCATCATCATCATCATCATCATCATAATTTTATTTCTATACCGCCCTTCTCCCAAAGAACTCAGGGCGGTGTACAGCCTATTAAAAGCACAAAGACAGACATCAATTTAAAAATAATTAAAATTATTAAATAATTTCATCTCAGATTTAAAACCCAAATTTAAAACACCCAATTTAAAATCATTACATTGATAGCCCAGCCTGGTGGAACAGTAGGGTCTTGAGGGCACAGCGGAATACACGGAAGTCGGAGATCTTACGCATTTCCGGGGGCAGTTCATTCCACAGGGCAAGGGCTCCCACAGAGAAGGCCCTCCCCCTGGGTGTTGCCTCTTCTGAGTAATTGTGGTATGTTACTTATGCCCCCAAAATAGCTAACATGGTAGCAGATTCCAATAGGATTCTGAAGCAGTAAATAAAAACATTTGCTTCAGTCTGCATTCCTGCCTCTCCCCTTGACACTTTATTTTGGGCAAAATAAATATGATTGAGGGTGGTATGTATGCACATACATATTCTGCAATGATTCCAGTTCCAAAGCAGATTTACTCTAAAACTCTCAGTTTCAACAGCCAAATTGCCAGTGTTGTCTTTGTTGAACTGTGTTGGTTTGATAAATAGTTTGGGTGTTATGAAGTATTGTCCTTTGGAATCATGCCGTAATAAATAAATGATGCTAAATGACTTGTTTGTTGTATAACTTAACCACAGGATTTATTTCTATGAATAGTTAACAGCAGAGATACCCAGGATTGTGCTCATCCGTTGCCACATAAGCTGATTTATGTGGTAATTTTGGACCAGTCATTCTTTCTTGGTCCAATCTTAGCTGACTAGATGGCTTTCAGGAAACATTAGATGGAGTCCAGCCCAGAATATGGGTGTGGCCCTTTTTTGTTTTTTCCATTCAGTCATGTCTGTTTTTCAGAGACTGCCATATTATGTTGCTTCAGTTATTTTGGCAAATTATTGCAGAAGTGGTTTGCCATTGCCTGAATCCTAGGGATGGGAGAAAATAACTGCTACAAGGTCATTCAGTTGGCATTACCCATTACACCCACTAACTAAACTGGCTTTTTAAGATGACCTGTAATTTTGATTAAATAAAATAGATATATACTGTCTACTATTAACATAGTTTTTCATATTAGAAATAACAGCCATTTTCAGTTTAAGATCCATATTTAAACAGGGCAAAATTGTCATGCAAATGTTCCAGCATATTGAACTTAATTACAGTTTAATTCTCTTTCAAATCATATCTCAGTTCTTTTCTTTTTCTTGCCCTTAGAATTATTTTTCCCATATCCCAGCATATATCTCTCTTTATCTTTGGTTTATGCTGTTAGGAGTACTAATTTAATTGTTCTGGAGATATGTAACAAAGTAAAACATTTATATAATTCCTTTCAAATGTACTGCAATTCAGTTTGGGTGCTATTTGCATGTATGGTTTTTTTCTTTTTTTACCTTGGAAAGGATGAAAAATCATGCATTCATATTGTGCTTGTCGTTTCCTAGCTTTGTGTGGTGTCCTTGGCATTGTTCAAAACACTTATCAGTTTGCATTGTGAAGATGTGATGTTGCAGCTAGTTTTAAGGTAAAGTCAAACTTTCCTTTCTGATATTACAGTGCAAATTACTGTGAAAATTGATATCTTGGGGTTACTTAATATATATATTGTTTGTTTGTTTGATTGATTCATTTTCTATAGCCACCCATCTCAGCCACATGACTTGGCTTACAATTCTAAAACAATAAGAGTTAAAACAACTAAAACACCTAAAACAATAAGACCAACAACAAAAACTACATACAACATCTGAGGTAGTTAACTAAGTAGCAGTAAAGCCCTTAGTTAATGGGGCCCTTAATACATTCCATGCCCCAGGCCTGGGTAACATCTAAGTTTTTAAAGCTTATGAAAGACCGACAGGGTTGGGGTCATTATAAACTCTGAGGAGAGAATATTCCACAAAACAAGGGTTCCAGCAGAGAAGGCCTACCTTCTAATGATCAATTATACCATAGGCATAAATGCAGAATTCAGTATGTAGAAAAAAGGGGAATTTATTTAAAAACAGGACCTCTTAACTGGCTGAAAGAGGCTTATCAGAAATTTAAGAGAAGGGCAGGAAAGCATTGTTAGAAATTAAGTGACAAGGTTGAAAAGTTACATTTTCCTAAATTCACATAGCTGTTGAATGACCCAATTCACCTTTGTATGTACAGTAGGCAATATGTAATCTCATGTTTTAGTCCTTGTGCCTTCCAAAAGGAAAATGAGGTATCACTTACGTCCAGTCTTCATGCAGTTTTTCCTCCTGAGTTGGCCAGTTTTTGAAATTGGAGACACTATCTTCAGAAAGATGGGGGTGATTAATGGAAGGAACATATTTTAGAAGAGATTGGGAATCTGTTCTTCTCCTAATACTTTATGCTTTCCAGCCCATCTCCAGCTCAGGAAATACCTTGGCAGCACAAGAAGATGTTCCTTCGTCATCCGTCCATTTGATTGTCTATATAAGCTGGTGAAACAAAGCATTCCGCTTTTATTTTTGTCAACCCAATTGATTTGCAGTGATTAGCTAAATGGACACCATATATCTGGTTTTTTTCCAGGCCATGTTAAAGCTAATTAATTAGGTGGCATAATAATTACTCCAAGTTTGCAATCTTTTCCTGAAAAGATGAATAGGAGTTAGTGGATGAATAGGAACTATTCTGGATAACGTTAATCCTCTCCTCTTTGTTGCCTCGTCATGACCATAATGCCAAGTGAGACGTGATGCACCTGTTGCATTGAAACCACTGTCTTCAACCACAGTACAAGTTTCTTTTGATGCTCATCTTCCTGGCTGAGAGAAGTCATGGAAAATTCTCTAAAACCCATGTCCAAAGTCTATCTTGAATAGCTGCTTCACTTGGCCCACTATTAACGACTCAGGAAGTCACAGTATCCTGATACTTCTACCACCAAAAATGCAGTCTTTTATTTTATTTTTACATATTACAGGCATAGCATCTGCTCAGCAGCCTAATCTTTAGCTATTCTGTAAAAAAATGGTTTTGGGTGTATTTTAATCTAAATAACAAATAAGGCACCCTTGACACTTTTTCTTTCTCTCTGCTATTTTAGTTTGATGATAGCCTCTTGTTGTTCTAGGTACCTGATACCCTGCAATCACATCATGATCAGCCAGAGACGAGCTGTGAAAGAGAGAGATTGGTATTCTGTATCTGCTGCTAAGCTGCTTGCCTTGACTCCTGTCTGTTGTTCAAGTGGCATTACTCTGACTTTTGAAAAGCAAGAAAAAGATTATATTCTCTGGAAAAAAAATAATCATGGGGAAGGTAAACATTGATCTGTTTTCTAAAAACACAGTCCTTATATTAAGTTGAATTTGATTTTTTTCCACACCAATATTCATATTTGGAAATGTTGTAGAAAATTAGTTTAGTCTACAAAGGAATTTGATTTACAAATTTAAGTAAAGGTAGTAATCAAACCCCTCTTAAAATGTATGCTGTATCTAGATAATCAATGGTAATTATACTTTTTTGGGGGGGGTTACGTGATTCACAAATCTTAAATGTAAAGATTTTAAATCTTATTTGTCTTATGCCTAGATTGGGATTAGTACTGCCCAGAACATGCCCCATTATTAGATACTTAATGTGAAAAACTCAAGCAACTATTTCTGGGGTCATAAAAGAACAATAAAGAGCTTATTTTAGTCAAGGAAAGGAAGACATATTTGTGGTCATTGTTGTTTTTGATTGACTTTTACACCTAAGAAAAGAATCATTTCATGTTCTATAACACATAGCAGAATAACTTGTCAGTCCCAAATTCTATTTAATGTGGGCTAAAAATACTTTCTTACCATATTTGTTTGCCATACAACACTAATTATTACTTTACAGAAAAAGAAACTTGTCCAAGAATTGATAACATTAAGAATGCCAAAAAATGGGCGAGAAGTTGTGTCATGTTTGATAGTCCAGATCCAGTGCTCTGTATTCCAATAATTCAGTATTTATGTATTGCCTCAATACACATGGATTCTGAGCTTTGCACAAGAACTCCAACTCGAAACCACATTAAAACATATAATGCTAATAAACATGGTTGCCTATAACCACAGAAAAGGTCCAGTAAAATGGCTTTTGGAACAAAAGAACTAGAGTTTATGTAACATTTGAGTTCATCCTTGAGAAAGTATACCTGGGTGGTTGCTAAGAGTCGGCATTGATTTAATGGCAAATAATATTTGGACTGAATCATGTCAAATTGTGCTATTGCATATTTGTGTGATTTTTGAGGCACTGCATAGATTATAGAATACATGTCTCTGAGGATGGGAAAGAGTACATTTTTAAGGACGCTGTTTCATTTTGCAGGACACACGGAAAAAAAAGCAATCATAAATGTGCCACTGTATTTATTATCTGTTGTTTTTCCGTGGAACCATAGTTCCAGTGCTTTGTCACAAACATCTGATAGCATTATAGAGAGCTGAATGGCTAGCATTTCCATTCAGCTTAACTTGCCTGTCTGGGTTTAGTCTGATCATTAATGAAGATAGAAATATATGGGTTCTCAAGTTGAAAAATGGCACCTAAACAGAAAGATGTAAATCTCCTTTTCTGACTTAAGAAAAATGCAGCCATTTCCCTATGACAAAAAAAAAAAAAAAATCTCACCCATGCAAACCAATAAAACTCAAGCCAGTTGCTTGAAGCTTTCATATTTATTCTACAAGGGCGTCATAAATATCTCAGGACAACTTGGTCATAGGTCGGCTGAAATAATTTATGGAAGTTTGTTGGAAATTTCCTGTATAGTGACTAGTGCATGAACTTTAACTTCTCATTGTTTTGTGTTTATGGTTTGACAATTCAGTCAGACAAAGGAAGCATTACAATGCTAGTGGAGATAAAAAAAGAAATATTTCTTTATGATGAAAAATAATTCACTGAGTTTATTTAATGTCAGCAGTAAATGTTCTGGAGCTATCCAGTCATTCCACACCACAAAAGTATATTTTCTTTTGCCAGTATGCAAAACCTAATGACCTTTTATATTTTTATTAAATTTCATTTATTCCCTACAAAACAAAAGCAATTATTCTTGTTATACTTTGAGACTTATTGAGTCATTACACTTAAATAAGATTAAAGTTAGGATCATAAAAATTGATGTGCCACTTGGGCACTGCTCTACCATGCAGTTCTTCTATATTGTATCATGTTAAATACAGTAACTTATATAACAATGTTTTCCAAACTAGTCCCCTGCCAGAAGATTAGATTTTAACATTAGAATCCCACCATTGGATGCCCATTGTCAAGAATTTTGTAAGTAGAAATTGTCTCATATGCAGAGGTCCAGGTGAGACCTAAAGGGCTTATCCCTAGATAGGTAATAATAAACCTTAGAAAATAGAATTGGGTTCTTTTTATTTTGTCTCTTTCAGAAAAAAAAAAAGGCAGATGCCTCATTTTTCCAGCGGTAGGATGTGTTTTTGTAGCAGAAATACAGACCAGGATTTTATATTAATACACCACAAGGATTTTGATATGCAGGAGTTTACCTGCTGGCAATGCAGGTAATGCAAACTATTGGAGTAATTTGTTGAAAATCATATTTTGCAAAGGATACATTTGCAAGTATAAGTAATAAGCAAAAATATAATAACCACAGTGCAAAACAAATAGGGAGAGGTTAGCAAACTTAGAGACAGTGTGACAGTTAATATTCTCTCTTTGAGCTCATTCAAATGCTTAGCATCAATTCTGCATCTTGTTTAATTATACTATTTATTGATGTGATTTACAGCTGTGATACCCACGTAAACAGATGATTAATAATTATGTCTGAATGAAGATTAGTATTTCCCCTTAGTTCCCTGTAACTTTTTTGTTGCTGCATTGCAGATTCCACCGAAGAGCCCTCTAGGAAGAGCATTGCAGATTCCGCATGTATTGTGAAATATGGGAAAACTATTGATATCAGTTACCTGCAGTACCTTTGGGATGCTCAAACTCTCATACTGCACTGTATGAAAGATTGTGAAGTTTGGTCTGCTCCATATGATGGGGAAAATCCCAATCCATATACCTTTATCCAAGCTTTGGTTGAAGAAGATGGTAAAAGCCTAGCTCAGCCTATTTTCCAACTGCAACACAGAACACCTAGTAATCATGTCTCTTCTCAGGTGAGACCACTGAGAGAAAAGACACAACTGGAGCTGGAATGGGATGATAGCTATGATACTGGGATCTCTCCAGATTCTGATACAGGATCTCCCCAGCATAATGATGAGTTTAATACCCAACCTCCTGCAGAACCCCCAAAGCATATTCAAGAAATGAAGAAAAATGCTATCATGTTGATCAAAGGATCATACATAGAAGAATCAGACTTTCAGGATGATGTCATGGTTTATAGGCTATGCGCTGAAAAGGATGCACAGGAAGCAGACCGCTTAAAGGAGAAACCTTTAATATCAGAAGCTGCAGATGTAGACAATCCAGATGCTATCTCTACCAATGGTCCTCTAGAAAGTCCCACATCGGATTTAAACTTGGAGGAGCGCAATATGAAAAATTTAAATATGATCCAACAAGCAAAAGATGAAACCCAAGGCAGCATTGACGAAACGACTCTGCAACCTGATTTGGAGCAGACATTATCTTCCCCGGAAGGAGATCATAACACTAACATGAAGTTGCTGAGTCCTGACAGTGAAGATTTTATTTCCGAATGTGATAACATCATTAAAGAATTGGACTCAAACTCCTCAGGCTTGGTAGAACTGAAACTGCTGATTCCTGATCCAGTATCCCCTATTGAAGAGGAAGAAGATTTTGAAAACTTTTCAGCAGATACTCCATCAGCAGAAAGTGTGCCCTCTCCCTTTGGGGTAAAAGATGCCTGGCCCAGCAACCCTGCAAGAGTCCAGAATATCCCATTTACAGGTACAGTTTTCTAATTTATTAAGCCAATCACGCTGTCTAAAATTCTAGATATGAATAACAGGTGTTGCCATATTATTTTGCATGCATACATTTTATTGTATTTGTTTAAAATAGAGATAGTCCTCGACTTACGACCACAGTTGAGCCCAAAATTTTTGTTGCTAAGTGAGTTTTGTCCCATTTTATAACTTTTCTTGCCGCATTTGTTAAGTGAATCACTGCAGTTGTTAAATTAGTAACACGGTTGCTAAATTAAACTGATCTCCCCAATGACTTTGCTTGTCAGAAGGTTGCACAAGGTGATCACATGACCTCAGGGCACTGCAACTGTCATAATTGTGAATCAGTTGTCAAGCATCCAAATATAAATCACATAACCATAGGGATGCTGCAACGGTCATAAGTGTGAAAAATGGTCCCAGGTCACTTTTCAGTGCCGTTGTAACTTTGAACGGTCACTAAGTGAATTGTTGTAAATCGAGGACTACCTGCAGTCTACTTAATCAGCTTGGATTTATATTTTCTGTATAGAAAATCTCTAATGGTGACATCATTTCGGGCTGTAGGCCTATATACTTTAAAAGAAAGACACATTTAATTATTAGTCTTAAATTATATGTTACATGTTCATAAGGAGAAATTGCTACAGAAAAAAACAGATTCTTAATTTAACAATTACTCCTCAAAGTATTAAATAGAAATTGAAAGAAGAAATTGTTTTTGCGTTCACGTTTTAGCACTAGATGGCAGCTCTGTTACCATGTGGTCAGCATTTGCCACAATCACCTCCACAGGGATTATGCTTTATCAGTGTGAATATTCTGTAGCAGGGGTGTGAAACTCAAGGTCCGCAAATCTGGCCCACGGGGTGCTTAGATCTGGCCCGTGGGGCCACCCTGGAAACAGCAAGGGACTGGCCTGCGGTGCCCATGTCAGTGAAAACGGAGCTCGGACTCTGTTTTTGCTGGCAGAGGGTTGCAGGAGGCTGTTGCGGCTGAAACTGGAGCTCGGGAGCCCGTTTTCACTGGCAGAACACTTAGGCGCCCCCAACACGAGTGATGTCGAACTGGCCATGCCCATCCTGGCCCCCTGAGGTCAAACAAAACCCTGATGTGGCCCTCAATGAAATCGAGTTTGACACCCGTTCTGTAGGATTGCAGAATATTCCATCTGCTTTCAATTTATTTCAACTAGCTGGGCTGGCTTGAGTTAAATTTTAAATTGATTTTAAATTGGGTTGTTTTAATTTACGGCCAAAATATTTAATTATTTTAAACTCCTTTTAAATTTTGTATGTATTGTTTTTTACTTTGACTGTTCACCGCCCTGAGTCCTATTTGGAGAAGGGCGGTATAGAAATAAGAACAAATAAATAAATAAATAAGTGACACGTATCTTTCTTTCATAATGCAGCAAGTCACTTTGTAGCATCAGAAAGCATTTTTTAAATAGATTTTATAAGTTCTTGGAAAATACTCCAATATGAATGCCTCAAATCCTAGAGTTTAGATCTGTGATGTAAAACTCACCCAATGAAACCAGCAATTGGAGAGAATTCCAGGCAGTCTTTTTCTTCGCAGGTCACTGGATTCTTGCATCCATATGAGCCAAGAGCAGGGCTGTCAAACTCAATTTTGTTGAGGGTAGCATCAGGCCTGTGGTTAACCTCTGGGGGGGGGTCAGGCAAGTGTGGCCAACTGGGTGGGCGTGGTCAGCTTGCCGCCACTCCCCAAATTGCTGGCATGTTTCCTCTTCACATTGGATAGACTGGGCTGAAGCCACGCTGGCCCAATGTTTCCTCTTCGCACTGGGTAGACTGGGCTGAAGTGACTCAGGCCGGCTCCTTACATTTTCCAGGATGGCTGCGCGGGTCTTGTGTTTGATACCCCTGGCCAAGAGCTTCTGTATGTTGATTAAAGATACTTAAGCAAATATACCGTCTGCCTTAGTTTAAAAATAAGTTTATACCCTGTTTCCCCAAAAATAAGATATCCCCTGATAATAAGACCAATCGAGCTTTTGAGCACATGCGCTAAAATAAGCCCCTCCCTGAAAATATTTAAATGCATGCACAGCCGGTCTCCACCATTTCCTCTGATTTTCTCCACGTGTCCCAAAATAATAAGACCTCCCAGAAAATAAGGCTTAGTTCTTATTTCGGGTTCAAACAATTATAAGACAGGATCTTATTTTCGGGGAAACACGGTAATTACTTTTTAACTGTAACAGTAACAGAGTTGGAAGGGTCCTTGCAGGTCATCTAGTCCAACCCCCTGCTCTAGGGACATAGATGTTTGTGAGATGTTTGTTGAGGTGTGACATGGTAGTTTTGAAATATGACTTACGGCAATGCTCTGATTGTTATTCTAGCAACCTTGTACTGTATGTTATTGCAAGGACAAAAAGATAAAAGGAACAAACAAATCTGGATGTATCCTTGAATCTTGTTTTGTTCCAAGGCATGAATGTTATAACCAACTAATCACCAACAGAAATAGATTGGCACACTTTAAAAAAAAAGGAAAAAATTATTGAGAAGTAAAGAGACACAGTAAGGGAATGATGTACAGTATTATATTACAGTGCTATCAGCAAGCATGTACTTCTGTTGTTGATTTCCATAATCTATTCAACCTGAATTTTTATTTCAACTTTCATAGATTCTATTAATCTTCACCCATTAGAGAAAACAGAAAGCAAACAGTAATTTTAATTTTTATAATGGTAGTAGATGGCTTGATTTTACAAACCTTAATTCAGTTATGACAGGAGTATAATGTGGAAAGATTTCTTTGTATTGTATGACAAGTTTGTTATCTTTCTTTGATGTGTTCTAATAGTTGTTTTAAAATCTGCATTTATTCTATTCATCCTCTTTTTGGGCAATATATGGCAAGGCATTTTCTAATGACTATTCATCTATAAAATATGAATAAAAATAAAACTGTCTGCTAGTTTTATGGCAGAGCACAGGCACAATGGAGAGGATTCATTGTTCCTTTTCCACAGTATAATGTGGAAATAGAATTTGTCGGTCGGGGAATAAGCAGCAAGTATGGAACTGAGTGGACACGAATGCTTTCTACGTTTTGACTAATATAACATCTGTGCTTTTAATTATTTATAAAGTAATGCTCACTGCTCACTTACCTATTAACAAGGGCACAATTATCATTATAAAATGGGAATGTAATGTAACAAATACAACTTTTACTATGAATAGGAACCAAATAAGTTTTAAGACTGTATGGTGAGTTGTGGGTAACATTTTTTTAAATCTAATTTACTTTTTATTGCAAAAAGTACAAAACCTATAAATCTCTTTTGTCACAATTGCTGGAAATTAGATTAATAATAGGCTATTTGTATGTATCATAGTACAGGTAGTCCTCAACTTACGACAGTTTGTTTAGTGACTGTTCAAATTTACAACAACAACACTGAAAAAAGTGATTTATGACCATTTTTCACACTTACGACTATTGCAGCACCCCTTCGGTCACTTGAATAAAATTCAGATGCTTGACAACTGACTCATATTTATGACGGTTGCAGTGTCCTGGGGTCATGCAATCCCTTTTTGCAACCTTCTGACAAACAAAGTCAACGAGGAAAACAGATTCACTTAACAACTGTGGTACTAATTTAATAGTGATTCCCTTAACAAATGTGGCAAGAAAAGTCGTAAAATGGGGCAAAACTCAGTTAACAAATTTCTCACTTAACAACTTAAATGTTGGGCTCAGTTGTGGTCTTAAATCAAGGATTACCTGTAAATTTCTTCAGAAGCATTCCCATTCTGTCTGCAATCATTCGTTCAGTGATCAAAGTTACATTGACACTGAATGAATGATGGTTATGACCAATCCTCAAAGGCTCAGCAGTTCCAGCTTCCCTGCAGTCAAGTGATTGTGATCTGGGTGCTTAGCAACAGCCTTACCCTTAGGATTAATTGCAGCACCCCTCAATCACGTGATCGCCATTTGTGACTTTCCCTGCCAATTTCCCCAGAAAGTCAACGGAGAAGCAGGAAACAAGGTTGCAAGTCACTGGGTTAAGTCTTCCCCACCTGTCCATCTCCCATACTTTTATGCTCACCACACTGCTTCACACTGTTGCACGTACCCTCTGGAGCTTCACTGCACCACCTTTATCCCCCCCCCCTTGCCCCCTTCCCCAATCATTGTAACACCTCCTGTGCAGTGGTGGGTTTCTACCGGTTTGCCCCGGTTCAGGAGAACCGGTAGTGGTGGCGGCGGGAGGCTCTGCCAACCCGCTTGGACGTCATCATGGATGCTCTGCGTATGCACAGAAGGTTCTGCGCATGCACAGAAGCATCGTGCACAAGCAAAACAAATGTGCGCATGTGCACGCTCCCGGTTCCGAACCAGTAGCAAAGGTAAGTGGAACCCATTACTGCCTGTGCATCTTTGCACGTCCTCCCTGACCTTTGCCACGGTGGCACAGTGGTTAGAGTGCAATACTGCAGGCTGCTTCTGCTGACTGCCGGTTGCCTGCAATTTGGTAGTTCAAATCTCACCACGGCTCAAGGTTGACTCAGCCTTCCATCCTTCCGAGATGGGTAAAATGAGGACCCAGATTGTTGGGGGCAATATGCTGACTCTGTAAACCGCTTAGAGAGGGCTGTAAAGCACAATGAAGCGGTATATAAGTCTAAGTGCTTTTGCTGATTTTGGGCCTTAAAAAATAAGAGTCTCTGTTGGAAGTTTGCACTGTTTACTTTGTCAAGGGACAAACATCACTTTTATGCTCTTGTCCAGGTCAGATTTTAAAATGGCTTAGAAATACTACCAGCTATCAATATCTATATTTGATATGTAATACATTTATTTTGGTCATGAGTTTTATAGCACCAGCAATAGCACTTAGACTTATATACCGCTTCACAGTGCTTTCCAGCCCTCTGTAAGCAGTTTACAGAGTCAGCATATTGCCCCCAATAATCTGGGTCCTCATTTTACCGACCTTGGAAGGATGGAAGGCTGAGTCAACCTTAAGCCTGGTGAGATTCGATCAGCCAAACTGCTGGCAGCCGGTGATCAGCAGAAGTAGCCTGCAGTACTGCACTCTAATCACTGTACCACTGCAGCTCATTTATGACTAGTATGTACTATCAATCACTCAATCAATCAGAATAATGGGAATGGGATACTAAATGATACAAAACAATACTAAAGCACATATATTATGTATAATGTTAACCAAGTAATGTTAAATGTCCCTAAACATTAATCTTTGATTTGAGAATTACATAGAACAAAAATGAAGGATTTGTTTTTGTCCTTTACTGTCACCTACATACTGATTTTGTTTATGTGGTTTTACAATTTCACTGAACATATGTAGCTCAAGTTGGAATACTACACTGTTGCTACTATCTGAGAATGGTTTTGGGAATGCAGATTTCCCTTCTGGGTAACAGGATGTATGAATGTATGAATTCATGTAATGTATGAATTAGGAAAAGTGAGTTCAGTTGATTTGTTGATTGGTCTTTCTCTCCGGCCTGCTTTGTATGTGCTCCAATGCAATGATTTTATTGGCCGATATTGTTTTGCAAGTGATTGATGCGTTCTTGTAGATTTTTTTTTTTGCCTGATAAGATGATGCTCCAATCTGTGTTGATTGCTTCCTGTGTGATTGACAGTGTTGATTTCTGTATGATGGAATTGTTTGCTGGGAGGATATTGTTCCATTTTTGTGACTGTTGAATTGTAATGTTTTTCTGTTATTAGATATGAAAAGTGCGAGAGCGCTTTTAGAAAGAATGACAGTCTAGCCAAACAGTGATCCATAGATATAAAGACTTAAAACCTGTTTATAGACCTATCTGAAAACATATCCAAAGACCCAGAAGTAGTGCATGGAGCAACCCTCAATATTTTCCCCATATCACAAAGTAATCAACTAATTCTGATATTAATAGATAGATCCATTTTATGGAATCAGTAATAAAAACCTAAACAAATTCAACAATCACAGGGAAAGAAAATAGCCTCTCAGTGAGCCATCCCATCAAAAAAAAAAAAAGCTGATTTCACAGACAAGACAAAGATGTCATCTTGCAAGTCAAAATCTACCAACAAGACATCATTCAGTTGAAGAACAGCGTTCACTTGTAGCACCATGCAAGCAGCAAGACAGATGCATGCATAATCTCTGCCAATCTCACTTCCTCAAATTTTCTCCACTGATAATGTTGTCTTGCATAGTAACAAAACATCTGTAACCCAAAACCAATCTTGGCTAGTTCCATCAATGCAATATGCCAATCCTGAGTGACATTTGTAAAGTATGGCAAACTATAGGAAGCTAAAAGGAGAGTGGGATTACTTTGCCCCATTCCATTCTGTGAAAAATAACAGTATAGGCCCGTGATGGTGAATTTATGGCATGCGTGCCAGAAGTGGCACACAGAGCCATCTTTCTGGGCATGCAAGCCATCGCCCATTGTTCTTCCAGGTTCCAAACACCAGGCAGCTGGTCTTCATGCACTCGGGAGCGCAGGAAACTGGAAAAGCAGCTGCCTGGTGCACATGTGTGTACCAGGAAGATGATCGTCTGGCTTCCAGCGCACGCATGTGCCCCGGCTAGCTGGTCTTCGCACATGCATATGAGCCAGAAACTGGAAGATCAGGTGGCCAGTGCGCATGTGTGCGCAAGAAACCGGAAGACCATCTTCCCGGTGTGCACACATGCACCGGGCTGCTGCTGTTCTAGTTTCTGGCTAGCGCATGCACACTGGCCAGTTCATCTTCATGCGTGCATGCGCACCAGAAGCAGGAAGATCAAATGGCCAGTGTGCATGCGCGCACTGGAAACTGGAAGATCATCTTCCCAACATGCACATGCATTCAGTGCCGAAAAGATTCGCCAACACTGGTATAGGCCAAGCTATAATTTACTTTATCTCTTTGAAAGCTATATTTTCCAGGGGCAACAATTATTTGGAATGCGTGGGAAGACAACGGGAGAAGAGACCTCGATTTGGAGGGTTGCTAAATTCAGAATGTCACTGATACTTCAACTCCTGAGAAATAGGATAGGAGGATTTCTCTCTCCCTCCCGCCCCCCTCTCCATTTAAAATCTGGAGGAAAATAAAGGGGAAATTACAACAGTATTGGAATTCTCCGTCTCTTTATAAATATTTCTTTTTGTTTGTTTGTTTGTTTGTTTTTGTTTGTTTTTGGAGCAGCTGTGCTTATTGCGAAGTCATATTGTTGTACACTGGGACAGGCAGCATGTTGTATGGGTATACTGTGTATACACATACAATGACAATAAAGTTATGATGATGATGATGATGATGATTATACACTGTTCAGTATATGCTCCCTATCCTCTGCCCAGGCATATGTATTCCATATTAGCCTTAAATGTACCAGTTGTAATGCCATCAGTTCCTGTCTTTTTGTTGAAAAAGAGAAATGCAGAATACCCGATGGCTGTGGTTCTTAATCCAATTTTTAATATCAGAGCTCCTGTAACAGCATGTCACACCCTAGGGCTGTCTGTTATCCTGTCTTACATTCACCCAAAGAAATTCATTGGGTAACATCTTTTCTCACCGAAAAAGATCAGCTGCTGTGCTGGCAAAAGGAAGGAGGGAACCAGGGACATAAGACTTTTTGGAAACGCCCAGAGGAATGACTGCCAACTCTCCCCCACCCCGAATAGATTCTAGACAATATTGGCTGCTGAAGGATCCTTGGTTTCAGGAGGACCCAGATGTTCTGACCTAGGCTTTCTTAAAAAGCAGGAAGCAGAGTTTTGGTCCCGACAAAACCTCTTTTATTTACGCGACTGCAAATTACTGTCATTCACAGTCAGCAATGCTTTTTCAAACAGTTTTTCAAAGGAATATTTATCAACACACCTTATCTCACTTGGCAAGCTGTCACGTAACTTGTTTTCAAATGCAGAGTAAGGCAAAATTTGGCACAGAGTCTCTAAGAGTCACGAACAGAATTTTCCACTGTTGAAACGACCGAATTGTTTCCTGCAAAAAACCCCTTCCCATTCGTTCCTCTTTAGTTTCCTATGGGAGGGGCCAATCATCTCCAAGGTGTGTCTTTACTCCCAAGTCGACCCTGCTTTCTGAGTTGTTCTTGTCTTATGGCAGCTCTGCGCATGCGCATACTGGGAACGGGCTCCAGCTGTTCCTCTGCCTTGCTGCTGTCTGTCTCCCTCTCTGCCTCCGACTCAGAGCCCTTGTCTGACCTTTCCCCAACCTCCAGGACTGGCCCATGTTCCTCCCCAACCTCCTCACTGTCTGACTCTGCTGCCAGCTCCACTGGCCATTAGTGGGCCACAACATCAGGCTAGACAAGGGTTGATTGGGGGTTTCAGGACTGAAGGTGAAGTACCATGAGGGATGCTTCTACTCCTTGCATATGGCTTCTGTGGAAAGTGGGGTAAGGGAGAAATCATATCCTGCCAGCTTGAGAGAGACGATGCCAGCCAATACCAGTCAATGCTTCTTTTTTTTAACACTAAGTAGGAGTCTAGAAATAGCAATGCATACATTTTGTTAATGCACTGGGCTGCACTCCTATCCAGTGGAAAGGCAATTCATTTTAAAAATGCTTGGCCAGATGCTAATAAATCAAGCCTCTTTTTCTTGCAGTTCTGCTCCTTAGCGGAAGAAGAGGCAAGAGAGCTGAAAGAAAGGAATGCAGCCTGATTAACGGTTGCTTACCTGCTGTAATTACTGTTTGAATTTGTATGCCTGCAAACGAAACTAATAACTGGCCTAATGCTGCTAATTTTAAATAAAATCATAAAATATGTTGATGCTATGAGTTGGATCAGATCTCACAAACTCCCTTTTCCTTTTCTTCTCCTTTCTTAACGATTCAAAAACCTGCTTTGTTTTGATTTTGCTTTTTAAATCTGCAGGCCCGTTTATCAGCGTGGTGCTATCAAAACTGGAAAACATGTTGGAAAACTCCTTGCATGTGAATTTGCTGCTCATTGGAATAATTACTCACCTAGCCAGTTACCCACAACCTCTTCTTCGTTCCTTTTTGCTCAATACAAATATGGTATTTCAGCCTAGTGTGCGGTCTCTGTACCAGGTACTATTTAATACTAAAAAGAAATCTTTTAAAACTCACTTTAAAGTGCAGCAGTTATCATTTTTTAAAAATTTAAGTTTTTCCTTCAGTTTTTGAAGAGCGATATCTTAATATTGATTTGTTAAAATGTAATTGTTTAAATCAAGAGAATGTAAAATATCACAGTATGATGAGTTATTAAGGACAAAGTACACAATTCAGTCATAATTTAATAAATAAATGTATTTGTAGCTGTACAGGTGCTATTTATTTATTTTACTTTATTCTTGGTCAGGTGCTGGCATCTATAAAGAATAAAATTGAGCAGTTTGCTTCCATTGAAAAAGATTTCCCTGCTCTCTTGATACAAGCACAAAAGTACCTGCTTTTACGAGTAGATGCCCTGGATGTTCCTTTAGAATCATTAAATAAAGGTAATAATCATTCCTGATCAATTAAACATTTTTTTTCTGGCTTTAATAAGAATTGAATAAATGGAAAATAAGCTATATACAGTGCAAAGTTATTCTAGATAATTGTTAGGATTAATTTTGTGAATTTTCCTACCCACCATTCTTTTTAGGTAAAGATAGTTGGCATTGTTTACCAATCTAGTGTTCGGTTCATCTTGATCAGGGTTGGTTCTACTTACCTTTAATACCGGTTTGCAATGGGGCTGCGTTCGCGTGCTTGCTTCACCAGCCCCAACATCATCAGGAAGCTTCTGCAAGCATACACAGAAGCTTCCTGATGATGTTGGGGCTGGTGGGCGGAGCCTCCCGCCAGTTTTACTACCGGTTCTATAGAACTGGTCCAAACCAGGGGCAACCCACCACTGATCTTGACCAGAGCTGGCAGGTAAATTAGATGGCTAGGACGTGTGTCAGCTTGAACTATCAGTTTATCTTAATGGTGGAAAATCAGAGAATAATCCTTTTTTCTTGAGTTCCCTAATATTTTCTAACTGCTTAGAAATGGTGGCATAATTTTCCAACTGTTGAGCTACATAACTAAATTATGTAGAGCTACATAAAACCTGTATCATAAACCCTAAAGTAGGTTTAGCATAATTGAATGTTCACTGCTATACCCATATGTCCCAAAGAAACTAGAGCAGAAAAAACAACAACCGGTAACTCAGTCCTCATGAACGACAAAGTGCTGAAACTTTGTGTATGCAAAATAAATGTGCAACTTAGCTGTAGTCTTACCTTTCCTGATACCCTACTTTTCTCTCAAGAAGGTAAGACCATTATACACCTATAATTTTATTTATTTATGCAATGGATTGCATTTATTTATGCAAGACTGCTATTATTGTTGTTATTTTAAAATGGCACAGCTTTTTCAAAATAATTCCCATCTATAGGTGTAACAGCCATTATTATAATATTGTTTTAAGTCGCTTTATTTTTAGCAAGGCTATATGATGGGCAGAGCAGTTCCAAACGTTCATTTGGAAATTCTAGTAGTAAAAGGTTCTGCAGTTTATGCATTGTTGTCAGAGATGAGCAAATCTAACATCTCATGAATGCACTTTGTCAAGTGGAATGATCTGTGATAAAAATAAATCTAGCTATAAACACTTTAGGGCAGAAAAGGTTAGGTGATTTCATATGAGACAACATTTTCCTATTGCAGCTGCCTTTTGATTATACTGTTGTCAATTCTAGCATATTAGTCAACTTTTATGGCAACAATTTGTAGGCTAATAAAACAAAAAATGCATTGCTCTAGGGAGAAGATAATCATCGTTTTCCGCATCCCCACTTTGACCTGGGATACTTGCATAAAATGACTGGATAATTTTATGTAAATAACGCTATTGTGAATATTGCTCAAGAGTTGTTTAACAGTAATTCAGGAAGAAAAAAAATCTCCGTATAAGCTAGTGGTTTATTTCTTTTAGGATCTCTTGTACCAAACTGTTTTTTGAACTTTGGTTTATAGGATTTTGTTACATCATTATTTATTTGACAAATGACTGGTTTATAATTTGTAATTGAAATTGAGATGCCATATGTAAACATTTTACATGATTATCTAATTTTCTAAGCATCTTCTTGATCCTCTTTCTAACCATTCCTTAATATACTGGGAGTGTTGTTCCTTTTCATGTTTCATTGTAATGTTTGACAAACATGTTTTCAGTATATCTGGCTACATATGGAGTATTATATCTGCTCTAATTTTATTCCCACAGCAAACCTAGGCATGTGGTTGCTGTTGCACTAGATCAGCTGCTTACCATGTATGCTCCCCTAGTGATAAAATGTAAATACTTCAATGGCCATGGAATGAGCTTAAAAGAAGAAGGCCAATTAGCACAGATGTGAAAGAAGTAAATGGAATGCAATTCACATACTATTTATATGAATGGAATTGTCAGTTTTGTATGTAAATTGGAGTAGGTCAGGAAGCTTCTATTGACTCTCATACATCTTCCATATAGAGCATATCTTAGTGGTAACTCAACCCTAATTTTTAACGAACCCACTTTAATCTGAAAAGTCATGTCCCAAATTATAAATTGCTTTATGAAATTCAGCTGAATTTTTAATATAGAAGACAAAAACAGGGAAATGATTCCAATTATAAAGGCTGGAAGAGTCAATTAAAAGTTGGATTTAATTCCTATCATTGCTGCTGTTTGGTTCATTATAGGTTAAGAATAAACAATTCTGTGCAGATGAAATTACTTTCATAAAATGTAATAATATATTACCTTTAATCAAATTCATGAAAAGACAGGGTGAATAAAGGGAGCTTCCCTGTTCAGGGCCATGGATATTAAGATTAAAAGAGTTGGAAGGGACCTTGTAGGTCATCTAATCCACCCCCCTTCCCAAGCAAGAGACCCTACATTATTTCTGACAGATGGCAGTTCAGTCTCTTCTTGAAAGCCTCCAGTGCTGAAGTTCCCACAGCTTCTGAAGGCAAACTGTTCCATTGGTTGATTGTTCTCACTGTCAGAATATTTCTAGGTTGAATCTCTCCTTGATCAGTTTCTATCCATTATACCTTGTCTGGCCTTCAGGTGCTTTGGAAAATAGCTTGACCCCCTCCTCTTTGAGACAACCCCTCAAATATTGGAACGCTGATCTGAAAAAGTCTCTAAAATATGTTCCAAGGGAATTGATACTGAGGAGTCTTTTAGAAAAATAGCATACTTGCATTCTGTGGACCGAAGTTTATGTGTTCTGATTTCAGAATTAACTTTTTTAACCCTACCAAGCCTTGATTAGCATTCTGCTAGAATCTTTGTGTCAGAGGATTGTTCTTCTATAGCTGTTGTAGATAGGAATTTTCATTAGTGGCTGCGTTCAGGGATAAGGGGACTTTTCAGAATCTGATGAGAACAGTAACCATAGTGACTAATTGCTTAACAGTAGAACTGGTAAAGTGGTTTCTTTATTTTTTTCCAGAATAGTCTACCTTTTTTTTTTGCTCCTTGATTTCATTGTAAGCTTTGCTTCAGTGTTAATAAGAAGCAGTTGGGATCTTCTTTCTTTCCTTCCTTCCAATTTTAATTTAAATACTTCTTCATTTCTGATTGCCCTCCTAATATCTTCTGGTACCTTTTATAACCATTGTCTAATCCACATAATTAGTGAATCATGTGAAATATACATTAAGTAACTGGCTGCTAGGAGATATGGTAGTTGTTCCCTGGAGTTTGAATTTAAAACCCAACATATGGAGACTAGGATTCAAACAAATCTGGTTTCAGTAGGCTGAGTTAACCAGAAGATTTTTGACATCATATTATAGTTTTCAGAACTATTTTGCAAGACTTCTAAAGTCTTCTGTGAAAGAAAAATAGATGCCTAATGCCTTTCCTTTGAATTGTGGCCACTCTTTTTATGTGTCCCCCAAGGCATGGACCAAATGCTTGCTTTGATATATTTAGCCCTGCTTCATCTATCTCCAAAATATTTAACACATGCAGTATGAACAACCCCCAACATCCAGTGAATTTGTCAGGCAGTTTGGATTATTTTTCCCTTTAAAATATTCAAGCTATTTTAAACAGGAACATATTTTTAATTCCAGCTACATATACTTTTATTGTAGCCTTGATCATTTGTCTTCCCTGATTTTTCTGGTCAATCTGCAAGCTGAATCTCTTTTTGCTGCTCACACTCTCATTTTGTAGCAGCTTTTTAGGAATCACTGACTAATGCCTAATAGTTACAACTTACAATACCTATAGCCAGATGTCATCAACACAGATTGTACCAATTAGGAGATAATTAATTTGTCACAAGACTGTGCCTAGAAATCGGACAACCATTTGTAGATATTAGGCAACCATTTGTCTGATATGGTATAGGGTTCTTCCTCGAGCAGGA
Source organism: Pantherophis guttatus (assembly GCF_059756535.1). Taxonomy (NCBI): domain Eukaryota; kingdom Metazoa; phylum Chordata; class Lepidosauria; order Squamata; family Colubridae; genus Pantherophis; species Pantherophis guttatus. Next base: position 27,882,298 of record NC_142070.1, on the reverse strand, counting down.
GGTTGGATTAGAAGACCTCCCAAAGTTCCTTCCAACTCTTTATTTTGTTAAGACTGTTTGTAATGACCATAAAGTTATCATGAGGTGATCATTTTTATCAGGAAAATGAATTTTTTCTTTCCCAAACGATCAATTTTGTATATAAATATAAAAGATTTATATTTCATGTTCATGTCACTAATTTAAGTTGCAGGACACAAGAGCAGAACTACATGAAATGCACCTGTTAGGACCCTGAAAAATTCCCACTACATAGCCCTAAATAATATCCAGAATTAGAATGGCTGCTTCATGTTATTGATACTGCCACATTGCTTACAGATATAAACTCTGCATGTTGTGATGTTCCACACTTAAGAATCTTGGTTGACAAGCCCATTTATCAAAAGATAAGTCAAGTTTTCTTAATAGTAAAATAAGAGTTTTGATGACCTGTATTGTGAGGCTGGTTGTGAAACTTAAAATAATGATCTCAAAACACATTTAAACATCTTGTAAAAAATAATCCAATACTTTTTATTAGAACTTCTAACACTGCATGTGCATTTAAAGTAATTTCAAACATTTTACTTTTTATTTTTTTATTTTGCAGACAATGGACAGCAGAAGAGTGTCACAGAAAAGGTTAAGAACCTCTCAGAGGCATCCCAAGCCCTCCTCCAGACTTACTTGGGAAATAAAGCAAGAAAAGGCTCTGGTCTTCCCAACGTTCCCTTTAACATTCCAAACACCATCCTTGCGGCAGCCCTCTTCCCAGAGTTTCTCAAGGAACTAGCAGCTCTTGCACAGGAACATTCGATTCTGTCCTATAAATTATTGGCTGACCTTGAGGATTACTACCCATTCCAAAACATTTAAAATATGTGCTCACATTTGTTTTAAATGCAGAACTACTCACGAAACAAATTTGAACTCCATATTCCTGGTATTACTTGATTCAGGAGAAGTTGTTACTTTTTGGGTTGTGTCTCAATTTCATAAGAAATTGATTAGTAATGAAGCCAATACTTTATTTATGTCCTTGATTTGGCTGACTTTCAGGTTTTCTCTTTTAAACTTTGCTGTTGTGACTCTCCGGGTTAGAAAGATAGAGTTATACAAACAAAGTAAAAATCTTTTATCTCTCTCTTTCTTGCAAAGATTCATTAAGTCCAGCATGACAATCCAATAAGACGATCACTGTTGAAAGGGAAGCTAGCAATCTTCTCTCCAATCTTCTACCTTAGCAGGGATTAGACTTGTGAATCCAAATGGATTCAGTCTAAGCCTGTGATTTGCTGAAAGCAGATGGTGGTGCTGAACACGTACCATGTTGCCTTACGCTGTGGACATGTCTGGTATTCTAAAGCCGGGGGCGGGGGGGGGCAAACTCGATTTCATTGAGGGCTATATCAGATTGTGTTCAGTGATGAAATGTAAAATTTGTTACTCCTGGTTCTGTGGGTATGGCTTGGTGGTGATGGAGTAATGTGACTGGGTGGGCGTGGCCAACTTTTCCCTTTTTTAAAAACTTTTAAAAGCATTTTTTCTACAACCTCTTTGGCCAAAGAGTTTGTAAAAAAAAATGCTTTGAAAAGCCTCTGACGATCAGGCAACTCAGCTAGGATCATCAGAGCC